>NW_027361775.1:24280000-24790000 GCF_039654945.1 Dendrobates tinctorius
CATTCTCGCGGGATCGCGATGTCTCGCGGTAATTCGCGATGACCGCGAGACTTCGCGATCCCGCGAGAACGGACGCCATCGCGGGCATTTTCGCAAAGGACTACTGGGAACGGATGTGTGGAGAGGCGGGAAGGCTGCGCGGGACGTCGGAGGGTAAGAATAACAATATTTTTTATTTTTAAATTCTATTTTTTACAGGGATATGGTGCCCAAAGCCCGGAGGACAGTCTCCTCTCCTCCGGACCGTGGGTACCATCCGCAATTGTTCTGCTTACTTTCCGCAAGGTGTGCACAGCCACATGCGGAAAGTAAGCGGAACAAAAAAAATGGCAGCACAGGAATCGCTGCAATACTCGCATCCCCATTCATTAACATTGGACTCGCAACGAGTAGCGAGTTTCCGAGTCGGACTCGTTAGAGTCTAGCGATTCCGAGTATTTCAGGATTCGCCCATCCCTAATTGTGGGATGAAACCAGATAACACAGAGAAAACCCACACAAAAAGGGGAGAACATACATACTCCTTGCAGACGTCCTTGGTAGGCTAACCACTGAGCCACCATCCTGCCCTGCTTCTTCCACATATAACGCCACGTCCACCTCCTCCACTTGGACCTGTTCCTCCTGGTTCAAGGTTCTTATTTGTTACTTCTGCCCTGCTTAGTGTAGGGACAGGACGCAGCTGTAGAGAATGCTACTTATGCTACTAGACCAGACATCTTGGAGCTGTTGGGGTAATGTGCCCAATTGCTAGGTGTGAAATTTTTAATCAACTTTCTCAGGGAAATGTGAATACATGCCTGCTCTGTGGGTGAAATTTATTATCAGCTTCTGCGGGGGGAAATGTGGAAACATGATATGTGGATGAAATTTTTACTCCACTTTTACGGGGAGATGTGGATAGATGCTCTGTGGGTGAAATTTGTAAGCTGTTAATTATTATTTATTATAGCGCCATTTATGGCGCTTTACATGTGAGGAGGGGTATACATAATAAATACAAGTATATTAATCTTAAACAATACAAGTCACAACTGGTACAGGATGAGAGCGGACCCTGCCTGCGAGGGCTCACAATCTACAAGGGATGGGTGAGGATACAGTAGGCGAGGGTAGAGCTGGTCGTGCAGCGGAATGGTGGATCGGTGGTTACTGCAGGTTGTAGGCTTGTCGGAAGAGGTAGGTCTTCAGGTTCTTTTTGAAGGTTTCCATGGTAGGCGAGAGTCTGATATGTTGTGGTAGAGAGTTCCAGAGTAGGGGGGATGCGCAGGAGAAATCTTGTATGCGATTGTGGGAAATATGTTTGTGGGATCATTGTGATATTGTATTCGATTGTTAATATAAAGGTTACTATACACTTTGCTCTATGAGTGAAATTGTCCTGCTATTACCCCCATTTAGCTTTCTTTTAAAGTCCCTTAACCCAGACTGAACTTTTTTATTCCATTTTAAAGCGCCAAAGTTCGGATCACCATTGACTTCTATTGGGTCCGGGGTCAAGTTCCAGGTTGAGTTCAAACACAAACCAAACTTTTGACTGTATATTCAGCAAAACCAAACATCCACGGGTTCGCTCATCACGAACTGAATTATTATGGTACTTCAACTTCTTTATGGTACTTTGGCTTCTTCACCCATGAAACAGATCAACGCTTTGCTGTTGGTCAAATTCAAGTTGTGTTTCAACAAACTTTATTCATACTTAATGCAGCAGCTTGCGATAGTGTTTATCCCCTTGGATTTTTACCTATTTTGTTACATTATAACTTGCTTTTAAATATTTTTAAAATCCAATTTGCGTGTTGTCTCAGCACTAAAAAGTCTTAAGTTGGTGAAGTGAAGTGAGAAAAATATAGGCAAAATTAAAGTTAGAGGCTACAATAAAGAAATTGGGATGTGCATAGTTATTCATCCCATTTGCTTTGATGACCCTAAAATATTGTGTTGCAAGCAAGATATGGAAAGCTCATAGACACTTTATCCAAAGCGCCTTGCAGCTCTAATTGCCGCAAAAGAGAGCGCCACCAAGTACTGACTTGAGGGGGGGTGAATAGTTATGCACATGGATGTTTTCATTTATTTTGTCCTTTTTGTTGTTTGCATCGCAATAAAAAGAAAACCAAATGTTCACAGTTGGAGGCATGTTCTTTGCATAAAATAACAACCGTCAAGTAAAAAATCAAACCATGGAATCCCAGGTTGTGAGGTTGCAAAACATGAAAAATGACAAGGTGGGTGAATACTTTCTCCTACGCCTCATTGGGGGGGACATTGGGGGACACAGCCCAGTGGCTGCTTGCCACTAGGAGGACACTAAGTAAACCAGAAAAAAGTTGGCTCCTCTCCTGCAGTATACACCCTCTCGCTGGCAGAGATTTCTCCAGTTCTTGCTTAGTGTCTATAGGAGGCACTTGGGTCTGGTTTCAGACCCCACTGTTTTTATTTTACTTTTGAATTTTCTGTAAATTTTTATTTTTTAATTAACGGAGTGAAGGGGGCGACGGTTCCTTTCTACGGCCCGCTCTCCCCCGAACCAACAACAGGCAAGCACGCGGAGTATACCTCCCTGTACACTTTCCTGCGACGAATGGGGCTGATTCCTGATGATGGTTCCCTTACGGTCCCGGTACTCCACGAATACGAGGGCAACCACAAAAGGACGAAGCACAGGAGTGCATGGAGAAGACTTGAGCAGCGCTTTTCGGATGCCCAGAATCAGCCCCATAGCTCTCCATCCCCCTGCCATAGGGTTGATCGATTGAGCATACCCCTTTAAGAGCTCCTCCAGCTCTGCTGCATCGTCCGGGAGATGAGACCCTTGCAGCTGGATGGCCCTGGACAGTGTGGCCTGCCTGAGCACTGGATGGAGGTATGGGGTCGGGTCCTGGTCCCCGGGAGAAGCACTGACTTAGCGTCAGTGGTAGTACACCGGCACCCCGTTGTGGCCCTCCCGCTCCCGCCACTTACCGCAGGTTGGCCAAAAATGTAGTCCCCGGCTTTTCTGGCCTACTAGGCCGCAATTTGAATAGCGCCACCGCCCCCCCTTCTTTGGCGCCTCTCGTTTCTTATGAGACACACAATCCTAGTCTAGGGGGCCATGTATTTTACCTCAGCCTGCTTTGGGAATGGCCTGTGAGCCGCGCACTCTGACGGACACCTGGTGACACACAGGACCACCGTTTTTTCCTCCTGGGGGCACAGCACAGGACCGTGGGTAAGCTGCATCTGCCCCAGATTAAAACTTAACCCTTTCCCTGCACAATTCCCGGCAGCCCAGGCTCTACTTTTAACACTTTCAGGAGCGCTATGTCACAATCTAAGCTACACGCGCTGCTAAGAAGCACAAATCCGTTATGCACGGATTGCGACCGGGCCTGGGCTCAAACGCCCCTCGCATCCGCTGCTGAGGGGCTTCCTGTGTTTAGTCCCCCTGAGTGGGCTGCGTCCCTGTCACGGTCGGTGGAGTCACTGACCCAGGCTATAGACTCCCTCCAGGGGGCCTCTTTAAGTCAGAAAGCATCGTTACTGCCCAAGGAGGGTTTTGGCGAGGGAACCGTCTACCAGCAGGGGCCGTACTCGTTCAAGGGATGGTCAGGTCTCCAGAAAGCGGGCCCATGACACGTCCCCTAGTCACGCTCACGCCTCAGCATCGGCGAGTCCTGTCTCTCGCTCTCCCTCTCCTGAGGTTCGCAGTGAGCATGACTATGAATTCAAATCTGACACGTCAGTCCCTCAGAATTCCCCAACTGACCAGGAGTCGCTTGATTCTCTTATAGAATCAGTCAACAGGATTCTGGAGTTGGACGAGGAAAATATTCCCGCTCCAGCACACGATATCTCATTTAAGAGGTCCAACCGTGTATGCAGGTTATTTACCAGCCATCCGGAGTTTAAGGACATTGTCCGACAACATAGGGATCGGCCTCATAAGCGGTTCACAGGGCAAAAGTCTACTGAGGCTAAATACCCTTTTGCTCCAGACCTAATGAAGGTTACAGTTCCTTTCGGTGGACCCTCCTATATCATGTCTTGCTGCTAAAACGCTCCTATCCACTTCTGAGGGCTCCTCAGTCCGAAACCCCTCCGATCGTCAAATTGACTACCTTGCCCGCTCAGTTTTTTGAAGCTTCAGGAGCGGCGGTTTTTTCCATCTTTCGTGGTGACTTGGGTCTCTAAGGCAATGGCCTCGTGGGCAGAAGTCTTAATTACTGCTTTCTAGGGTAGCAATCTTCCTCTGGAGGCAACCATTGTCGCCAGGCAGATAATTCACGCAGCGGACCTTGTAGTGAACGGTTTTTTAGATGCCGCCAATTGCGCTGCTCAAACTGCCGCTAATGCAATCTCCATTAGAAGAGCTCTATGGCTCCACGACTGGCGGTGCCACATCTAAAAGATTGTTGACTTCTCTGCCCTATCAAACTGGTCGTCTTTTTGGAGAGAAATTGGACCAGCTCATTTCTGATACTACCGGGGGAGAGAGTAAATTCCTTCCTCAACAAAAGGCTGTTAGGCCGTTTGGAACCAACAGCCGATGTGTTCTCGATCTTTTCGCAACAACTCCAGTTGGTCCTCCTCTCCCTTCTCTCCCAGTTCAGGTCGGTCCCCGCGCGGAGACAGAGGATACCAGGTCTCATACAGACCTAACCGCTCTTGGGGCATCTGGATCTAGGGGAGCCAGATCTCATAGATCTACGCAATGACTTGTTGCGGTATCCGGCGGACACCGACAAAGTAGGCGGTCGTCTACTTTCCTTCAGTCACACCTGGCTCGCGGTCGTCCACGACGAGCGGGTCAGGGAGCTGGTATCCTCTGGATACAAGGTAGAATTTTCTTCTACGGTTTTTACCATCCTCCCCCCCCCCTCCAAGAAAAAGACAACAGCCTTCCTTCGGGCTGTTCAGGCTCTGCAAAGGGACAGAGTCATCATTCCGGTCCCTCATCACGAAAGGTTCAGGGGTTTTTATTCAAACCTTTTTGTGGTTCCAAAGAAGTATGGGACGATGCGGCCCATTCTGGTTCTCAAACTGTTAAATCAGTTTGTCAAGGTACCATGATTGCAAATGGAATCTCTCCGATCAGATGTCGCTTCCATGGAAAAAGGAGAGTTCCTAGCATCCATCGACATCAAGGACGCTTACCTTCACATTCCGATCTGCCCGTCCCACCAGCAGTTCCTGCGTTTTGCAATTCACTAGGAACACTTCCAGGTCGTTGCCTTGCCCTTTGGACTCGCCACCACCCCCAGGGTCTTTACCAAGGTCACGGCGGCTGTCATGGCCATTCTCCACTCTCGGGGAGTGGTGGTGTTACCTTACCTGGACGACCTGCTCATCAAGGGTCCGTCTCTTCCAGCCTGCGAGGAATCCGTGGATATAACAGCAAATACACTTTCTCGCCTGGGATGGCAGATAAACTTCGAATAGTCTTCCCCAAAACCGGCTCAGCAGATTTCCTTTTTAGGAATGATTTTGGACACTTCCTGCGGGTTGGTCATTCTCCCTGCAGAAAAGACCCAAGCCTAACAACAGGCAGCGCGGACTCCCTCCCGACCGGTTTCTCACTCCATTCGTTTCAGCATGAGAGTTCTCGAAAAGAGGGTGGCAGTGATGGAAGCAGTCCCATTCGCAAAGTCCCATCTCTGTCCCTTACAACATGCGTTGCTGTTAGCTTGGGACAAGAACGCATTCTCTCTAGACCGTCGGTTCCTTCTGTCTCTGCAGGTCAGACAAGCCCTCAAGTGGTGGACTCTTAAGTCCTCCCTGAATCAAGGGAGGTCCTTTCTCCCAGTAAGATGGTTGGTAGTAACCACCGACGCAAATCTTCTAGGTTGGGGTGAGGTCTTTCGTCACCACACGGCACAGGGTCGTTGGTCAACTCCAGAGTCATGTCTCCGCATCCACATTTTGGAGATACGAGCGATCAGATTAGCTCTACGGAGTTTCCATCATCTCGCAGGTCACCCCATCAGGATCCAATCCGACAACGCCACGGCTCTAGCGTATATCAACCGCCATGGAGGTACTCGGAGCAGGATGGCCATGCACGAAATGAGTCACATCCTCCATTGGGCTGAGTTCAACCATTCGCCCATCTCAGCAATCCACATCCCGGGCGTAGAGAATGGGGTGGCAGATTTTCTCAATCGCCAAGGCCTTGCCTTGGGAGAGTGGTCTCTTCATCCGGAAGTCTTTCAGCAGATCTGTCATCGTCGGGGGACTCCGGATGTGGATCTTATGGCCTCAAGATTAAACAACAAGGTTCCTCGATTCATTGCCCGATCGTGCGATCCATGCACCATCGGAGAGGACGCCCTAGTTCTGCCGTGGCTCCGGCTCCCGTACATCTCTCCCCCACTTCCCTTGCTTCCGAGGGTCATCAAGGAGATCAGAATGGAGGGAGTACCAGTGATCCTAGTCGCGCCAGATTGGCAGCACCCAGCATGGTACGTAGAACTAATACAACTAGTCGCCGATGTCCCCTGGCGACTTCCAGATCGCATAGATCTACTCTCACAGGGCCCGATTTATCACCAGAACTCCGGGGCCCTGTCTTTGATGGGCGTGGCCGTTCAATCCTGGATTTTAGCACAGGCTGGGTTCTCTCACGACGTGATTTCCACCATGATTAGTGCCAGGAAGCCTGTGTCAATGGCGCCTCTATCACCGCACCTGGAAAACCTTCATTTCGTGGTGCAAGAATCATGATCGATCCCCTCTGGTGTTTTCCTCTCCAGCCATATTGGAATTCCTTCAATCCGGATTAGAGTCAGGCCTCACGCTTAGCTCGCTCAAGGGCCAAATTTCGGCCTTGTCAGTGCTATTCCAACGCAAAATTGCCACCAAGCTTCAGGTCAAGACGTTCATTCAGGGAGTTTCCCATGTGGTGCCTCCTTATAGAAGGCCATTGGAATCATGGGACCTAAACCTGGTTCTCGGGGCCTTACAGGAGGCTCCTTTCGAACTGCTGCAGGACATGCCACTGACCATTCTCTCTTGGAAGGTGGTCTTTCTAGTGGCAATTACGTCAACTAGACAAGTTTCGGAATTTGGCGGCCCTGGCCTGCCGTCCTCCGTTCCTGAATTGTGATCAGGACAAGGCAGTTCTTAGGACGTCCCCGTCCTTCCTGCCCAAAGTCGTCTCCTCTTTGCATCTCAATGAGGCAATTGTTTTGCCTTCCATTTGTCCAGCACCAGTCCATCGCATTGAGAAGGCCCTCCACACCCTGTATGTGGTTAGGGCTCTGAGTCGGTATATCTCGCGGATGGCTCCCTTCTGCAAGTCAGATGCCCTGTTCATACTTCCAGAAGGGCATAGGAAGGGTCTAGCCGCTTCAAAAGCAACACTAGCCAGGTGGATTCGCTTGGTGATTCAGGAATCCTACCGTATCTGGAACGCGCCTGTCCCAGCGGGGATTAAGGTGCCCTCTACCTGTTCAGTGGGCGCCTCTTGGGCCTTTCGGCACCAGGCCTCGGCAGAACAAGTCTGCAAGGCTGCGACTTGGTCCAGTCTGTATACTTTTACAAAACATTACCAAATTCATTCTCAGGCCTCTGCAGATGCAGCTCTCGGCAGATGCATCCTGCAATCAGCAGTACCTCAGTGTTGACTCAGTGGTACATGAGGTATTAGCAGATGTATGCTCCCCACCAAGGGACTGCTTTAGGACATCCCTCTGTCTTTGTGCCCCCCAATGAGGCGTAGGAGAAATAGGAATTTTTGTGTACTCACCGTAAAATTCTTTTCTCCTAGCCAATCATTGGGCGACACAGCACCCACCCTGTTTAGCCTACTGGCTCACTGTAGCATTCTTAGGTTTTGACATAGTTATGGTTATTGTTGACTGTTTATGCTCCTACTGCTTTTTTGACCGAACTGGAGAAATCTCAGCCAGCGAGAGGGTGTATACTGCAGGGGAGGAGCTAACTTTTTTTCTGGTTTACTTAGTGTCCTCCTTGTGGCAAGCAGCATAACATCACTGTCTCTGTGTCCCCCAATGATTGGCTCGGAGAAAAGGATTTTACGGTGAGCACACAAAAATCCCTATTTTGCAAGCTACTGTATAACCGATAACCAGGGACCTTCCCTTCCTGATAATACCAGCCCACAGCTGTCTGCTTTACCTTTGTTGATTATCAAAAGTAGGGAGGGAGCCCAAGTTTTTTTTTTTTTTAATGTTTTTTAAATTAATTATTTATTTTGTGAAACGTTATACAAGGCTTAAGTTTCACTCTTTAGTGCTTTTCATGTAACCCTTCCCAGCCCGCTGCCGCCCCTGAAGTAGCGTATCACATTAGATGTGCCAATTCTGGCACTTTGCTCCAGCTCTTCCCTATTGCCCTGGTGCGGTGGCAAACCGGATAATGGTTTATTGGGTGGATGTCAGCTGTGCAGTGTCAGCTGGCATCAGGCCCTGATGTTGGTAATGGAGAGACGTCTATCAGACACCCCCATTACTAACCCAGTAAGTAAAAAGAGAAAAAAAGCACACCTCGACTTTTGACCTGTTTCACCAATTTATTACAAATAAACATGCAGTTCCGAAGTAGTCTAGGTATTCTGATGTAGTACACCAAATCTGAAGTAGTCCATAAATAAGAATGTGAAAGGCATAAAAAGAGAACGGTAAAGAAATAAAAACAAGAGACAGTCCCTCATTCAACAATTTATTAAAAAATAATACCCACAGCACTGACATAGTCCATGGCATTCCCACGACGTTCACCGATGGAGCACTGTTCTGAGAAAGACGCTTCATAGGTCACTCCGGTCAAGCTAAGCAGTAATGACGTGAATAACATTACCACTCATCACCGCTCTAGCTGGGTAACGGAGAGCAGCGCGAGACCCGAAATGTTTCGTGAGACATTCAGGGTCTCGCGCTGGCCTCTGGGTGACCTGGCCAGAGCAGTGATGAATGGGAATGTTACTGATGTCTTCTCCACACTTGCGGAACTCAGCCTGACTGGAAGTGAACTATGGAGCATCATTCTCAAAACAAGACTCCATAGGTTGCAGCACAGAATCGGTGTACATCTTGGGAACTCCATGGACTATGTCAGAGCTTCAAGGATTATTTTTTAATAATAAATTGGCGAATGAGGGACTGTCTCTTATTATTTCTTTACGTCTCTCTTTTTATGTCTTTCATTTTCCCATTTGTGAATTATTTCAGATTACCAAGACTATGTTGGAATCCCTGGATTGCATGGCTTTTTTTTTTAAATAAATTGGTCAAACAGAGCTAGTTATAGTATTTTTTAAAATTATGTATTTTTTAACTTACTGGGTTAGTAATGGGGGTGTGTGATAGATGCCTCTCCATTACTAACACAAGGGCTTGATGCCATCTGACACTACACAGCTTACATCAACCCCATAAACCATTACCCCACATGCCGTCGCATCAGGGCAATCAGGAATAGCCAGGGAAAAGGAGCATCTAATGTGATGTGCCAATTCTGGGTCGCTGCGGGCTGGTATTTTCAGGATTGGAAGGGCCCAATTAACCATGGACTTTTCCACCCTGATAATATTATCCCGCAGCTGTTTGCATTACCTTGTCTAGTTATGAAAAATCGGGAGGACCCCACACTGCTTCCAGTACTCTAGCAATCCTGATCGTGAGCTCACAGCCTAAAACTTCCTAAATTAACAAGTCTGTTTTTGTAATACACGTCCTATGCAATTTTTTAACAGAATCTGTGAGCAGAATTTAGCACTATAAAGTAAAAAGGAGGCCGTTCTCAGTGACCTGTGAAAGAAACAGAGGAGGTTGGTGGAGGGAGAAGCAGAAGAAGACCCTACCTCCTAAGCCCATCCCAGGGCACAGAAGATATCATTAGATGAAACCTTTACAGGATGATTTTCAGCAACCACAGATCGGTTCCTTCACAGGAGGTATCAGATTAATCAGCATCACAGTGCCATTATGGCCTTGGCTTTACTTTATAGTGCTAAATCCTGCTGACAGATTCTCTTTCAGGATAGCACATGGATCTTTTCATGTTTGCAAAAAAAACAGTACGCAAAAAGTCAAAGTCACATCCAGACAAGACAGCTAAATTTTTTATTGGAGAGCCCTATGAATCTTAAGATCCACTGAGGGGCAGTAACAAAATAGTGGGTATTGTTGGTGCCTATGAGCGCTACGCAGACAGCTGCGGGCTGATATTCATAGCCTAGGAAGGGGACATGGATATTGCCCCCCGGCTACAAATACCAGCCCGCAGCCGCCCCAGAAATGGGGCATCTAATAAGCGCCAATTCTGGCACTTAGCCCCTCTCTTCCCAATCCTGTGTAGCGGTGTGATATGGGGTAATAAGGAGTTAATGTCATCATGCTATTGGAAGGAGACATTAAGCCCGTTTAATAATGGAGTGGCGTCAATAAGACACCGATCCATTATCACCGTATATATTCGTGTATAAGACGAGATTTTCAGCCCATTTTTTTGGGCTGAAAGTCCCCCTCTCGGCTTATACACGAGTCATATACCTGGGGGGAGGAAGAGCAGGGGAGTCACAGATCATACTTACCCCCCAGCGCGGTCTCTGCAGCCCCCCGCTTCTCCACGGTCTCCCTTCCTGCCTTCAGCGGTCACGTGGTACCGCTCATTAAACTTATGATTATGCACATATTCATGAGTGTAATGAGTGGTACCACGTGACCGCTGAAGGCAGGAAGGGAGACCGTGGAGAAGCAGGGTTGCAGAGACCGCGCCAGGAGGGGGTAAGTATAGCGATATTCACCTGTCCCCGGTCCATCGCTGCTCACCGCTGTCTGCTGCGTCCTGTGTCAGTGACGTTTAGTCAGCAGAGGGCGCGGTGACATGGTTAGTGCGCGCCATGCCCTCTGCTGCCTGAACGTCACTGACAGACGACGTGGCAGACAGCGGTGAGCAGCGATGGACCCTGGACAGGTGAATATCTCAGGTGCTGGGTCCTGAGCAGGAGAGGTGACTATGGCATTTTTTTTTGCAGCAGCAGCATATGGGGGCATATTCTATGGGGCAGCATATGGGGGCATATTCTATGGAGCAGCATATGGGGGCATATTCTATGGGGCAGCATATGGGGGCATAGTCTATGGAGCAGCATATGGGGGCATATTCTATGGGGCAGCATATGGGGGCATAGTCTATGGAGCAGCATATTGGGGTATATTCTATGGAGCAGCATATGGGGGCATATTCTATGGAGTAGCATATGTGGGCATATTCTATGGAGCAGTATATGGGGGCATGTGCTATGGGGCAGCATTTGGGGGCATAGTCTATGGAGCAACATATGGGGGCATATTCTATGGAGCAGCATATGGGGACAGCATATGGGGGCATAATCTATGGAGCATCATATGGGGCATTTTCTATGGAGCAGCATATGAGGGCATAATCTATGGAGCCATCATATGGGGCATAATATATGGAGCATTTTATGGGGGCATAATCTATAGAGCATCTTATTGGGGCATAATCTATGGAGCATCTTATGGGGCATAATCTATGGAGCATCTTATGGGGTATAATCTATGGAGCATCTTAAGTGGGCATATTATTCTATGGAGCATCTAATGGGGGCATTATTAACCTTTGTGCAGCATTATATGGGGTGTATTGTGTATGGAGCATCTTATGGGGCCAATCATGAACTGTATGGAGCATTATATGGGGCTCCTGATTCAATATGGATAGTCAAAAACATTTAACCTACTGATGTCTCAATTAATTTTACTTTTATTGGCATCTATTTTTATTTTTGAAATTTACCAGTAGCTGCTGCATTTTCCACCCTTGGCTTATACGCGAGTCAATAAGTTTTCCCAGTTTTTTGTGGCAAAATTAGGGGTATCGGCTTATACACGGGTCGGCTTATACATGAATATATACAGTAATCTTTTGAAATTGTTAAAAAAATATAAGAATAAAGTATTTTAATGAAATAAAACACAACACGGTTTTCATCTTTTTTATTTAACTCCCAGATCCAAGCGACGCCCTCGGTCTCCTAGAAAAAATATAAAAATAATAAACCAACTGTATACTCCCTGTCCGTCACAGTCCAATTAATAACGAGTGTCCCACAACGATCTCCCCTTCAGAGCAGTGACAGCAGATGTGACCACTCTATAGGGCTTCCCAGTGATGAACTGACAGGTGACAATGCCTCTTGCAGCCCATTACTGAGGTTACCTGAGTTCAGAGACTCACTTTACAGCACTGCTGTGCGAGAATTAGGGTTAGGGCTAGGGTTACGGGACCTCTTTCCTGGTGGAGGGATACACAGTGGAGGATTACCTCCGCCTGTCATTACATTGCTGGAGCCCCTGGAGAGCGGTCACATCAGCTGATGTGGCAGCTCTCCACGGGTGATCGTCATGGGACCTCATTATTAATTGGACTACGGCAGAGAGGTGAGTATAGGTAGGTTTATTATTTTATCTTTATTACAGGTGATCCATGGCTTTGGGGAATTAGGTGTGTGCGGTGAGTACGTACTCTGTTATGTGTTGTATGTTATATTTACTGTTGTGAACACTTTTGACCTGACTTCTGAGTTTGGGCTCCCTCTGGCGGTTGCTGCGGGTAATGGAGCTCGTCGGGTTGACAGAAGTCAATCACCTGAAGAGGATGATTGGAGGTCAGGTGTTACAGACTGGGAAGATTTAAGTCAGCAAGCTTCCCTCAGTTGTTGCTGGTGATTTGGTTTTCTTCCTGTGCATTTTGAAGTCTGCTTGCCCCCTGCTTGGTCCTGCATCGTTCAGATAAGTTATTTGGTTGCTGGAATCTTTTTGCATTTGATCCAGTTTTTGCCTTTCTCTGCTTTCTGCTTGACTGTATGGGTTCAGCATTGTTCCTCGCTGGGACCAGTGCTGGACCCCGTTCCATATGCCACAGCTTATGTCAGTCTGTTCAGTATTGCTAGTCCCCTGTTATATCAGTATCTTTTGTTTTGCTTCCAGTTCACACCAGAATGCTGATCTAGTGGGGGAGATTTCATGTGGCCTCAGTATTTTTGCATATCAGATGTGTTGGATTTTTCGTAGGGTTTTTTGTGTGATTGCAGACAATATTTTTCCTGTCCTGTTCTATCTAGACAGTTTGGGCCCCATCATTTGCTTACTCTATTTTCTGCCTGCGTTTGTGCCTCATCTTGTCTCACCGGCAATATATGTTTGGGGGCCATCTATTCCTTTTGGGTTCTACTCCGGGGCAGTTTAGCTTTCCTCTTTCTTGCTTTAGGCTTAGTTAACTCTTTGGCTGTGCCGAGGCATCTAGGGCATCGTAGGTACGTCCCACGGCTAATTCTAGTTGTGTTGTTAGTTTAGGGGTCTGCAATCCGCTTAGTTACCAGCCTTTCTGGTTTTCTGGTTGCCTAGATTATTCCCCGGCTATCCTCGGTGACCTAATCATAACACGTGGCTGCTATTTCAGCGTCTCTGGCCGGGGCCGCTTTGATCAAGCTGCCAGCAGGCAAGCGTCGGTTGGTGCAGTCAGGGTTTACGGCCAGGGGTAGTGTCAGGGGGCCATCCTCTAGAGCTGCTCAGTCTCTGGAAGTGGGGCAGGAGGCAATGCAGCATGATAGTGTCTCTTGCGGTACCGCTGCAGGGAGGGAGCTAACCTCCTGCAGTAGTCTCTATCATCCCGCAAAAAGTCCCCTGTTGGTGCGCGCAGCCCCTTTTATCTCAGTCACGCCCTTTGTCCTGGAGGTCACAGATCTGTCCCAGCCTGGAACCCCGTCTCCCTGTAACACAAGTGACAGTCCCAGTGGCTGCCAGTGTAGGGGATTGAGTAGAATGTCCCTTTAATGCCACCTCCCCTTTAAGGTGTTCTAATATTAATATATTGTAAATGTTGTGTAAATATTATTATGCCACGGTACTGCTACATGACTGTGTATTACTGACTGTCTTATTGGTATTACCACACTTTGTGTTACCATACTGTACATACTGTAAGATATTGTGCTTTATTATGTCTTTTGCACTGCATTGTATTTCTGTACAGATTAGGGTAAGATAGTGCATCCTTCGGGTTCAATAGTGGAGGGCACTGTTAGTATATAGTTCCTTTGACTGGGTAAGCGTAGTACTGTTGCGGGCCACTAGATGGGGGCATACTAGTGGGCCTTATTAGGTATAGCTGTAGGATGTTTCTAGAAGGTTTAGTAAGAGAACACACATAGTTAACTATAGGAGGCGCTACTATGGGCTAAGCTAGTGTAGGATGTAGGAATTAGTTAGTAGGGCGAGCACGCCCGACAGGTCCATAAGGGCTCTAAGCCCAGGATGCCATAGGAGCTGCGTAGCATTATTCATGTGAAGAAGCACAGGCACAGTCAGACGGGTGCTGGTTAAGACCAGAGCACCCGGGGAATTACAGTACACATCAG
This sequence comes from Dendrobates tinctorius, assembly GCF_039654945.1. Taxonomy (NCBI): domain Eukaryota; kingdom Metazoa; phylum Chordata; class Amphibia; order Anura; family Dendrobatidae; genus Dendrobates; species Dendrobates tinctorius. Next base: position 24,294,390 of record NW_027361775.1, read on the forward strand.
CAGCAGGAACAGAGAAGGAGATGTGATCCAAAAGCCGTGCAGGGCACAGAACGTTCAAGATGTGGCAGATTCTCAATAGGGCTGAAGCTGGCAAGCCCGGGGTGAAATGGATGAGCGGGATCCCCTATGTACTGAGGTCTTACAATAGTGAAGCTGCGGTACCGCCAAGGGCGCTACTACCCCGGAATGTATATGAGGTACAGAAAGTAAGCAAGGGAAAGTGCAGGAGGAATGCTGTGTGGACTGTAATGTAACTGATGTGTCTGGGACCGTTAAAGAAGAAAGTGAAAATGTTCATTTTCCATCAGAACCGGTATCTGTGTCCGTTATTTCATCTTTATGCACTGGAATCAAGTGTGCAGGAGCTGAGTTACACCGCAGTGGAATCCCTGACTGTGGACCAGCAACCAAAACAGGTACGCCGGTAGAGGCTGATTTTCCTGTGGGAGGAGGTCAAGACACCAGAGCCACTGGTGTCTTCGGCTACGACTACCGTCCTGCCCTCTTCTTACACCGGAATCAACAAACAAAGTTAAAGGAAAAAAAAAAAAGAGCGCTGCTCCTCTAACTTCTCCACATGCTCCTCTAACCTCTTCACACCCCCTCACCTCATCAAACATGTTCCCTGATCATACCCACTCATCATACAGCACCACAATCCTAGCCAAAGTAATAAAAACATTAGTGGAAATGTGAAGATTTACCGACCTGTGACCAAGTTTTGCCAACTTTGAGAAAAAATGCTAGTGAAAGCGAACACGAATCCAAATGTGCTACAAATGCTTTCTGAACAGGTTGGCTAATCTCTACCCTTAGACTATTTTGTGGTCTGTAATCCATTTCGTTGTTATAAAAGCATCTAAAAACTAGTTCAAAAATTTATCAGTATTATATTGCTCATTCATAGACTATTCCATGGTCTGGAGTACATTTTGTTGGGATATAACCCTCAAAAAAGTCTTCAAAATTTTAGACTATGCACAAGTTGCAGATTTGGTGCGTTTTTATCCCATTTTTTCTGCGCAGATTTGTGACAAAACCTGAGGCAATCTTGATGCCTGCATAGTGAATGAGAAACCTGAATCGTCATGCACACGTTGAGAATTTTTGATTTGGTCTACCATGGGGCTAGTAGATGCGAACGCAATAGAACTACATAGATTACTATTACCAGCGCCTTGAGACCTGTCAGCCTGGCGCTCCATATATCTGTCTCACTCTGACTATTTCATAGAACTCATGTTCGACAGCTTACTATAACGAACAAATAGAACCTTCCCTATTAACTAACAGTGGCAAGGACTCATTAAAAGGGAATGGGAAAAACTAGAGAGGAAGTCCCAGATAATCAATTCCCTGAAAAGGAGGTACCTTTTGAGGAGAGACATCATCGTCCTGGGATGAAGTTTCGAAAATTGACATAACAATTTCAAAGGTCGCCAGAAAGTCCTCCCTGCTCCTTAAGGATTTAGGTTCCCTGAAAGAACCTCAGACAGAATGACAGATAATTGTCACTCAGAGGGAAAGATACTCTGGTGATAACCTATCGGGACAACTTCTTGATAATGGGGAGAAATCCCCCTTACTGTCAAGATCAAGTCAGAATAGTGATGGAAACACAATAGATGCTAGGATGGCAGCTGAACCTCAAGAAAAAAAGAATCCAAACTGGAACAAGCAATGATCTAGAAATTCTTGAGGTTAACAGTGGACCCCGTGGAGCAAGAGCATCACCTCCCGGAGGAAGACAAGGGAGATAAAAAAGCCAGAAATAAGCTCTGTGAAGGACCATGTTGGTGTTGGGGTCCCTCACCTCTGACATACCAGCGGTGAAATGGGCCCAGTTCCACACAAGGGAACTGTAAGGGTGTGTGATACAGAAGAACTGGGAACTTCAGGGACGGTTAGAGCAAAAGCTCACCCTCCCGGACTCTGTACTCCAGTCAGTCAGTGGTTACAGATAGTCCTCTCTGAGAGGAGTACCCTGCACTCACACACTGCCTCTAAGGTGGTAATAACGGACGCTAGTCCTTGGGGGTGGGGAGCCCACCTAGACGCATTATGGCTCCAGGATCCCTGGGTGTTATGAGCTCATTTTTTGCTCCACCAGTTGAGAGTTCCCCTTCCGTTCTCCCTCTGGTGGTGACAGGATGTAGAGAGGTTGGCTTAAGTGGTAGTGATCTGCCACCTGGTGAGGAAGATGACGATTGGATCTCTGGAGGATCAGAATGGATATATGACAGCCGACGCCCTATCCTAGTGCTGGTGATTGTCTGCTTCTCAGGTCTAGGACTCAGCTCTGTTCCAGTCTTCCCAAGATAAGTTTGTTTTTTGCTAATGTTCACACTTGCTCTTGTTGGTCATTTCAGTTTTTTGTGTGGTCAGCCAGCCCGGCTGGGCTGTGCTGAATTTCCACACTTATTTGCCAAATTGTCTTTTTTGTCCCTTATTGGATTGGCCTCTTTTTGCTCTGTCTCAGAATATTTCAGAGTGCTGATATAGTGGGAGAAGTCTAGTGACTTCAGGGTTTATTTTGCTATCAGTTGTGTTGGACATTTTTGTAGGGTTTTTTGGCAGATTGCAGACAGTATCTTTCCTTTCCTGTCCTTTCTAGTTAGTTTGGCCCCATCATTTGCTCAGCCTATTTTCCTGCCTTTGTTTGTGTTTGATCTTGTTTAACCGTCAATACATGTGGGGGGCTGTCTCTCCTTTGGGGTCTGCTCTGGGACAGTTAGTTTTCCTCTTTTCCTGCTTTAGGCTTATTTAGTTCTCCGGCTGTTACGAGGTGTCTAGGACCACCGTAGGAACGCTCCACGACTGCTGCTAGTTGCGTGTTAGGATCAGGGGTCTGCAGTCTGCATAGTTACCAACCTCTTTGTTTTCTGAGACTTAGCCTGTTTGATTTTTATTTCCTCCTCGGCTACCCGTTCATAACACCTGGGCCCAGGAGGAAAGAAATCTATCTTCAAACAATTGAGAACTTCTAGCAATCGAAAAAGCGCTAAAAGGAATGGTTACCACACTTAAAGAGGACACCATGTGAGAGTCCTATCAGGCAACCAAGCAGTGGTTGCATATGCAAACCACCAGAGAGACACCCGTTCTCAGTCCTTGATGCAGATAGTCACCGGCCCTTTTAGGCTGAAGGTGACGGCTCTTGTCAAAGGGCCTCCGCTAAGCAGCTTGAGGCCAGATCATGACTCTGGCAGAACACCAGTTCCTCTCATTATCGGCCCTGCTTATCCGAGGTATAGACAACCTGAAGGCAGACTGTCGGAGCAGGAACCACTTAAGGCAAGGAGAATGGTACCTAAAAGAATCCATTTTTCAACGGATAGTGCACATATGGGGGAAACCCAGTATAGATCTCTTCGTCTCAAAAACCAACAGGAAGGTTCAGAAATTCTGCTCCCTAAAGCCAACAGACAGGCCATTGGCAGTAGATGCCTTCAGGATAGAGTGGACATCAGGTCTCCTGTACGCCTTCCCTCCAATATGCCTCATACCAGCAGTTTTGGGGAAAATCAGGGAGGTCAGAGCCAGAGAGATTATAATAGCTCCCTTTTGACCAAAAAGACCATGGTCCTACTGGCTGAGTGATGTCAGTGACAGAGGTCTAGGACCTTCTAAACACAGCGTCCCTTCAATCACCCTCAGAGATCCGGGCTGCATTTGGCAGCCTGGAATTTGAAAGGTCATTACTAGAGGAAAAGAGATTCTCAGCAGGGTTAATATTCACCTTACCCAGTAGCAGAAAACCAGTGACTACAAAAAATTTATGGGAGGATATAGAAGAAATTCTTATCTGCCTCGGGCCCAATAGGGGAAAGGGAAAGTCCCGATAGTGGCAATACTGGAATTCCTGCAGAAAGGTTTTGAATTGGGGTTAGCTGTCAGTACCCTCAAGGTACACGTTTCAGCCCTGGCAGCCTTATTCAACTGCGACCTGACAAACAATAGGTGGGTGGCCAGGTTTATCCGGGCCTGTACTAGAGCTGACACTGTCCCGTCCCCTACTCCTCCTCCTTGGGATCTAAAATCATCTCTGACAGAGAGTCCGTTTGAACCACTAAACACAACATCAAGTAAAGATTCTAACATTAAACAGCCTTATTAATGACGTTCACATCGGCCGTAGCTGGGGGATTTACTCGCATTATCAACAGACCCTCCCTACACTCAGGCCATGGGCGGTAGAGTTGTGAAAAAAAAAATTAGATCCAGCACACCTTCCCAAGGTGATATCAAAAGTCCATAGAGCTCAGGAGATAATCCTGTCAGCCTTTTGTTTTAACCTTAACTACCAGAAGGAGGAGAGGCTTCATTGCCTAAGATGTGAGGAGATGTCTCCTGCAGTATTTAGAGGTAACGAAACCTTGGAGAAAACAGTGGGCCTTATTTGTCTCATTCCAAGGGGCAACGAAAGGCCTTAAAAACCTCTAGACAGACTATAGCTAGATGGGTGAGAAAGGACATTAGCCAGCATATAGCAGTGCAGGCAAGGGCTATTCCATAAGGTATAAAAGCCCACTCCAAGAGGGCCATGGCGACGTCCTGGACTGAGAGAGCAGACGCTCCCATTTACCAAATCTGTAAGGCGGCCACTTGGTCCGCTCTGTCTACCTTTGTCAGACATTATAGGTTAGACCTATTTGCTACCTCTGATCTCACATTCGGGAGAAGAGTGTTACAAGCAGTGATCCCTCCCTAAGAGAATACAAATCTCTGTAACTCTCTCGTGGTGCCGTCATGTAGAATGGAAAAACTCGGGTATTACATACCTGGTAATGTGTTTTTTCATGAGACATGACGGCACCCTTATATTCCCTCCCTATTGATCACATCATTACTGGGATGCATTATCAGTAGAGTTGAGCAAAACGGGTCGGCCAAATTCAGAATCCGCCGACTTTTGCTAAAGTCGGGTTTCGCCGATGGAAACCTGACCATAGCGTGAGGTCGGCCATGAGGTCGCCGACTTGAGCGCCAAAGTCTCGTTTCCCACAATCCTTCCAGCGCCTATTCTCAGCCAATCGTGAAGGACGCAGACTGTGGGCAACGCGATTACGTCGGCAGTGGCCCCCACCATGTTAGAGAAGGGCATGCAAGTGATTGGCTGGCTTTGTGTGGCGTCACAGTGCCTATAAAAGACCGTGACTGCTGACCGCCATCTTAGTTCTGCCATTCTTAGCATAGGGAGAGGTTGCTGCTGATCGTTCTCAATAGAGAGAGTGTTTAAGCAGGGAAAAAGTATAAAAAAATTTCTTGTGCTGATAGCGAATGTCACTGCAAAACACAACTGTATAGTGTGCAGTGACAGGGGAGGATATATTTGTGTGCAGCAGCTCTGTTGGATATTAGGCCGCCTTATAAGGCTCCCTGATAGCTGCATTGCTGTTTGCACACTGCTGTGCAGAGTGCTTTTTTAAAAGCAAAAATTTTTTTTTTCCTTTTCTCTGCACAGTTAGCAAGCGTTCATTTTTTCACACTTTTTTGTGCAGCAGCTCTGTTGGTGATTAGGCTGCCTTATAAGGCTCCCTGATAGCTGCACTGCTGTTTGCACACTGCTGTGCAGACTGCTTTTTTAAAAGCAAAAATCCTTTTATTCCTTTTTTTCTGCACAGTAGATACTGAGCGTAAATTTTTTCACACACCGTACAGAGGTGTACGCTCATCACACACTACCATGTACTGGCTGGTATCACGAACAAATACATGCTATATGTGTGTGACTCCGTAAAAAAATACACAGAGATTAACATTTTTCCATACGTACACCGTATAGAGGTGTCCGATTCTCAAACAGTATTGGATATCTGGTGTTCTTAGTTATTATGGTCACATCTCCACAGAGTCAGTGTGTGTGTGTGTGACACTCCGTAAATACATATACAGATATTTCCATTTCTCCATACACCGTATTGACTGCTGTCCGATTGTCAAACAATATCGGATATTTGGTGCTCTTAGTTATTACGGTCACATCTCCCCAGAGTCAGCGTGTGTGTGTGTGACACTCCGTAAATACATATACGGACATTTCCATTTCTCCATACATGTATTGGCTGCTGTCCAATTGTCAAACAGTATTGGATATCTGGTGTTCTTAGTTATTACGGTCACATCTCCACAGAGTCAGTGTGTGTGTGTGTGACACTCCGTAAATACATATACGGACATTTACATTTCTCCATACACCATATTGACTGCTGTCTGATTGTCAAACAGTATCGGATATCTGGTGTTCTTAGCTATTACGGTCACATCTCCACAGAGTCAGCGTGTGTGTGTGTGATACTCCGTAAATACATATATGGACATTTCCATTTCTCCATACATCGTATTGACTGCTGTCCGATTGTCAAACAGTATCGGATATCTGGTGTTCTTAGTTATTACAGTCACATCTCCACAGAGTCAGCGTGTGTGCGTGATACTCCGTAAATACATATACGGACATTTCCATTTCTCCATACATCGTATTGACTGCTGTCCAATTGTCAAACAGTATCGGATATCTGGTGTTCTTAGCTACTCTGGTTACATCTCTACAGAGTCAGCGTGTGTGTGTGACACTCCGTAAATACATATACAGACATTTCCATTTCTCCATACACCATATTGACAGTTGTCCGATTGTCAAACAGTACGGATATCTGGTGTTCTTAGTTATTACGGTCACATCTCCACAGAGTCAGCGTGTGTGTGTGACACTCTGTAAATACATATACGGACATTTCCATTTCTCCATACACCGTATTGACTGCTGTCCGATTGTCAAACAGTATCGGATATCTGGTGTTCTTAGTTATTACGGTCACATCTCCACAGTCAGCGTGTGTATGATACTCCGTAAATACATATACGGACATTTCCATTTCTCCATACACCGTATTGACTGCTGTCCGATTATCAAACAGTATCGGATATCTGGTGTTCTTATTACGGTCAGTGCACATCTACACAGAGTCAGCGTGTGTGTGTGACACTCCGTAAAGACACATATGGAGATTGTCATTTTCACCAACAAAGTATACAGCTGTACACTTCTGATACAGTACCGTATATCTGCTTGTTGGATTATGGTCAAATACATAATGGGTGAGCATCTGTGACTCCCAAAATATATACGGAGATTTCACTTTTTACATACACCTTACACAGCTGTACGCTCCTCATACAGTACCATTTCTCTGCTGGTATTTTTGGTATATTTTCCCAAACATGAGGAAGTCTGGTGGAAGAGGCCGCGGACGTGGGGGGTCACGGGGTACTAATGGTGGTGGTGCATCAGCTGGTTCTGGCAAAAGCACAATAGCAGCTAAGGCAGGAGCTGTTGAGCCTGCGTCATCGTCTGGCACAAGAAGGCCTTTAAGGTTCCCTTTTATGGGAGTAGGTAAACCGCTTTTAAAGTCGGAGCATCAGGAGCAGGTTTTGGCTTACATTGCTGAAACAGCCTCCAGCTCTATTGCCTCCTCTTTTGAAGTTACAAAAACTGTAAGCACAGAGTCGTCAGTGCAGGCCTCTGGTCAGGAACAACAGCTTTCGTTGTGTCCTTCACCCACGCCAAAAGTGAAGCATGCTGCAACACACACTTCAGATTACTCCATGGAGCTCTTTTCACATACCATTCCTGGGTTATCAAGTCAAATCCTGAATTCCCCAGTCCAAGATGAATCTGACATGGAGTGCACTGATGCACAGCCACTGCTAGATGAATCTACAAGTATATTCACCCACAGCACTACATTGCCCTCGCAGTCTACTGAGCCCGAATCAGACCCTGATGAAACTCAGGTGCCCCTTCCCGCATACTATACTACCTTACACGGTGACACAGAGGAAGGTACAGAAGAAGGTGCAGATGACATTGAAGACGAGGTCATGGATGACCCAGTTGTTGACCCGGATTGGCATCCATTGGGGGAAGAGGGTGCTGGTGACAATAGGTCAGAACAGGAGAAGGATCCGCAGCAGGCATCGTCATCGCAGCAGCGGTTATCCGGCAGGCCCGTAGCTGTCAAAAAACTTGGCACGAAAGCTAAAAGAGTAGCGGGACCGCTTAGCCAGACGTCAAATTAGCACAGCGTGCAAGCCCTGAAAATTTGTACCATAGTAGGAAGAGTGCAGTGTGGCACTTTTTTTTACCAAAATCCTACTGATAACGCAAAGGTTATCTGTAAGAAGTGCTGAAGGACCTTTAGCGGGGGGAAAAATATAAGAAATTTGAATACCAGTTGCATGCTTAGACATTTAACCAACATGCACTTGCAAGCGTGGACGGACTACAAAAGCTGAGGTAGCACAGGTGCACCTGCTCCGACTGAAGTTATCCAGCAACGCTCCATCGCTTCCCCCACTGTAAGGCCATCGCTAAGCACACCACCATCAAGAAATGTTGAGGTGTCGTCGCTAGGCCAAACCAGTCAGGCAATCACAATATTTTCACGAGGAAACACTGAATCTAGGCCATCAACACCTTCACCATCACCAACCCCTTCTCAGTCCGTCATGTCCAATGCTAGTTCCCCCATATGCAGCTCTCAAGTCCAGCTCACCCTACCAGACACTTTGAGTAGGACAAGAAAGTACTCATCCTCTCATCCGCGTACACTGGCTTTGAACGCCTACATTACCAAACTGATCTCATTAGAGATGATGCCCTTCTGTCTGGTAGAGAGCTCATGGCCTACGCTGTCCCACGCTATGACCTACCCAGTCGGCACTTCTTTTCTCGAAAATCCATCCCTGCCCTCCACTGGCATGTGAAAGACCGCATTGTCCATACACTAAAACAGTCAGTGAGTGGAAAGGTGCACCTCACAACAGATGCATGGACCAGTAGGCATGGCCAGGGCCATTACGTGTCCTTCACTGCGCACTGGGTTAATGTGGTGGATGTAGGCTCCACAGGGGGCAGCGGTGGTGGAACAGTGCTGCCTAGCCCACGTATAGAAAAGTGTTGGCTGTAGGCGTTCGACCCTCATCCTCCTCCTCCTCCAGAAGCGAAAGCTCGTTGACAGAGCGCAGTCGCACGAGCACTCCATCCACATCTGTCAGTGTTGCACACGAGGTGTCCCACTAGCGAACAGCTAGTGGTAAGCGGCAGCAGGCTGTTTTAAAAATGATGTCTTTGAGCGACAGTAGACACACCGTGGAGGTACTGGTTGACTACTTGCATTGACAAACTGAGTCATGGCTGGGCAGTCTACATCTTGAGTCAGGCAAGGTAGTCAGTGATAATGGGCAGAATTTTGTGGCAGCCATAGCCCTTTCAAAACTCACACACATACCTTGCCTGGCTCACACCTTGAACCTGGTGGTGCAGTGCTTCCTAAATAATTATCCGGAGTTAACAGCCCTGCACCATAAGGTGCGAAGACTGTGCTCGCACATCCGTCGCTCAAATGTCCACTCCAGTCGTATGCAGAAGCTGCAGCGATCACTCAACCTCCCCAAGCACCGCCTAATTATAGACGTTGCTACAAGATAGAACTCCACCATGCACATGGTTGAGAGGCTGTGCGAACAGAGGCAGGCTGTAATGCATTTGTGGGAGGATACACGGGCAGGCAGTTTGAGGGCAGACATGGAATTGTCGGGTGTGCAGTGGTCTAAGCTGAAAGACCTCTGTAAAGTCCTTCAGTGTTTTGAGGAATGCACACGGCTGGTAAGCACAGACGATGTCATCATAAGCATGAGCATACCACTTATGTGTCTACTCATGCAAACTTTGACGCACATCAAGGATCAGGCATCTGCAGCTGAGGAGCAACAGGAGGAGGAAGGAAGCCTTGATGACAGTCATCCATTGTCTGGTCAGGGAACTGGCGTGGACGAGGTGGAGGAAGATGAGGAGGATGAGGGGGATGATTATTTTGGGGAGGAGGATGCTTCTCAGGGGGCAAGAGAACATGTGGGCGTGCCAAGGTCAGGTACAGGGTTTGTGCGTGACTGGAGGGATGTGGATTTGCCAGAAAGTGCTCCTCCACCCACCACTGGCAGTGCAGCATTGACACCTGGAACATTGGCCCACATGTGTGACTATGCCTTGTGGATCCTAAAAAGGGACCCCTGCATTGCCAAAATGATGAGGGATGACGACTACTGGTTGGCCAGCATCCTCAATCCACGCTATAAAGGCAAATTACACAACATCATGCCACAGGAGAACCTAGAGCTAATATTGGCTAACAAACAAGCAACTCTGGTAAACAGGTTGTTTGAGGCATTCCCAGCACACAGCAGCGGAGCTGGTCCTCCCACGAGACGTACTGGGCAAAATGGAAGAGGTGTTCGTGGTGCACACAGCCGAACTGGCGTTGGAGACAGGGGTTTCCTGACCATGTTGTGGTCTGAATTCTCATGTCCCACGCAGACGACAGCTAATACAGAATCGATTGCAAGTGACAGGAGACAGCAGTTGTCAACTATGGTTACATACTACTTCACCTCCCATATCGAGGTTCTCCCTCACAGGTCATTCCCCTTTGACTATTGGGCCTGTAATCTGGACACCTGGCCTGAATTGGCACAATATGCCTTACAGGAGCTCGCTTGCCCTGCTGTGCTATCCGAAAGAGTCTTCAGTGCTGCTGGTTCAATCCTGACAGAAAAAAGGACCCATCTGTCGACCCAAAATGTTGATGATCTAACCTTCATTAAAATGAACCATGCATGGGTTTCAAAAGATTTTGTTCTACCCTCTCCTGATAACACATAGGTTGCCAGAAAAAAGGCTCGCTTTTGTCCTCCTCTTCCTCTGATTTCTCCAATTCCTCCATTTGCAGCAGCTGAAAGTTCAGCCTACACATCAACATATGCCATTTTTTAAACCACCCGAAATGGGCTGCCCCCCCCACCTTAGGCCCAGGGTCAACACCTGCCACACCCGGGCAAGTGCTGTGGCCCTGAACAGGTGTGTGGCCCCACCCTTGGGCGACGGGACTGACACAGGGCCTCTCATAGTACAATAAAGTGTCTCTGACGGTGGGGGGGCCCACTCGCCATCAGACACACTGGCGTACTATGAGGGGCCCTGTGCCAGTACCGGCGCCCACGAGTGGGTCCCCCCTGCTTGCTCAGGGACACAACACTTGCAATACTTACCTCTCCATGCTCCACCTAGTCTGGCCAGTTAAATCCGTCACAGAGACGGCCACTACAAATTTGGTGTACTGATCGATGATGGTTAAGATGTAGCTATGTCCTGTGCTGCTGGCTTCTACCTTCAGATTACCAATGGCTACCATTTGTAATGGACGTCAACTCCCAATCGGATGCAGTGGTGCTTTATGATCACCTTTCACTTTTTTCATAGTCACAGACGTGTGACATTCCTGCCACCATTTTTCAATGTCTCCTCTCCAATAGAATCCCCTATGGCCTGTGGCTTGTGTGTTTTGCACTCCAAAGTGACCAGACAGATCATGATAGGCAGTGAGGACCATGTCTACAGCTCTCCCTGTGATCACAATTTGATGGAGACGAGTTACTGTGATGGGATCGACGCTACTGCGATACAGCAACACTTTCTTCACTAATTTGCACTTTAGCTGTATCCACAGTTAAAGTTATTGAGGGTCAGCATCGCCTCTGCAAATTCTCCCGGGAGGTTTTCCCGTGAGTACTAATTCAAAAACATCTAAAATCACTCGACTTTACGTCTGTACTTTAATCCATCTACCTTCCTCTAGTGGAGAATCTGAACTGGCAGACTGACACTGAAATATAAACGAAGATTTCAAAGTACTCCAACACTGTATACTGGTGTACGTTTCAAATACATTTCCCTTTTTCTCTTTTTTATGTTTAATCTCTTTTTTATTAAAGTAATAAAACAGTACAACATATCACAAATACAAACATATATATATAGACTAAGTAATTACAAGACTTCTCAAAATAATACGCATCCTGCTTCACGCAAATATGGTATCATCACAGAATCATATTTACTGATTAATACTATATAGGTTAAATGCTCATCTCTTCTGTTCTTTTCCTAGCATTTCGCATTTTTCACCACCTGTTGCTTCATTTCAATATTTATTTCGTATGTGGAAGTCTATTTCTTATTGCTGTAATTATCTAGAATATCCACCCAGTTTATCATCATTTATCCATGACAGCATCTATGATTGCTTATGTTATTACATCAGAATTAAAAGGAGGGTAAGAAGAAAAGAAGAAAAGGAAAAAAAAATGGGAAGGGAAAAGAAGGACAATGTCTCCGCCACTCTCTGAAACCAACCCAGGAGTGCCAATAAGAAACCTCACTACCGGGAAAGTACTTCCCATTTCTCCATGAGAGCCCCGAAATTCCTTGAGTCCCTGAATAAAATCCAGGGTTGCCATGTCCGTAAATACCTCGAGTTATCACCCAAAGCCTGTGCAAACAATTCCTTCATATGGTGGATATGTGAGAATTCTGTTAGCCATTCAATCATGGACGGGATTTTCGGTGTACACCAATGTCTAGGTATAACCATGCGGGCTGCCATCAGGCAAAATCTCAGGAGGCTATTTTTTTGTTTTGCAATTGATCCCGGTAGCATGGACAGGATGGCCATATGTGGGGTGGGGTTTGTATCATCTCCTGATATTTTATTATAAGTTGAGAATACTTCTCCCCAGAAACTCTTTATCCCTGGACACTGCCACCAAATATGGATCAGGGTTCCTCTTGCGTTCCTACAGCGCCAACACCCATCCGCCACCAAGGGGAATATGGCATGCAATCTCACAGGGTATTAGTACCATCTAGTAAGAATTTTAAAATTCTTCTCTTGGGCATGGCTAGCCGGAGACATCCCATGAGCATAGTGGAATGCCGATGTGATTTCCCTCTCAGTAAATGTGCACCCCATTTCCACCTCCCATGCTCTAATATATCCCGGAATTACTGTTGGGGTATCATCGTTTAATAATTTGTACACAAGAGAGATTTGGTGCAACGGGGGTGTCGGTTGAGCAAACATCTTCTCAAACTGTGTCAGAGAAGATGGTAATCTCTCCCCACCTGAAATTCTTCTGACAAATGATTTTAATTGCTCATACTCCAACCACGATAGTGTATGTGTGGGGTGTTTGTCTTGTAGCTCATTGAGGGAGGAAAGTCCCCTCTGCGAGATTATTTGATATATCCTTTGATTGGATTCCACCCTCCATCCCAAAAACCTCTCACAGTGCATGCCCGGTGGAAAATCAGGATTAGCGAATATAGGAGACAATGGAACAGGTGCGCCCATTAATTTTTTCTTACATTTTAGCATGTCCCAGCTCTTAAGAATCTCACCAGCCATCATATCCCGACAACCCCCCCTATTTTCTCCTTATCCCTGGTCACTATCCACGGCAGGTCCCGTAATGGAACTAGGTATCCCTCCTGTTCCAGTCCAACCCACTGTTTGGTCTCCCGTCTGTAATGCCAATCAAAAAGATGGATCAATTGTGAGGCCTGATGGTATGTCTTTAAGTCTGGAAGTCCCGCCCCCCCCCTTGTGATTTAGGTCTCGTCAATGTTCTGTAACTCAGCCTAGATCTGTTCTGGTGCCATATAAAATGTATTAGAGCTGATTTAATACTTTTAAAGAAACTTTGAGGTGGCGTGATCGGTACTGTCTGGAACACATAAAGGAACCGGGGAAGCACATCCATCTTGAAAGTATTTATACGGCCAAACCACGAAATCATTTTCTGATCATACTTTTTTGGATCCTTTATAGTTTTATTCAGTAGGGTTTCATAGTTTAGTGTGTATAATTTGTTTAGGTCTGAGGGGACCTGTATGCCCAAATATTTAATGGCGCCCGTCTGTCATTTGAATGGGAAATTTTCTTTTGCTCTCTCCACGTCCCCCCATGTTAAAGTGATATTAAGTGCCTCAATTTTGGTGTAGTTTGTCTTAAAGTTACTGACCTCTCCATACATTTTGAATTCGGACATTAGTGCAGGTATAGTAATAGGAGGTTGAGAGATGTATAGAAGAAGATCATCTGCATACAATGATGTTTTATAATGCTTCCGACCTATCTTGATACCCCATATACTAGGGTTATTCCTCACCGCTACCGCTAAATGCTCCATTGCCACCGTGTATAACAAGGGCGAGAAAGGACACCCCTGTCTCATTCCATTATGAATCCGAAAGGGGTCCGAAAGCAATCCATTAATTTTAATTGTGGCTGATGGGTTCGTGTACAGGGCCACAATTTTGTATAAGAACCTATCTCCCAGCCTTATCTGTCGGAGGGCTGATTGAAGGAAGCTCCACCTCACTCGGTCGAACGCTTTTTCGGCATCCACCGTTATCAGTCCCAGGTGCTTCCGGTGGGTTTTGGCATGAGCGATCAAAGATATAGTCTTCAACACTCTATCACGAGCTTCTCTTCCCTGAACGAAACCCACCTGGTCTGAATGTATGATATATGGTAAAAGGGGTGCAAGTCTGTTGGCAAGTATCTTCGCAAATAGCTTTACATCTATATTTATTAAAGAGATCGGTCTATAATAAGAGACCACTGTTGGATATTTTCCCAGTTTTGGCAATACTGTGATATACGCCGCCAGAGATTGATGCGTAAACCCTGATGATTCAGAAATGGAGTTAGAAGTCCTTGTCATATGTGGTGTTAATTGTTCTCTGAATAGTTTATAAAAGTGGGGGGAAAACCCATCTGGGCCAGGGCTCTTCCTGTTCGGTGTATTCCTTATGGCCTCATCCACCTCCTGTGTCGATATATCTGCTTCTAGCTCATCTGTCATCTCTGTGGAAAGTCTAGGAAGTGGCATGTCCGCTACATATTAATCTATTTTAGTCTGTATGTCCCCTGCGTGATTAGTCGACTGCGTCCCTCCCAAGCTATATAGCTTCTGATAGTATTCTTGTATTGTTTCCAGGATCTCCCCCGGGTCGTGAGTCTCCGCCCCCGTACGTTTCTGGATTTTTGGAATATACTGTAAGTCGTCTGAGTCCTTGGATGTAATAATCGTGCTAGGGGGCGGTCGCATTTATTGGCCTTATGGTAAAGGAGACTCTTGAAATTATCTCTGAATTTCAATGATTGTTCATTTAATACATTTCTAAGGGTCTCCCTATGTTTAATTAATTCCACTAGTATTACCGATGACATAGTATTTTTATGTTTTTGCTCCAATGCATATATAATATCCAACAATTCTTTAGTTTTTTCCTCTTCGCCACGACAGCACCCACTGAGAGAGGGGATCCGCCCCCGGAACAGGAAACCTACAGAGAGATAAATGGGGCGGTCCCCCTCGCTCCCTCAGTTTGGTTTCCTGTTCCTGGAAAGGAACCCGCAGAAGAGGATGCCTGGTCTGGTAGCCGCCTGCGTGCAGAATATGAGCAGCAGGGGCCCCAGGACCGGAGGCAGCGTCGGGCGGAGAGGTGTATTCCCCCCCCAGAGCTGGTGTAATGCAGGTGAGGCTGGAGGCGAAAGTGGTGCCAAAGCTCACTGGGGGCATGGCTATACTCCCCCCCCCCCCCCCCCCCGAGGGGGTAGACGCATTACAAACGCCATCGGGCGTACTGAGGCCGCGCGCCCCCCCCCCAGAGTGGCAGCGGTGTGTGCTGAGCGGCGTTGCTGGGAGTCATACCTGCGGCAGGAGAAGGCGTGGAGGGGGGGCGCAGACGCGCGGTGTCGCCGGCCGCATTTTCATTTGCGGTGACCCAGCGCTCCAGGAGAGGCAACCCGGAAGTGGAGGAGGACTTCCGGGATCAGGCCGAAGGCAGAGACCGCGGGACAACGCCCGCGCATGCGCAGTAAAGGAAAAAAAAAAAAAAAAATGGAGGACGAAAAAAAAAAAAAAAAAAGAAGAGAAGGAGGAGCTATAGAAGGAGCTATAGCAAAGGCTTTAAAAGGAAGCCACAGACACAGCGCTAGTGCGCAGTCATGTCGTCCTTAGATGACCCAGCTTCGCTCCCATTAGGTCAGCTAGTGGTATCCCCACTTGGCAGTAGACAGAGCAGTGCTACGAGGAGAACCAATAGCACCAGAAGAAGTGGCAGCTCTAGGAAGGAATCCAGTGGGCCTTCCAGGCAAGATGAGCCGTTAGAGAAGAAACGTAAGGAAAAGAAGTCGTCCCATGCCTCGCCTCAGCCTGGGTCCCGGACACCGCAGCCGGTAGTTGCTGACGAAATTCACGGGTGAGTGTTTTTTGGTCAGGTTAGATAATTGATAGCCTTCTCTTTCTGGTCCATACCCCCTTTAGGCTAAAGAACAGAGAAGGCGAAACATAGAGAGTGTGCCTTATGTTCGCAGCCCCTCCCGGATGGCCACCCAAAGAGATTATGCCAATCATGTGTTGAGGAGGCCTTGCAGGAGGAATCCTCACGAAAGAAGGAGGATATCCGGGCAATGATAAGAGAGGAACTACGGGCCTTAGGCGGTTCCAGTAGTCTAGGGGGTCACTCCTCCGTGAGAGAAATACGTTCATCTAAAGGAGGAGTCTCGCTGGCGTCAAGGTCGCCGTCAGATACCGGAGAACTAGATTCCGATAAGTCCCAGGAATACCTTTCCTCAGAGGACGAGGATCAGACGTGTTTCCCCACGGACAGTGTCAGTAATCTTGTGAAGTCTGTCCGAAATACCATGGGGTTGCCGGAGAGTAAGGACCCCAAGACCCCTCAGGACATAATGTTTGCGGGTATTTCCCGTAAAAAGGTCCGAGCATTCCCAGTGGTCCCAGCTGTAAAAGACCTAGTTAAGAGGGAATGGGAGAAACAAGGTCAGAGGACCTTCCTCCCCTTAACGTCAAAGCGTAAGTATCCCTTTGACAATGAGGAGTTAACGGCCTGGTCGAGAGCCCCCAAGGTGGATGCGGCAGTGGCCTCTACCTCCCATAGATCCTCCTTGCCGGTGGAGGATTCGGGAACTTTGGCTGATTCTTCGGATCGTAAGACCGATACATTCCTCAAAAGATCTTGGGAAGCTTGTACGGCAGCCTTTAAGCCCGCAATAGCAGCCACGTGTACGGCAAGATCTATGTTGGTGTGGCTGAACGACTTGGAGGACAATATTAAGAATGGAGTAGCTAGGAGTAGGCTTCTTTCCTCTATGCCCCTCATTAAGGGAGCAGCGGCCTTCCTCTCCGACTCCTCCGCGGACTCTCTCCGGTTGTCGGCTAGAGCGGCAGGACTGACCAATGCAGGCAGGCGGGCCTTATGGTTGAAGGGGTGGAAAGGAGACACACAAACAAAAACTAGATTGTGTGCTATACCCTGCCAGGGTAAGTACCTGTTTGGTATGGAACTGGATGAGATTTTGACAAAAGCGGGGGAGAGGAAGAAGGGGTTCCCTAACCCGTATGTTCCGTTCAACAGGAGGGCCTACAGGAAGCCGCCGTTCGGTAAAAAGAAAGACTTTAGACCCCAGGACCGCTGGGGAAATAAGGACCCCAAGCAAAGAGGCAACCTATTCGGGAAACGTCCCTTCAGAGGAGACAGATCCTGATAAAACCGTTACACCGGTAGGTGGCAGGCTATTAAGATTCAGCCGCCAATGGATGAAGGTGACATCAAACCCGTGGGCCCTAAGTATTGTATCATCAGGCCTAAAATTAGAATTCGTTCGGTATCCACCGAACTCCTTCTTATTGACTTTTATGAAGTCCCGATCACAGCAGGAAGCACTGGAGATGGAGATTGCGGTACTGCTAACTAAACAGGTCCTAGTGGAGGTCCCAGATGACGAAACAGGGATGGGCTTTTATTCTCCTCTATTCTTAGTCCCAAAACCAGATGGCTCTTACAGGACTATAATAAATTTAAAGAAACTTAATACCTTCCTAAGACTAAGGTCGTTTAAAATGGAGTCGATTAAGTCTGCAATAAAGCTTTTGTTTCCCAGGTGTTATATGGCGGTCTTGGACCTAAAGGACGCCTACTACCATCTCCCCATATATCGAGGGCACCAGAGGTTCCTGCGGGTAGCAGTCTGGTTCAGAGGTCGGATTCAGCATTTCCAGTTTGCGGCAATGCCATTCGGGCTATCCATGGCTCCTCGGGTATTTACCAAATTAATGCTGGAAGTAATGTCGTATGTAAGGCTGAATGACACCCTAGTTGTCCCTTACTTAGACGACCTACTCATAGTGGGGAATTCTGTTTCACAGTGTGAAGCAAGAATAGCTAGGATTATCTCATCCCTACAAACACTGGGTTGGCTAATTAACTGGGAGAAGTCCAGACTAGAGCCAGTGACCTGTCAAAGGTTTTTGGGCCTGCAAGTAGACTCCGTAACTGAGGAGTGCTTTCTGCCAAACGCCAAAGTAATGGCCATAATCGACAAAGTACAGAATGCTACAGGAGGACCCGTAATATCATTGAGACAGGGCATGTCCTTGCTGGGGTCACTGATATCGTGCATTCCAGCGGTGCAATGGGCTCAGTTCCACTCTAGAGAACTACAGTGGGCTATTCTGCAGGAGATAGATAGACTGCAGGGGCGGCTGGAAGGGAAGATGTCCCTATCGCCCGAGGTGGTTGAATCCCTAAAATGGTGGTTAATTCCTTCCAATCTATCGAAGGGAGTACAGTGGTGGGTGACTCCCTCCAAGATACTCACCACAGATGCCAGCCCCTTAGGTTGGGGAGCCCACCTAGAGGAGCACATGGTACAAGGCTGGTGGCGTGAGAATGAAATAGAGGCCTCCTCTAATGTAAAGGAGCTAACAGCGATTTTTACGCGATATCTCACTTCCTCCCGCAGTTAAGAGGCGCCCACGTAAAGATCCAGACAGACAATACCACCGCAGTGGCCTATATAAACCGGCAAGGAGGCACGCGGTCAATGCCACTGATGTCTATCGCGGGAAAGATTCTGGAGATGGCCGAGGTTCATCTTCTCTCCTTGTCAGCGCTCCATATAAGAGGAGTGGACAACTCCCGAGCAGACTATCTCAGTCGCCAGGCCCTATACCAGGGAGAGTGGGTCCTCAGCAGAGACGTCTTCGAAATGATAGCGTCAGAATGGGGCAAACCGGAGATAGACCTATTCGTAACCAGAGCCAACAGGCGCGTAAAAAGGTTTGCTTCTCTCTACAGGTCGGACAACCCAGATATTCTAGATGCCCTCCAAGCACCCTGGGCATTCCAACTAGCCTATGCCTTTCCTCCGATGGTGCTACTACCAACAGTAGTCAGGAAAATAAGACAGGAGAGGGCGAGGGTCATCTTGATAGCCCCGTTTTGGCCAAAAAGACCGTGGTTTTCATGGCTGAGAGCCATGTCGGTAACCGACCCGTGGATCCTGCCGCTGCACCAGAATCTTCTCTCGCAGGGACCCTGCTACCATCCACAGGCCAAAGCCCTGCACCTAGCGGCCTGGAATTTGAAAGGGAGCTACTGAGGCAGAAGGGTTTCTCAAAGAACCTAATCAATACCCTGCTACAAAGCAGGAAGGAGTCCACGACAAAAATATATGCTAAGGTGTGGAGGAAGTTCCTGGCCTTTCACCCAACAAAACTAGCTGGTGAAGTACCCATTACGGCCATTCTAGAGTTTCTACAAAGAGGCCGAGAGCTTAGACTCTCAGTAAGCACTCTTAAGGTCCACGTGTCAGCCCTAGGAGCCCTGTTTAACTATAACGTGGCAGCAAATAGATGGGTGACTCGGTTTATCTCGGCCTGTCAACGAGCAGAACCGGTGCATGTGCCTCGACTACCAGCGTGGAACCTTACTCTAGTTTTGGATGCCTTCACTCAGGCACCGTTTGAACCCATAAGCTCAGCATCAGTAAAGTGCCTCTCATTGAAAACGGCTATGCTGGTGGCCTTAGTATCGGCCAGGAGAGTGGGTGATCTTCACGCTTTATCAGTAGACCCACCGTTCCTGTTAACAACACGAGACAGTCTGATTTTAAAGATGGACCCGTCCTACCTGCCCAAACGGGCAACTAAATTTCATAGATCTCAAGAGATATGCCTACCTTCATTCTATGAGAACCCGTCAACACAGGACGAGGAGAAATATCACACCTTAGATGTGAAGAGAGCCGTGCTAGCCTATCTAGATAGGACCAGTCCCTGGAGGCAGAGTAGGTCTCTTTTTGTCTCCTTCCAGGGCAGCAGGAAGGGGTCTGCAGTTACGTCAGGCACGATATCCAGATGGATTAGAGATGCGATCACAATGGCGTATCTGACAAAAGGAGAAGACCCTCCACTGGGGATTAAGGCGCACTCTACTAGAGCCATATCATCCTCCTGGGCCGAGAGGGCGAACGTCCCAATTGAACAAATATGTAAGGCTGCAACCTGGTCTTCTCCGTCTACCTTTTATAGTCACTATAGACTAGATTTGTCCTCTACCGAGGATCTAACTTTTGGTAGATCAGTCCTTAACACGGTGTGCCCGCCCAAGTGATTATCTCTGGAAATCTCTCAGTGGGTGCTGTCGTGGTGAAGAGGAAAAACCGGATTACTTACCGGTAATACTCTTTTGTAGAGTCCACGACAGCACCCGCTCACTTCCCTCCCGTAAGAATTTTTTCACACATGGGTCTCCTTGGTGGTGGAGATTATGATTTAAGTTAGATATGTGATTAAACTTAGTAAGCTTAAAACTGCATAGGGGTAAGATAGATGAATCGCCCAAACAGTTTGACTAAAACATGTATGGCGGTTCCTCCGTTGTTCTCGGTAACACAAACTGAGGGAGCGAGGGGGACCGCCCCATTTATCTCTCTGTAGGTTTCCTGTTCCGGGGGCGGATCCCCTCTCTCAGTGGGTGCTGTCGTGGACTCTACAAAAGAGTATTACCGGTAAGTAATCCGGTTTTTCCGATCTCTGTTTTTTAAGACGGGATCCATGTTTTACCAGGATACTTTTTCTCTTTTTTATATTCGGGTGTAATCCATACTGAGCCTGTGAGAGTTTGTGTCTTACTCTGGTAACATATAAGGAGATTTAAAATGACACCAATACAGAATGCAGCTGAACGATTGTAAAACATTACCCTTTTTCAAGTTTTTATATTCTTGTGTAATCCATACTCAGCCTGTGAGAGGCTGTGTGTTACTCTTGAAATATATATGTAGATCGCCAAATGACCCCAACACTGTATACAGCAGTACACTTGGGATCCATTCCCCTTTTACTGCTTTTTATATTGTTGTGTAATCCATACTGGGCCTCAGAGCATCTGTGTCTGCCTCCTGAAATAAATACGGAGATTTTGAATGTTGAAACTATACTATATATACCTTGGATCTGGTGATACTGCACCCTTTTTTGACTTTTTAGATTGTTGTCGAATCCATACTGGCCATGACAGCGTCTATGTCTGCCTCTTCCGTAGATTTATAATGTTGAAACTATACAATATATCCCTGTTATCTGGTGTTAAAATGAAATGCCACGCAGGGCTGGGGGTTACTCAGAACCGGGCTTTTCAGGCTCTTTTAAGGGGGAAGTATGTCACGGTGGTGATTGGGACCCGGTCCGTGGCCTTGGGTGTCCGATAAAGAAGATGACAGTTCAGATGAGGGGGAAAATGGTATGATAATTAATTTGGAAAAGGGGGATCGTGACGCCACCCGTGGTACTCGGCTAGGGTAGCCGACGCTGCAATGCAGATCCTCTGGGCCGGTGTTAAAGCAGCCAAGATGATGAAGCTCTCCACGGGCAGAGCTGTATCCCAGGGCAGTTGAGATGGTGTTTGTGAGCCATTGACGGTGATGGTGAGTGTAGCGTGTGTAGCAGGCGAGTTGTAAAAGCCACCAAGGACACAGTTGGGTGCAGTTTCTGAGTTTTTCCTCTAAAGTTTTGTGCACAAGATGACTCGATTGGTACTGTGTCACTGAGGGAGGGGTCCGGCAAACTCCAAGCTAGATCAGTAACACCAGTTCAAGACTCCTCCTTGTGTATCCTTTCTAGGCCGTGTCTCTGCGCTGATCTCTCCCTTCCTTCCTGCTGTGCGCCTTCGCAAATAGTGTCCCAAGCCGGCAACCACGGATCACACCGGGTGATGTGGGTCAAGCTCCAGGGTCCTTTATTCCAATTGCTGCCTTTTTGAGTATTGAATGCGGCTGTAACTGAGGCACTTAAAGTTACCTCAGCCTCCGTCTTTCTAGCTGAACCCTGTATTTCTCCACTACGTTCAGGAGCCACCTTCCCCAATGAGGCCTGGTCTTTCCTTCTCCAGAAACGGGCTTCACAGGTGGCTTATTGCACTTCCAGGGCCCCAAAGACCCCTTCCTTCCAGTCTATGAGCTTGGACAAGATTTTTCTCTCTTCTCTGACCCTCAGCCCTCTCACAGCACTCCTGCTCTTACTCTGTCCTGTCTCCGACTGACAACTCTCTAGAAAGATCCTTTTACCTCAGACTACCTCCACCCATCAACTGTCAGCTTGCTCTCTCTGATTGGATGCCTACAATTACTCCACTACCTAATCTCCTCCCACTGTACCTACTTTCCACACTAACCCCCAACACCCTTTCCTAGTCAGTGTGGGATGAGGCCATCCTCCCGCCGGGTACACCCAGAAAGCACTGACTAACTAGTGTGTGTTGAGTGCAGGGTTAGGAGTCCTGAGTGGTGATCCCTCCTTACCTCAGGGTGGGATACCACACCTTTGGATGAGGTTCAGTACCTCTGTGACGACCGTACCCTCAGGGGCGCCATAGTACCCTTTCTCAACTTTCGATATTGTTGTTGGATCCATACTGGGCCTGAGAGCGTCTGTGTTTGCCTCCTGAAATGTATACAGATATTCAGTATGTTTAAACTATACTATATATACCTTGTATCTAGTGATACTGTACACTTTTGCAAATTTTTAGATTATTGTCTAATCCATACTGAGCCTGAGACCATCTGTGTCTGACTCATGAAATATATACGGAGATTTGCAATCATCCCTAGACTGTATAGAGCTGTCCGCTTCTGAAACAGTACCATATATCTGCTGGTATTTTTAGTCCATTTTCACAAAAATTATTATGTATGGTGGAAGAGGCCGTGGACGTGGGTGTGGGGGGCCAGCTGGTACTGATGGTGCATCTGCTGGTATTGCCAAAAGCACAATAGCAGCTAAGGCAGGAAGTGTTGAGCCTGCATCATCAGCTGGCACAAGAAGGCCTTTAAGGCTCCCTTTTCTGGGAGTAGGTAAACTGCTTTTAAAGCCGGAGCATCAGGAACAGGTTTTGGCTTACATTGCTGAAACAGCCTCCAGCTCTATTGCCTCCTCTTCTGAAGTTACAAAAACTGCCAGCACAGAGTCGTCAGTGCAGGCTTCTGGTCAGGAACCACCCCTTTCCTTGTCTCCTTCACCCCCACTAAAAGTGAAGGATGCAGCAGCCCACACTTCAGATTACTCCATGGAGCTCTTTTCACAGGCCATGCCTGTGCTATCAAGTGAAATTCTGAATTCCCCAGTCCAACATGAATCGGAGATGGAGTGCACTGATGCACAGCCACTGCTAGATGATTCCGCTGGTACATTCACCCAAAGCACTACATTCCTCTCACACTCTATAGAGCCAGAATGTGACACTGATGAAACTCAGGTGCCCCTTCCCGCATACTATACCACCTTACACGATGACATAGAGGAAGGTGCAGATGAAAGTGCCGGTTCCCTGAGCAGGTGGGGGGTCCTACTCGAGGGCAACAGCAGTGGCACAGGGCCCCTCATAGTACGCAAAAGTGTCTCTGCCGGTGAGAGGGCCCACTCGCCGTCAAACATACCGTCGTACTATGAGGGGCACTGTGCCAGTGCCGTCGCCCACGAGTGGGCCCCCCATGCTTGCTCAGGGCCACAGCACTTGCAATACTTACCTCTCCCTGCTCCACCACCGTGACGTCTTCCGCCTTTCCTGACAGTGACATTCAGGTTACAGAGCGAGATGACATCACGTCTGTATGCCCTCTACCGAAACAGTACAAGTGCACAGAGCTTTAAAATGGCAATGCTGAGCAGTCCAGAGTAGAGCAGTGCCCAGAGAGGAGAGGTATTTAATTTTTTAAAATGTTGGTTGTATTTTTTGGGGTGCAATATACACTGGAGAATGATATATTGGGCCCATCATACACTCGAGCATCATCCATTTGGCCCATCATATACTGGAGCATTCCAAATGAGGGACATCAGATACTTGAGCAGCATTTACTGGGCCCATTAATCACTGGAGCATTAGAAATGGGGCCCATTATATATGGACTATATGGAGCATTATTTGGGCCCATAAGACAGTGGAGCATCATCCATGGCGACCAACATATACTGTAGCATTATGTGGAGCTCATCATATACTGTATGGAACATTATATGGGACCAATTATTCTGTATGGAGAAATATATGGAGCTCATTATTCTGTATGGCGCACTAGGTGGTGGCCATAATACTATATGGAGTAATATACTGTCCGTTTTTTGAGCTATTGTAGAGTTTAAAATAGATAATATCAGTCATGTCATGTAAGCAGTGAAGTATTTTTCATTGCACTATACCTATATTTCTGTGCCGTATCTGAGCATTATGAATTGTGGTATGTGTTAAAAGGGTGCACTGACACTCTTTGGCCCAGGGCACACGAAAACCTGGCGCCAGCCCTACCCCCCCACAACTTTAGCCAAATAACCCCCAGTTTTCAATGCGTAACTATTATTATGAAGTAAATTAAGGTTGACAAGCTTAAGTAATAAGAATTGATATCGTTGGCATTGAAATGGGCACTGTAGGTGTGTTTACTGTCCTCCACTCCGTGCCGACTTTGCTTCCCCATTGACTTGCATTGGGTTTCGTGTTTCAGTCGGACACCGACTTTTCCCTATAGTCGGCCGATTTCGTTCGACCCGACTTTTTAGAAAGTCGGGTTTCATGAAACCCGACTCGACCCGAAAAAAGGCAAAGTCGCTCATCTCTGATTATTAGCATTATACACTCCCTTGGGTGTTGGAAATTTAGTAGTATAAAGGATGTATTATTTATATGAACACTAACCTGCGGAGTTCCTCTCATGCTCTGTAAAACAACTGATGCGGAGAGAGGAGCCGCCCCTTTTATCTTGAAGGTTTCCTGTCCTTGTTGGGCAGATCCCCTCTCTTGTGGTGCTGTCATGTCTCATGAAAATACACATTACCAGGTATGTAATACCCGTGTTTCTCAATCTCCTCCATTGCCGGCGTTGGCGTATATCACACAGAACTCGGATGATATCCGAGTGATGTGTGCTGTGTCACTAGCACCCATAGGCTTATATGGGTGCAAGTGCACCGAGACTTGGCCGAGTATTGGTGACAGGAAATCTGTCACCTCATTTTTGGTCTATGAGATGCAGCCACCGCCATCAGTGGCTTATCAACAGCCCCCAATGTAACCTGAAAGGTAAGAAAAGCAAGTTAGATTATACTCACCAAGGGCGTGGTCCGGTGCGGTGGGTGTCATGGTCCGGTCTGGCGCCTCCCATCTTCTAGCGATGACGTTCTCTTTCTTACTTCTGCTGCGGCTCCAGCGCAGGCATACTTTATCTGCCCTGTTGAGGGCAGAGTAAAGTACTGCAGTGTGCAGGCGCCGGACCGCTCTGACCTTTCCCAGCGCCTGCGCACTGCAGTACTCTGCGACACCCATTGGACCGGACTGGACCCCCGGGTGACTATTATCTAACTCGCTTTTCTTATCCTTCAGGTTACATCAGGGGCTTATCTACAGCTTTACAGAATGCTGTAGATAAGCCCCATGATGGCGGTGGCTGCATCTCATAGGCCAAAACTGAGGTGATAGATTCCCTTTAAATGCCAAATTGATATCTGGAACTGCTACAAATGTTACAGAGGTACATGTCTCTTATGTTGGGAACATTGCAGGCATCATACTTGTAGCAGTTCTAAACATTAATTTGGCTCAGTTAGGGGATACTGCTTTAAAGTATAACTGTAAAATAATAGTGTATAGCTGTAAATGACAAATAGCGGCTGCAGAGTGGCAGATTAAGGCTTGATTCATACATCTTTGTTGAGTTTTTACTGCAATTTTTCCAGAGCCAAAAGTAAAAAAAGGGCATGAGAAGAATGCAAAGAATTGTGCTGGATTAGCACAAGCAAGTGTTTTTTTTTGTTTGTCAGTATCCAGTGGATTGTTTTGTTTGTCTTTTTTCATTCAAACACTGAGATGCTATATTCACAGCCACACTGCTCTAGTCACTAAGGTTGAATAAAGCCATACTTAAGACCTGTTTACACTTGCCATTATTTGCATATTTCTGATCCCAATTACTGGCATAGTTGATTCATGTAAATGACACTTGGCATTGCTGCACCTATTCCCATCTAAGTTCTGCTGTGGATTGCTTCACAAGACTTGTGCTCTACTTGGCTCTACGGAGCACCTTAGGCTGTGCAAGAACTTGTTATCTATGCCCCTGCTATTGTAGTTCTGCAGTCACAGTGGATCTGAGCTGAATCGACTCCTGTGGGCACTGATCAGACTGCAGCTTGTAACTTTCCCCCATTTCAAGGATCTGGGTGAGTTTCAGTGTATTTTGTGTGATATTTATACAGCAGTCTCAGTGAATCCTATATGATGTATATACAGCAATCTCAGATTATACTAGGTGTTGTATATACAGCAGTCTCGGTTTATCCTATGGAATATATACTGCTCAAAAAAATAAAGGGAACTCCACTTCTGTGAAATTAATCTGAAGCAACCTCAATTGTGAATCGATTTTTCCTGCTGTTGTGCAAATGAAACAGACAACCCCGATAAAGGGGTATGTAATGAATAAAAATTTGCAACTGGAATATTTCATTCACTGGTATCTAGGATATGGTATTTTAGTATTCCCTTTATTTTTTTGAGCAGTATATATATAAAGCAATCTCAGTTTATCCTAGTTATGTGTATACAGCAGTCTCAGTGCATTGTATGTGATGTATATACAGCAGAGTCTCACTCCTATATGATGTATACAACAATTTCAGTGAATTTTTTATGATGTATACAGCAGTCTCATTGTATCCTATGTGATGTGTGTATACTATGTAAGGTCGGGGTCCCACCAGTGACTCACATCCAATGACTCTATGCTAATGACATTTCTCCATCTCTACCCGCGTCGGAGGGAATCGCAATGCATTCGGGTGATATCCGAGTGTGATGAGATGTTTCACACGCACCCATAAACTTATATGGATGTGTGCAATCCAAATTCAGCATTTGATCACAGCATGCCGCATTTTTTTTTACTGCCCGATCGCGATCTGATCAGAGCAAGAAAAAATAAGTGCAATAGAGAACAGAACAATAGGATTACATTGGAACAAGTGTTTATTCGGATTGCATATGTCCAATTTAATCGCAAGTGGGAGCGAGCCCTAAGAGAGAAAAGCGCAATAGGTTCTTATCCGGTTACAATGAATAAAACAAATAAAGGTTATGAAGCAGCAGGTCCACGGGTCCAGGAATCAAGTAGAATTGTATGGAAACTAAAAAGTAGAAAAATCTGCTCTGCTGGTGGATGGTAATAAATCCAAGCAAACACTAAGATAATGTGCGTTTTTTTTATTTTGCGACACATTTTATAGTACCGTACTTCTTCAGGACGGAAAAACCATATGACAAATGGCAGGTAACAGCCGTATATTGGGGAGATTAAAAAAAAAAAGTGTCTACGTTCATCTGGGGCATTTTAGTATTGCAAAAAAGATTAAAGAAATGATGATGCAAGTGTCTGGCTTGCAGCCTATTAATGATGCCCATAGTGTTATCCGGCGGGCTGCACCTGCACTATAGTATGCAACACACAGGGACAGACGCCACAATAAACCAAGCCAACAAAAAAGATGCCTGGCTTCTTGGATATCGGTCAGACGCATCTCACACAGCCAAACCAGATCTCACACTTTGCACTGACGAGGGGCAGTACCCCGAAACACAGTGTCTGCAAATTAAGATTCTGGTTTGGCTTTTATCCTAAGTCATGTGACAAGGCTCGTTAAAGGGTCAACATTGACTTTTAGGATTGCTACTTCCAATAGGTGGCACTAGAGTTCTAGTCCTCTTCCTCTCCGAAGAGACAATTTGCATATTTCCCAGAGAAGCATTGTGGCTTTAAGTCTCCTCATCTTTGCATGCTTAGCATGTCAATCTCCGCAAGGAGAAATGATACTTCTTGGATAATTATCCGAAATAAAATAAACAACCTCCATACACAAACATACATTTATATCTGTATTTTTCCAATTTTGATGCATTTTATTTTATGAGTAATATGCAGTGATACTTTTGTTTAACCTTTTATTATTCCTTCTTTTATCTATTTTTGTAATACTGAAATGCCCAAAATGAACTTTGACACATCATGTGACTTTCTTTTGGCTCCACTTTTTTTTTACATCTCACCAGTATACAGTATATATGGCTGTAACCTGCCATTTGTCATATTGTTTTTAGGCCTTGAAGAAGGCTTATGGTACTTCGAAACACGTGACAAAGTAAAAATAAAACACATTATGTTATTTTGTGCCTAAATTTATTACCATCCACCAGCAGAGCAAATTTTTCCAGCAGAGTTTCAGTATATCCTATGAAGTATAGTATACTGTATATACAGCAAGGTCTCAATGTATCCTATGTAAATTATAGACAGCCATCTTAGTGTATTCTATGTGATGCATGTACAGGAGTCTCAGTGTATCCCACCAATACCTCTGCATTGGTGCTTTTATTGTTTTCTATGTCTGAAAACCTATGGGCATATAAATATTACTCTTCAACGACCAGTTTGCAGTTTTAAACAGTAATACATTCATGTTATGTTACCTTTAAATATTTTCCATCATGTTTTAGATATCAATTTGTTAACACCAAGAGGATGGCTGTTATCTGGGTACTTCTGGTTTTACTACTGGGTTTGTTCAGTATTCAGTTCATGAAACTTCGTCAAGCTGCTGCTTTACTGCCCCCTGGACCAACTCCGTTACCTCTCATTGGAAATCTTTTCACAATCAAATTTCAGCTTCATCATAGGACTCTAATGAAGGTACTTGTGGAATGAGCCAAATATGTCATTGCTTGAAATACTTTCTATCCTATAAGTATCCTTTTTTTCAAAATGAAAAAAGTAAAGATGGCATTAATTTAATCACAATTTTTACCAATTAGGGCAATTCCCACCTTTAAGAGGATTTTAAACTTACAAACTGAAAACATACTTTGCACTGACGAGGGCCAATAGCCCGAAACACCGTGTCTGCAAATTGAGATTCTGATTTGGCTTTTATCCTAAGTCATATTACAAGACTCGTTAAGGGTTGATTGAGACTTGTAGGATCGCTACTACCAACAGGTGGCGCTATAGAGTTCAAGTCCTCTTCCTCTCTGAAGAGGCAATTTGCATATTATTTTCCCAGAGGAGCATTGCACGGCGAATAAGACTCCTTACCTTGACAAGCCAGAGCTGGTATGTCACTCTCCACTCCACAAGGAGAAACTTTACCCCTTAGACCTCAGTCCAGAGCCTCTCACCTAGCCAAATCAGTTCTCATACTTGGCACTGACGAGGGCCAATAGCCCGAAACACCGTGTCTGCAAATTGAGATTCTTATTTGGCTTTTATCCTAAGTCATATTACAAGATTCGTTAAAGGGTTGATTGTGACTTGTTGGATCGCTACTACCAACAGGTGGCGCTATAGAGTTCAAGTTCTCTTCCTC
Source organism: Dendrobates tinctorius (assembly GCF_039654945.1). Lineage (NCBI taxonomy): Eukaryota > Metazoa > Chordata > Amphibia > Anura > Dendrobatidae > Dendrobates > Dendrobates tinctorius. Next base: position 24,324,066 of record NW_027361775.1, read on the forward strand.
TATGAAGAGGCAATTTGCAGACTGAAAACAATAAATTAAGATGTTAGATCTGATAAGGCTGGTGTTACTTTTTTTTTTTTAAATCCATGTCAATATGGCTGTAAAATCCTAATATTAAAATGCGCATTCTAAAGATTGAGAGCACTGACAAATCTGTGTATTCTAGCTCCGCCCACCTAGACTGATTCACAACTGCACCTTGTACTGAGCAGTGTGAGAGTTCAGCTGCAGGAAGGAGGGACAATCAGCTGTCAATCTAGCTAGTTTGGCAGAGATTGAGTTTAAAAAGTAAATTGTTTTATTTTTATTTTCAATTGTACAAGTGAGAATATGAATATACTGTATGTTATTAGATAAGTTTGTTTCCTCCTAGAGTAATCATTCACTCTCGATTTACTGGCAAATCCATCTTCACTGAATACAGATTTACATTGCACTGAGGCATTTGATGACTGAAATACAGTTTAAATACAGTAATTCAATGAAGACAGAGAAGCAAGAGAGACAGAGTGTCAGAAACAGACATTTTCCCTTGAATCTATAGATACACTACAAACTTTCAAAAAGGATTATGCAGCCATTCTGACAGATTTTCAAAGTAATGATACCTGCCTCATCAAGTTAAATATCTACTTAATAATTATGCCTGATCTGTTTTTATGTCTTGTGATAGATTCACCATTTTTTTACCACTTAAAGACAGGGTGATGTTTAGTTTTTGCATTTTTGTTTTTTCCTCCATATTTTTCAAGAACCATAAATGTAGTATTTTTCCACCATGGTAGCCATATGAGGGCTTTTTTTTTTATTATTGTGGGATGAGTTGTTGATTTGAGTGATACCATCCATTTCAGTATGAGATGTTTTGGAAAGCATGAAAAAAAATCCAAGTGTGGCAAAATAGAAAAAAGTGCAATTCAGCAATTCAATATTTTTTTATTCAGAAAAAAATAGAAAAAACCGCGGCACTCACCCATAAGCTATAGTAAAATGCAGCCCTTTATTCAACCATACATGGTATAGGGACACACTTCATGGGACAAACAGGTAAGGGAAGACAGTGGGGAGGGAAGTGTACGATGATCGTTTCGCATCAAGAGACGCTTCTTCTCTTGACGCAAACAGCTTTCTTCCCTTACCTGTTTGTCCCATGAAGTGTGTCCATATACTGTGTATGATTGAATAAAGGACTGCATTTTATTATAGCTTACGGGTGAGTGCCACATTTTTTTCTATTTTTTCTGATTATGGATGTTTTTTCAATGCTGTGCACCATAACCCTAAGCTAAGTATACAGCTGTTCATTGGATGCCGTCTTTCTTTTGTGGCAAGTCAGATAGTTGGATCTTATTAGTGCAATTCATTTTTTTCTGCGTTCTTTGATTAATTTTTTATTTTTTGGCCGGGGAAGATAGATATCTATAGCGTTTGTGTTACCATAAAGCTGACCCTGCAATATGATTCTCCATATCAGTACGATTATGGGAATACTGAACATGCATAGTTTTATATTTATTTAAGTGGCAAAAAAAATCTGAATTTTGTCAAGAAAAGAATTTGCTTGTGACACCATTTTCCTAGAGCCATAATGCTTTCAGTCTTCTGGATATGGAATTGAGTAAGGGATTGTTTTTTGCACACTAAGCCAATGTTTTTAATTATATTATTTGGGGTAGATACAATGTTTTGATCATCTGTTACAACATTTTTTATATTATTGCTACGGTCGAAAAAACGCAGTTCTGGCATGTTGATTTTTTTTTAATATCATTTTTTTGTTTTTATTTATTACTTTTTAACGGAGGAAAAGAGGGTGATGACTTTTATAATATTTTTACAAACTTTTTTTTTTTACTGTTCACTGTGCCAGTATCCTTAGGTGACTTGAACTTGCGATCGTCTGATCGCTTGTGCTATATGCAAAACAATGACAAAGCTTTGCTGTATATAGTAAAAATCACAAGTCTCCTATAAACGCTAGCCATGGTCTGGCTTTCACAGGAGTATTGCAATGACAGGCAAAGGGGTCTTCAGCATACCCATGGCTGTCACAACAACCCATTGGAAGTGCCAATGAGCGGTTACAATAGCATTCCCCCTGCTGGCCAGCTATAAATGTAAATCTGTGACAGCGGCTTTTAAAAGGTTAACAGCCGTAGATGGAGCTTTGCACCTCCCACGGCTGGTAAAGAAAGATGTTAGCCATCATCTGTCGATAAAGCAGAGCCTGGCATGTGATGTACATAGTATATCAGATGTTGTTAAGGACTTAATCCAAATAGATCTGAAAATCTAATTTATCTTTTCAGTGGTTGGTGCTTTCTATTGAAGAGGTCCAATTCCTCCCAATTGACATACAATTATGAGACAACTTGCATCCTACCTACAGCTGCATCTTTAGGCCAGGGTCACACTTGCGAGAAACTTGCATGAGTCTCGCATCTCAATCACGGTCATTGTCGCCGCCACTCGGGACCAGAGCGTTCAGCTGCATGTATTTCTATGAATTCTGAATTTTTTTTCTAATTCTTGAGTCCCGTAAAGTTTTATTTCTCCATCAATAGAGCTCTGTGAGGGCTTACTTTTTTGCAGTGTTAGTGGGCGGCTTTATTAATACCAATTTGGGGTACATACAATATTATTTTGAACATTTTTTTATTTCATTACTTTAGGGGAGTGTAGCGAACGACTTAGTGTTTTGATTTTGTTTTTTACTCTTTATGTCATCTACAGTATGGGTTGATTCATTTTATCTTTTCAATGAACAGACTTTTATTAATTAAAAACATTTTTTCATGGTCATAAAAATAGGCAATTCCACATTTTACATATTTTCCATTTATAATTTAAAAAAAACATTTTCTTTTATTATTTTTACATATTGTTTTGTCCCATTAGGTGAGTTTAAGTGTCCAGATGATAGAAGGTTCTAATATGTACTGCAAAACTTAAAGGGATTTTTCCATCTCCAAGATCTTATCCTACTATGTATCAGATGTTATAATAATCTTAGCAAATACCTCCAATTAGAAATGTAGTACAGTTCACATGATTCGCTATTTTGCTTAACTCGTGTAGGGCATTGCAGTAGCTTAGGTATCCATGGTATTTGCTAATATTGTTATTATTGCACCTACAACAAAATGAGATATATGATCTTGCACATGGGTATACTCCTTTAAGTTTTCAAATGTAAATTTAAAAATGAAGAATGTTGCATCACAATGATTAAATTATCATTTAAATGTGCATATTGTATACACAGGTATTTGGCTTAATCTTTAATCCCTTCTCACAGCAGTACATTCCCACAAACTGTGCCAAAATCATCAGTGGGTGTCAACTAGATATTCAAGGTAACACCCTGCTGCAACAGCTGTGATCTGTGCTAACACCAGTCATGGCCCTTTAACCCCTGATGTCACTGTTCATAGCAACAGTTGTATGTATCTGCTTATTTAAGGTTGGTGGCATGCTCTTTGTCCTCATTAACACGCCACAATTATGATCATGCGATGCCGATGGCTGCAGTGATGACCCCCAGGGCCAAGTAATGGCCAAGTATTACACAGCTATGGTTGTCTGTATGGTACTGCCATAGGCAAGATAAGCAAGACCTGCTATGCCTCCTGTCAGTCTAAGGGCATGTTTCCACGATCAGGAAACGCTGCGGGATTGACGCTGCGTACAGCCGCAGCGTCAAACCCGCAGTGTCCAGATGTTACAGCATAGTGGAGGGGATTTCATGAAATCCTGTCTCCACTATGCGTTAAAATACACAGGCGGCAGACCCGCGTAAATGGACATGTGGCGCGTCTTTTCAGAACGCAGCATGTCTGTTTACGATGCGGCGATGCTCTGTCGCCGCACCATAAATTTCCCATAGATAATCATTAGATGCAGTAAAACCGCATCTAATTAGTCACGTGCGTAGTAACTGCAGCTTACTACGCATGTCTACTAATAAAATGACGTTCTTACCTTTCCTGCCGCCGGTATTCCCCTTTCACTGCAGTTCTCGTGATAACTGGGCTTATCGTGAGAACTGCCATGCACGTGACCGGGGGTTATCTCCAGTCACTAGGCTAGTTCTCACGGTCAGCTGACCGCGAGAACTAGAGTGTAGGTGACCATCTACAAACTCTGCTATATTCGGATGTCGTGCATCCAGATGTAGCAGAGCTGGACTCATTGTGGGACACTCATTATTAAGGAATAGGTCGGACAGGAGGTATACAGTAGGTTTGTTATTTATTTTTTTTCAGGAGATCGATGGCTTCGCATGGATTAGGAGTATAATAAAATGGCAAAACTGTGTTGTGTTTTATTTCATTAAAATACTTTTTTTCTTGCTGTCTTTTTTTAACCCTTTAATTATAGGATTAATAATGGATAGGTGTCTTATTGACGCCTCTCCGTTATTAACCGGGCTTAATGTCACCTTACAATCAAAGGTGATATTTACTCCTTATTACCCCATATGCCACCGCTACACGGCAGAGGGAAGAGAGAAGCTAAGCGCCGGAATTGGCGCATCTTACAGATGCGCTATTTCTGGGGCGGCTGCAGGCTGCTGTTTGTAGCCATAGTGGGGTCCAATATTCATGCCCCTTCCTAGGCTATGAATATCAGCCTGCAGCTCTCTGCATAACCTTTCTGGCTATTAATTATAGGGAGACCCCATATCATTTTTTGGGGGGACCCCCCTATTTTAATAGCCAGGAAAGACTATGCAGACAGCTGCGGGCTAATATTCATAGCCTGGGAGCATCCATGGGTATTACCCGCTTCCCAGGCTATAAACACCGTCCCCCAGTCGCCGGCTTTCCCACTCTAGACTTGAAAATTGTGCGGGAGTCCATGCAACTTTTTCTTCCATTTTTTTTTTTTTTTTAAATTAAACAAATATTGCGTTTAAGGCCGGGGTCACACTTGCGAGAAATGCGCACGAGTCTATCTATCTATCTATCTATCTATCTATCTATCTATCTATCTATCTATCTATCTATCTATCCCATATCTATCTACTGTATTTATCTATCTATCCATCATCTATCTATCCCATATCTATTTATCTATCTGTACACTATCTGTACAAAAAAACCTGACCAGCATCTCCTAAGTGTGAATAGGTGCAAGCTGCAGTGACTGCAAAACATATATGAAAAAGGCACAGCAACACCCTGTGAATGCCAAGACATATGATGTCAATGGAAATAACTTACAAATGCTCTGTCCCTCAGCAAGATGTACTTACAAAAGCGAAGGTTCTTAGCGCATGGTTTGTCCAATTCATGTGTGCCCGTCAACCGCGGCAAGGTGACACTTCTCTGACGGATCCCGTCTAAACCCTTCCATATCCTACTGTATATGCCACTTTCTGGTTAAAAAACCTACTATAATTCACAAACATGTCTCTCCTGGGCTGCACGCCTTCAATTTGAATGGGCAATTTGAGAAGTGTCACCTTGCCGCGGTTGACCGGCACACATGAATTGGCCAAATCATGCGCTAAGAACCTTTGCTTTCGTAAGTACATCTTGCTGAGGGACAGAGCATTTGGAAGTTATTTCCATTGACATCATATGTCTTGGCATTCACAGGGTGCTGCTGTGCCTTTTTCATATATGTTTTGCAGTCACTGCAGCTTGCACCTATTCACACTTAGGAGGTGCTGGTCAGGTTTTTTTGTATAGCTATTTTGGGGGGTGTGACTCCCTCTGCTCTGACACTTGCACTCCTCCCTGCAGGTGTTCACAACCAGTTATACTTGCCCATTCAAATTGGAGGCTTGCAGCCCAGGAGAGACATGTTTGTCCTTTATAGTAGGTTTTTTAACCAGAAAGTGGCATATACAGTAGGATATGGAAGGGTTTAGACAAGACCCGTCAGAGAAGTGTCACCTTGCCACGGCTGACAGGCATACATGAATTGGCCAAATCATGCGCTAAGAACCTTCACTTTTGTAAGTACATCTTGCTGAGGGACAGAGCGTTTGGAAGTTATTTCCATTGACATCATATGTCTTGGCATTCACGGGGTTCTGCTGTGCCTTTTTCATATATATTTATCTATCTTTCTATCTCTGTGTGTAATGGAGTGTGGGTTGGACAAATGTTAAAGGGGAGGTTGGACCAGAAATGACATCACAAATCTTTTTTTTTTGTTAAATAATATATCTTTATTTAGCTTCCAAAAAACGCATACAAATCCGCATGAAAAAAACGCATCAAAAACGCATGTAAAAATGCATCAAAAATGCCGGTGACCTGCCAGTGACCTCAGGTGCAGATTTGGTGCAGATTTTACCTGCGTCAAATCCTGAGCAAATCCTGATGTAATCCTGACCGTGGAAACATACCCTAAGGCTGAAATCACACAAGCATTTGCAAATTAGTTTTTTTATGTCCTGAAAAAACTATTTTTTATGTCCAGAAAAAAAACCTATATATATGATGAAAAAATGCTGCAAAAAATGCTGAAAGCAGTGACATGCTGTAGATTTAAAAAATGTTGCAGTTATCAAATTCACTCATGGAAAAAACAATGTGAGATTTCTGACAACTTATAGCTTTTACTGGTATTGTAATCAGCAGCTTCATATTTGCATTAAAATAATGATGCATGTGAATATAGCCTATCACCCTGCAATTCACAAGTATTGCAGAGTATTAGACCAGCGGTCAGACTAGTGGACATCTAAAGAGAACCTGTCATGAGGATCACGCATGTGAAACTAAAAGTATGGGTTATACTGTCAATGGTACACCCAAACTTCTAATGATAATTAAAAACAATCCGACTGTGGATTTCTGCACTGAATGTACTTATTAAATTAGTATAATAGAGCCTTCAGGTCCATACCTTTAGTTTAACATGCAAGATCATTATGACAGGTTTTCTTTAACCCCTTAATGACCGCCAATACTCCTTTTAACGGCGGCAGTTAAGGGTACTTATTCTTCAGCGCTGCTTTTTAACGGCGCAGAGAAATAAGGTTATAGTGCCCCCCATCGTTGGAAAATATCTATGATCTGGCACATTAGATGGGAGAGAAATGGGGACCCCGAGCCTCCCCGGTAACTGCGATGTTCCCCGGCCCTGTAGCTGAGCCAGAGGCGTAGCTAGGGTTTTGGTTCATGGGGGAGAAGCTTTTGAGTGGGCCTCTAACCAGGTAACCTTGATTACAACTGGGTGACGCACCCTATGATGACCGCGTTGCTGCTGAAAATAATCTCTATATAAAGACCAACATGGATCTTACTACCATATGATCAGTGGTAGACACCAGTGCTATAGAACATATAAGAGATCACAGCACAGTCACAGATAATAACTTACCCTTGACGTTTTTTCTGATGGAGTTGTTCACTTTTCCCGTCTTTTCCATCTGGCCCAGACCGACATGACCGCTTATTCCAGCCAGGACTCTGCTACAGAGAATACAACAAACACACGTTTCATGTCTCATATTTTTAGTGCTGTCCCCAATGGGACTATTCCCAACCTGAACAAACTCCTTATCCTACTGATAACCCCAATACTGAGTCACTGCTGCCGTATGTGTCCCTATTACTGCATCTATTGTGTGGTTCTCTGTGCCCTCTAAATTCTAAAGCAACCCTCTAGAATATAGTAATGCTAGGTGCAAGTCCCCTAGAAAACAGTGCCCACATTTTGTCCCCTAGAAAGTAATAATGCCCTCTGTGTCCCTTTTGACAGTCACTGTAACCTGCGTTTACCTATAATAAGTGCCCACTTTACATTTACCAATGTCCCGAGTCTCCCCTCTGTACAACTCCCCAATACACAGTATGATCCTCGCTTATACATAGTATAATGACCCCTCACTATATATACTGACCCCTTATTATCCCCCAAACTATTTAATGGCCCCAATACTGTATAATGGCCCCGTTACTGTAATCTCCACACTGTATGATGGCCCTCTAGATAGCCTCCATATAGCATAATACACCAGATAGTCCTCAATACAGTATAATGCACTCCCCATGGGTTTCCATATAGCACTCCTCCCATAGGCAGACTCTATTGTTGTGAGTTCATTTTCCCCTTCACCATTGAGGTCTGATGAACTCCCTCTTCTGGTGAAGGAAGGTAGTGAGGCTGATTACCAAGCACCTGAGCAGGATGATGATGACTGGGTGACTGGAATTGCTGACTGGATATAAGGCAGCCGACGCCCTTCTGCCTTGCTGGTGATTTCTCAGAGGGATTCTAGGAGACCAGTCTGATTCCTGCTCCTCAAAAGCTAAGTTTTCTGCTCTGCTTTTTGCATTTGTGTTTTGGTTTTGTTTTGCCTTGTTTTTCTGGATTTCTGCCATTCCCTGCTGGGGTGAGCTGTATTCCTTTTTGCTCTGTCTTCAGAAAATACCTTGGTACTGATATAGTCTTTTTGAAGCCTAGCATCTTCAGGGTTTTTTCCCCTATCAGTCTGTTGGCTCTTGTTTTGATAGGGTTTTGGCGGATTGCAGACAGCAGCTTTTCTATCCTGTCCTATTTAGTTAGCTTGGGCCCCATCATTTGCTCAGCCTATCTTTCTATCTGTGTGAGTGTTCTTCATCTTGCTTCACCGTCATTATATGTTGGGGGCTGCCTTTTGCTTTGGGGTCTGCTCTGGGGCAGTTTAGATTTCCCTTTCTGTCTTTAGGCTATTTAGTTCTCTGGCTGTGAACGAGGGGTCTAGGGCACCGTAGGAACCCCCTACGGCTACTGCTAGTTGTTGTTGATAGGTTCAGGGGTCTGCAATCCGATAGCTGCCAACTTCTCTGGTTTTCTGGACTTAGCAAGTATTTCTGTTTTTGCCTCCTATGGTGACTCATTCATAACAGAATCACCAGCCATACCGCAGATCCTAGGGTACTGAATAGCAGGAAAGAATTGTAAAAAAAAAAAAAAAAAGTGTGTATATTTTTTCCTCTATATCTCTGAGGCCGTAGGGGGAATTTTTTTTCTCTCAATGGAGATAAAGCAATTGTCTGATCGTGTGGAGCAGCTCGCTGCGGAAGTGCGGGGAATTTTTGCCTACCTTGCTCATTCACATGCTGCTGAACCAAAGATCCCTACTCCTGATGTGTTTTTTGGGGATCGGTCTAAATTTCTCCTTCGTCTCATTGGGGGACACAGAGACTGTGGGTGTGTGCTTCTGCCGTCTGGAGGCTGACACTAAGTATACAAAAAAAGAGTTAGCTCCTCCTCCGCCGCATACACCCTCGCCCCCAGACCGGGCGTAACTCAGTTTTTTGCTTAGTGTCTGATGGAGGCACACGCAGTCTGGAGCTCCAGACTAGTTTTTTTTTTTTTTTTCCTTTCTTTGAAGATAAGACAGGGGCGACGGATCCTATAGAGAGGGTCCGATCTCCCCAAATCATCAACGGGCGACCACGTGTGAGTAGTCCTCCACGTGTTTTCTCTCCCGCACCGAGGGACACATCTGGGACTTTTCCCCAGACAACCATTTTTCTTTTTTATTTTGTAAAGAGGGGCAACGCATCCTGATGAGAGGATTCGATTTCCCCATGAACTACAACGGGCGAGCACGTGTGAGCGATGGGCGATCCCCAACGGACTCCACGTTTTGTTCCTCTCCTGCAACGCGAGGAGGAAATCTTTTCTTGAGGTTGGCCCCTTCCACCCCTAGGTAGTGACACCAGGGGTGCAGTTGGAGGCGCAGGTGAGCCAGGGGATCGAAGCATCCACCCCCAGTAGCCTCCCCCTCCCCGCCCAGGGATGGGGTTGAGAGCACCCCAAGAGAGCCCCCCCGGCGGCCAGGCTCACCTTTGTTGGTAGGGTCACCCCGGAACAGGACCCTCCAGAATGTGCCGCGGGGCTGTCTGTTCCCCCGCCCGACGGGGTTACTTTCTCTTAGGGAACATCCGGATAAGGATGTCCCTTACGAAGGCAACACGGGGCCCGACTCTCTCCCCGGTGGAACCCGGTGTGAGTAGTGCCACATGCGGAGTGCGGCAGAAGTCCCGCCGGCGGCCGCGGTCCCCGCGGTATGGGGAGATCCGCAAGGCCGCGCGAGGCCTGCCCGCCCCTTCCGGTGGTAGCCGGAAGCCCCGCCCACTGACTTCCGGCAGCCCGGGGGGCGCGGCAGGCGCGCAGTGACCGGGGAGCGCGCGCCCTCCTCCCCCTCCTCGCAGGTCCCCGCCGGAGTACGGCTGAAGCTCCGCCGGCGGCCGCGGTCCCCGCTGTATGGGGAGGGCCGCGAGTTCCGCGCGAAGCCCGCCCGCCGCTTCCGGTGGGGGCCGGAAGCCCCGCCCACTGACTTCCGGCGGCCCGGGGAGCGCGGCGGGCGCGCACAGTGACCGGAGGCTCCCGCCCCCCCTCCCCCTCCTCGCATTTCCTCGCCAGAGTGCGGTCGGAAGCCCCGTCGCCTCTCTCCAAAGTGCACCGCAGTGCCCCCGGCGAGTAACGGCACATGAAGCAGCTCGTCCAGAGCAACCCGTGGAAGAGGTGGGACGTTACCGGTGGGTGAGTGCAACCCCGTTTCGAGTGCCGCACTGGTTGTCAAGGAAGGGGTTACCCTCCTCCTCCTACCCTACCCTGCAATATGTCTGGCAAAGGGAAAGCTCACTCTTTCCTATACGCTGTTTGCGTTTCCTGTGGGGTCAGGCTGCCTAAAGCGCAGCCGGGTAAATATTGCGAAGCCTGTGAGTCGGAGCGAGCCCAGGAGCCCCCCATTGTTGCAGAGCCCAGGGGTCAGGACCCCCCAGAATGGGCAGTGTCTTTATCGCATTCTATGATGTCCCTTACGAAGGCAATTGAGTCCCTTCGGGGCCCGGGCAGGGTCAAGGATGGTGGTCTGCCAGCGGAAGACAGCTCGTCCACGTCTCAGGACCCTTCGTCCGTTAGGGGCCGCTCCAGCACCAGACAAGCTCATGGTAAGAGAGCTCGTTCTCCGTCGGCCGGGCCCTCTGGGGAGTCGGCGGCGATTTTTAGGGCATCTCGTTCCCTGTCGCCAAGCTCAGGAAGCGATCAGGACGAGGGCGAGGAGGAGGAGGAGGAAGCCTGGAATCCAGAAAGCCTGGGATACCAGGACTCGGTGGACAGCCTCATTGAGGCGGTCAACCAGACTTTAGAGATCGAGGATGATGTGTCCACGGCCTCAGGTCACAAGGTCTCCTTCAAGAAAACCAGGCGTCCGCATAGAAGGTTTGCCACACATCCGGAGTTCGAGGAGCTAGTCCAGAAACATAGGGAACACCCGGATAAGCGCTTTGCAATGCAAAAGGCGCTGCAAGCAAAGTATCCGTTTCCTCCTGAACTCCATAAAGGGTGGGTGGAGTCGCCAGTAGTGGACCCACCGGTGTCACGTTTAGCATCAAGATCGCTATTGTCGATACCCAGCGGTTCTTCTATTAAGGACCCAACTGATCGCCTCATAGAGGGGCTTGCCCGCTCAGTGTATGAGGCAGCAGGGTCGGCTCTGGCCCCCTCCTTTGCGGCTACCTGGGTGGCTAAGGCCATGGTTTCATGGGCAGACACTCTGCATAGGGCCCTCCAAGACAGGGATATGCCCGCGGAAATCTTGGAGGTGACAAATCAGATATCAGGAGCGAGTGATTATCTCGTCGGCGCCGCTCTGGATGCGGCCGAGTGTTCTGCTGTGGCAGCAGCAAATGCGATCGCCGTAAGGCGAGCATTATGGCTGAGATTATGGAAAGCGGATTCTATGTCTAAAAAATCCTTGACCTCATTGCCTTTTCAAGGCAATCGGTTGTTCGGTGAAAAGCTTGATAAGCTTATCTCAGAAGCCACAGGGGGGAAGAGTAGTTTTTTACCGCAGCAGAAGAGTTGGCCGGCATTCAGGCAGACGCAGAGACGTTTTCGGCCCTTTCGTAGCTCCTGGAGGTGGACTTCGGCCAGGGCATCCACCTCCGCAAATGATGGTCAGATTAGAGAAAGGCAAGTTTCTTACAGGGCCAATCCGCTGGGTAGAGGCCGAGGCCGTTTGCCCAGAGCGAGGGGGGCCAGATCACAAAAGCCTCCAGCAAAATGACTCGAGGCACTTCGTACCTACGGACGACAGAGTGGGCGGACGCCTACTAAGGTTCAGCCACGTTTGGGTCGCAGTGGCACGCGACGCTTGGGTGGCAGAACTGATATCGTCCGGGTACAAGATAGAGTTTGTCGGACTCCCGCCACGGCGTTTCTTCCGTTCCCGGCTCTCCGGAACAGAATCGCAGGCGGAAGGTCTGTTGCAGGCTATAATGACGCTACAGCGCAACGGGGTCATTGTCCCAGTGCCGGAAAGCGAAGAGACGCAAGGTTTTTACTCCAACCTGTTTTCAGTCCCCAAAAAGGACGGGACAGTAAGGCCAGTACTGGATTTAAAGATCCTGAACAAGTTTATCAGGGTCAGGCGATTCCGGATGGAATCCCTCCGTTCGGTCATTTCAGCCATGGATCCAGGGGAATTCCTGGCCTCGATCGATGTGCAGGATGCATATCTACACATCCCGATTTTTCCTCCACACCAGAGGTTCCTGCGTTTTGCGATCGGAGGGCGACATTTCCAATTTGTTGCTCTGCCCTTCGGTCTGGCCACTGCCCCCAGAGTCTTTACAAAGATAATGGCGGTGGTTATGGCCATCCTGCATGCTCGGGGCATAACGGTACTACCCTACCTGGACGACCTTTTGGTAAAGGGGCCGTCGTTTCAGGCGTGCCAGGAGAATGTCGGTATCACTCTGGATACCCTGGCCCGCCTAGGTTGGCTGATCAATCGGAACAAGTCGTCCTTGGTTCCGGCTCAGAGAATCGTATTTCTAGGCATGGTTTTCGACACCTCCCAGGGGCTGGTGATCCTCCCTCAGGACAAGGCGCAAAGGATCAAACAGGGGGTACGGAACCTTCTTCAGCCGGGCTCCAGATCCATCCGGTACGGCATGAGTGTGTTGGGCAGAATGGTGGCGGCGATGGAGGCAATCCCGTTTGCCCAGTTCCATCTCCGTCCGCTTCAACATGCGCTCTTGTCAGCATGGGACCGAAGGCTGCTTTCCCTCAATCATCGGTGCAGTTTGTCTCCACCGGTCCGACGGTCACTCCAGTGGTGGACTCGCGACTCGTCTCTGGTTCAGGGGAAACCCTTTCCCCCGGAACAGTGGTTGGTGGTGACGACCGATGCAAGCCTGCAGGGTTGGGGAGCAGTTTTCCGGAGTCACACAGCCCAGGGGCGGTGGTCTTTTCGGGAGGTAATTCTCCCGATCAACATTCTGGAGATACGGGCAATACGATTGGCCCTGCAACATTTTCAGCGTTGGCTGACAAACCGGCCGGTGCGCGTTCAGTCGGACAATGCAACAGCGGTAGCGTATGTGAACCATCAGGGGGGCACGCGCAGCCAGGCAGCCATGCGCGAGGTCGGGCTGGTACTGCGTTGGGCCGAGAAAAACCACGTGGTAATTTCAGCGGTGCACATTCCGGGAATCGAAAACTGGGCGGCGGATTTTCTCAGCCGACAGGGGGTCGCGGCAGGGGAGTGGTCCCTGCACCCCGAGGTTTTTCAACAGATCTGCCAACGGTGGGGGACACCAGACGTGGACCTTATGGCATCCAGAGAGAACGCCAAAGTGCAAAGGTTCGTCGCTCGATCCCTCGACCCGCAGGCAATCGCAGCAGACGCTCTGGTGCTTCCGTGGAGCCAGTTTCGGCTCCCGTACTTGTTCCCCCCGCTACCTCTGCTTCCAAGAGTCATCAGAAAGATAAGGAGAGAGAAGGTTCCAGCAATTCTGCTGGCCCCAGACTGGCCTCGGCGGGCCTGGTATGCAGATCTGGTTCAACTAGTGGTGGACGTACCCTGGCGTCTCCCAGATCGGCCGGACTTACTGTCCCAGGGGCCGATCTGCCATCCGAGCTTAGGGGCCCTGTGTTTGACGGCGTGGCCATTGAATCTTGGCTGTTAACACAGGCAGGATTCAGGCGCGATGTGGTGGCCACGATGGTGAGTGCCCGAAAGCCTTCCTCGGCGAAGATATATCATCGGACTTGGGAAGTGTTTTTCCGTTGGTGTAGGGATCGCGGAGTGGCTCCTCTGGTTTTTTCGATCCCCAACGTACTGGCTTTTCTGCAGGCAGGGCTGGACGCGGGATTGGCTCCGAGTTCGCTCAGAACGCAAGTCTCGGCCCTGTCGGTGCTTTTCCAACGAAAGGTCGCTTCGGTCTGGCAGGTTAGGACGTTTATGCAAGGGGTCGCACATTTAGTACCCCCCTATAAGGCACCGATGGAATCATGGGACCTGAACTTAGTGCTCAGGGCCCTTCAGGAGCCTCCCTTCGAACCGTTACAAGAAGTCTCCTTACCTTACCTGTCCAGGAAGGTCGTTTTTCTGGTAGCGATAACATCTATTAGGCGGGTTTCGGAACTGGCGGCTTTATCTTGTAAACCGCCGTTCCTGACTTTTTATAAGGATAAAGTAGTTTTAAGGCCAGCTCCCCCCTTCTTGCCGAAGGTTGTCTCTGCATTCCATATCAACGAAGACATTGTCTTACCCTCGTTTTGCCCGGCACCGGTGCATAGGGTAGAAAAGGCATTGCACACCCTGGATCTGGTAAGAGCCCTTAGGAGATATGTGACAAGGACAGCGCCATTCCGCCAGACAGACTCTCTATTCGTGATTCCAGAAGGGCGGCGGAAGGGACTCGCTGCGTCCAGAGCGACTTTGGCCAGATGGGTTCGTCTGACAGTCCAAGAATCATATCAAATCAGTGGCACGCCGGTTCCGGCAGGGATCAGGGCACACTCGGCTCGAGCAGTGGGTGCCTCATGGGCACTGCGACACCAGGCTTCAGCGGAACAGGTGTGCAAAGCAGCTACCTGGTCCAGTTTGCATACGTTTGTCAAACATTATAACGTACATACCCAGGCATCCTCGGATGCAAGCCTGGGAAGAAAGATTCTCCAGGCAGCAGTTGCGCACCTCTAATCAGGGGCGCAAAATAGCATGGATTGGGTGAGCTAAGATCCCGCCCAGGGACTGCTTTAGAACGTCCCACAGTCTCTGTGTCCCCCAATGAGACGAAGGAGAAACATGGATTTTTGTGAGTACTCACCGTAAAATCCTTTTCTCCGAGACGCTCATTGGGGGACACAGCACCCACCCTATTAGCCAGTTGGCATCTGTTTATTTTGAATTATACAAATCCTTATGTAAGGATCAGGGTGGTCCCTTTTTCAGACGTATAATTTCTTGCCTGAGTTTAAGGCGCGTTCTCCTACTGCTTATGCACTAAACTGAGTTACGCCCGGTCTGGGGGCGAGGGTGTATGCGGCGGAGGAGGAGCTAACTCTTTTTTTGTATACTTAGTGTCAGCCTCCAGACGGCAGAAGCACACACCCACAGTCTCTGTGTCCCCCAATGAGCGTCTCGGAGAAAAGGATTTTACGGTGAGTACTCACAAAAATCCATGTTTTTGAATTTCAAAAATAATTGTAAATTATTTTTTGCCTTAAAGCCTAACTCGTCAGGGAGCTCCACGCAGCGGGTTAAAATTGTCATCTCTTTGCTGCGTGGCGATCCCCAGGATTGGGCGTTTTCTTTGAAACCAGATGATCCTATTCTGACTAATGTGAACGCATTTTTTCAAGCCTTGGGGTTGTTGTATGATGAACCTAATGCTATTCATCAGGCTGAAAAGACCCTGTTGGCATTGAGCCAGGGTCGAGATTCTGCAGAATTGTACTGTCAAAAATTCCGAAAGTGGGCGGTCCTTACTACCTGGAATGATAATGCCTTGGCAGCTCTCTTTCGGAAGGGTTTGTCAGAAGCCGTAAAAGATACTATGGTGGGATTTCCTGTTCCCTCTGGTCTTGACGATTCTATGTCATTAGCCATTCAGGTTGATCGGCGTTTACGTGAACGCAGGACTGCACGAGAGGTGTTGCCACCTGTTGAACAAGTGTCTGAACCTATGCAATGTGATAGAGTTTTGTCCAGGGGGCAACGTCAGGAGTTCAGAAGGCGTAATAAGCTGTGTTTTTTTTTGTGGAGATGCCTCGCATATTATTTCTGTCTGTCCTAAACGAGAGAAACGTTTTGCACACACGTTTTTTGTGGGTGGTGTTCAACCTAAGTTTCTTCTGGCAATTACTCTGATCTGCTCCCTGTCCACATTTTCCGCCAAGGCTTTTGTGGATTCGGGAGCAGCCTTGAACCTAATGGACTTGGATTTTGCTAAACGTTGTGGATTTCCGATGACACTTCTGCGGACGCCTATCCCTTTGAGGGGGATTGATGCTACTCCTTTGGCGAAAAATAAACCTCAGTTTTGGACCCAGGTGGTAATGCGGGTCGCCCCAGACCATCAAGAAAATTGCAGATTGTTGGTGATGCATAATCTGCATGATACCATTGTTCTGGGGTTTCCCTGGTTGCAAATACATAATCCAGTTTTGGATTGGAAATCTGTGTCTGTGGTGAGTTGGGGTTGTCGGTGTGCCCTTAGTGAGGCTCCGTTTTTTTCCACCTCTCCTCAGTCGCATGATGTTCCTGACTATTTGGCGGACTTTTATGATGTATTTAGTGAGAATGAGTCTGTGTCTTTGCCTCCTCATAGGAGTTATGACTGTGCAATTGAACTGAGCCCGGGGTGTAAATTTCCCAGGGGTCGGCTCTTCAATTTATCTGTACCCGAGCATGAGGCTATGCGATCCTATATTAAGGAGGCGTTGGAGAAGGGTCATATTAGACCATCCTCTTCACCCTTAGGTGCCGGTTTTTTTTTCGTGGCCAAAAAGGATGGTTCATTAAGGCCTTGTATTGATTATCATGCCCTCAACAAAATTACTATTAAATATCAGTATCCGTTACCCCTGATTTCGGATCTATTCTCCAGAGTTAAAGGTGCTTGCTGGTTTACCAATCTTGACCTCAGGGGGCGTATAATCTTATCCGCATTAAGCATGGGGATGAATGGAAGACGGCGTTTAATACTCCGGAGGGACATTTTGAGTACCTGGTGATGCCTTTTGGGCTCACTAATGCTCCTTCTGTCTTCCAGTGCTTCATGAACGACATTTTCCGGGACTTTGTGGATAAATTTTTGATTATCTATCTGGATGATATTTTGATCTTCTCCAAGGATTGGGATTCCCATGTGGAACATGTTCGGACTGTGTTCCGGATCTTGAGGGAGAATTCTCTGTATGTCAAAGGATCGAAATGCCTTTTTGGGGTACAGAGGATTTCATTTTTGGGATTTATTTTGTCTCCATCAACTATTGAAATGGACCCGGCCAAGGTACAGGCCATTTATGAATGGGTTCAGCCCACTTCTTTGAAGGCCCTCCAGAAGTTTTTGGGTTTTGCTAATTTTTATCGGAAATTTATAGCAAAATTTTCTAGTATTGCCAAGCCATTGACTGATCTGACTAAGAAGGGTGCTGATGTGTTGAATTGGTCTCCGGAGGCTGTTTCTTCCTTTCAGGAGCTGAAGCGAAGATTCACTTCTGCCCCGGTTTTGCAGCAACCTGATGTCTCACTTCCGTCCCAGGTAGAGGTGGACGCTTCTGAGATTGGTGCAGGAGCTGTTTTGTCCCAAAAGGATCCTGTAACATCTAAAATGAATCCCTGTGCTTTCTTTTCCCGAAAGTTCTCTCCATCTGAACGTAACTATGATGTGGGGAATCGGGAACTGTTAGCCACGAAATGGGCATATGAGGAGTGGAGACATTGGTTGGAGGGAGCTAAACATCAAGTCGTGGTCCTCACTGACCACAAGAATTTGATTTACCTGGAGTCGGCCAAACGCTTGAACCCTAGACAGGCTAGGTGGGCCTTGTTTTTTACACGTTTTGATTTTGTGGTCTCTTTTCTTCCTGGCACTAAGAATGTCAAGGCTGACGCTCCCTCTAGGAGCTTCTTTGCTGATTCTCCTGTGGTGACCAAGCCTTCTACCATCTTAGGCGAAGGGGTAGTTCTTTCTGCCATCTCGCCTGATTTGAGACGTGCTCTGGAAGAGTTCCAGGAGGACAAACCTGAGCGTTGTCCCAGTGGAAAGTTGTATGTTCCTGACCAGTGGAAGAAGAGAGTGATGTCTGAAGTTCATTGCTCTGCATTGGCTGGTCATCCAGGTATTTTTGGTACTAGAGATCTGGTGAGTCGGTCTTTTTGGTGGCCCTCCTTGTCTCGTGATGTCAGGAATTTTGTGCAGTCCTGTGGGACTTGCTCCCGGTCTAAACATTGTTCTCGCTCTAGTGGGTTGTTGATGCCTTTGCCGGTCCCCAGGAGGCCATGGACCCATATTTCAATGGATTTCATCTCTGATATGCCTGTCTCTCAGAGAATGACTGTTATTTGGGTGATTTGTGATAGGTTCTCTAAGATGGTTCATCTTGTACCACTCCCTAAGTTGCCATCTTCCTCTGAGTTGGTGCCCCTGTTTTTGCAACAGGTGATTCGCTTGCACGGGATTCCTGAGAACATTGTATCTGACAGAGGAGTTCAGTTTGTGTCTAGATTTTGGAGGACTTCCTGTTCCAAGCTGGGAATTCAGTTGTCCTTCTCCTCTGCTTTTCACCATCAGACCAATGGGCAGACGGAGAGAACAAACCAGACCTTGGAGTCGTATTTGACATGTTTTATTTCCGCTGATCAGGATGATTGGGTTTCATTTTTGCCCTTGGCCGAATTTGCTTTAAATAATAGAGCTAGTTCTGCCACTTTGATGTCACCTTTTTTTTGTAACTTTGGGTTTCATCCTCGATTTTCTTCAGGGCAGGTGGAGCCTTCTGCCTGCCCAGGTGTTGACACTGTGGTGGAGAGAATGCACCAGATCTGGGACCAAGTGGTGGATAAGTTCTCTCTCTCCCAGGAAAAGGCCCAGCGGTTTTCCAACCGACATAGGACCATTGGTCCCCAGTTTAAGGTTGGTGATATGGTTTGGTTGTCATCAAAATATATCGCTATGAAGGTGGCTTCTCATAAGTTTAAGCCTTGATTTATTGGACCTTACAAGATTTTGGAGATTATTAATCTGGTCTCTTTTCGTTTGGCTCTTCCTGTCACATTTAAAATCCATAATGTGTTTCATAAGTCCTTGTTGAAGAGGTTTGTTGAACCAGTTGTTCCTGGGGTGGCACCTCCGAACCCTGTATTGATTGAAGGTAACATGGAATATGAGGTAGAGAAGATACTGGATTCCCGTCTGGCTAGACGGAGACTCCAGTATTTGGTTAAGTGGAAGGGTTATGGTCAGGAGGATAATTCCTGGGTCTCTGCCTCTGATATTCATGCCAAAAGATTGGTGCGTGCCTTTCATCGGGCTCACCCTGATCGCCCTGGTGGCGTGGATGAGGGTTCGGTGACCCCTCTTCAAGGGGGAGGTACTGTTGTGAGTTCATTTTCCCCTTCACTATTGAGGTCTGATGAACTCCCTCTTCTGGTGAAGGAAGGTAGTGAGGCTGATTACCAAGCACCTGAGCAGGATGATGATGACTGGGTGACTGGAATTGCTGACTGGATATAAGGCAGCCGACGCCCTTCTGCCTTGCTGGTGATTTCTCAGAGGGATTCTAGGAGACCAGTCTGATTCCTGCTCCTCAAAAGCTAAGTTTTCTGCTCTGCTTTTTGCATTTGTGTTTTGGTTTTGTTTTGCCTTGTTTTTCTAGATTTCTGCCATTCCCTGCTGGGGTGAGCTGTATTCCTTTTTGCTCTGTCTTCAGAAAATACCTTGGTACTGATATAGTCTTTTTGAAGCCTAGCATCTTCAGGGTTTTTTTCCCTATCAATCTGTTGGCTCTTGTTTTGATAGGGTTTTGGCGGATTGCAGACAGCAGCTTTTCTATCCTGTCCTATTTAGTTAGCTTGGGCCTCATCATTTGCTCAGCCTATCTTTCTATCTGTGTGAGTGTTTTTCATCTTGCTTCATCGTCATTATAAGTTGGGGGCTGCCTTTTGCTTTGGGGTCTGCTCTGGGGCAGTTTAGATTTCCCTTTCTGTCTTTAGGCTATTTAGTTCTCCGGCTGTGATCGAGGGGTCTAGGGCACCGTAGGAACCCCCCATGGCTACTGCTAGTTGTTGTTGATAGGTTCAGGGGTCTGCAATCCGATAGCTGCCAACTTCTCTGGTTTTCGGGACTTAGCTAGTATTTCTGTTTTTGCCTCCTACGGTGACTCATTCATAACACTCTATATTTCATAATGCTCTCCCCATAGGCCTCCATGTAGTATAACAGAACCAGCAGGTCAAACTTACACACATGGTATGTCATATGATATGTCTACCATATAAATATAATGTGGATTGTGGTTGCCTATCACCAGCAACATATAAACCATACCAAAAAAAGGTGATCACAAGGCCAAAATTATTTTTTAGAAAAAATCCATAATTTTATTCACATAGAAAATTTATAAAATCCAATTGACAGGTTAATTAGGGGAACGGATTAAAGAACACACATAGATATGGTAGTACACAAGCACATACATAAGGGAAGTACTCATCCAAGTGAGCATATATACTGCCAGTGCATCAGAATTAATTAATTAAATAATTCTAATTAATGTGGATGCCATTCCACTCATGACACCCATGGACACTAATAGAACATCATAAATGTGCAAATAGCTGGGGTATACACCAGAATCAATCCCCACTGACACATACACCATAATCCCACCCCACAAAAAATGGTCCAAACCTCCCATGATATACACAATTATAATAATCAAGACAGTACCAAAGTGCATAAGGAGTGAATTACCAAGAGTATCATCAGCAGCAGGGGAGCGTGTCGCACACCGGGATGAGCGCGTCAGCCCTCACACGCGTTTGGGACCTTCCTTCTTCAAGGGGCCTGACTCTGCTGATGACAGCCTGCCTTTTTATACCACCCGGTCACAGCACATAAATCACGCGACCGGAAGTAGCGGTCCTGGCCCAGATGTGATGTGCTCCGTTGTCAGGACACCAGCGACGCCAGCCAGCGTCGACGTCAGGCCGGGGGGGGGAACAGAGAGTCAAGCCGGGAGAGCTAGTCACACAAATTATTAATATAAATACAAATACGCAAACGTAGAATACAATAAAACCATCACCATAGTGACTGTATATGCGAAAGGAAATAGGAACATCCTCCATTAAACAGAATGTATAAACAGTGGTACCATACATTGTGACTAAACACACTCACATATGAGAAAAAGAAGAAAACCAGCCATTCATATATAATATATAGCATGGGGGAAGAGACAGATTACCACAAAAAACATTCTTACTAATATCTTATTCCCTTTTTCATAAAATATATATATATATATACAGTGGGGAAAAAAAGTATTTAGTCAGTCAGCAATAGTGCAAGTTCCACCACTTAAAAACATGAGAGGCGTCTGTAATTTACATCATAGGTAGACCTCAACTATGGGAGACAAACTGAGAAAAAAAAATCCAGAAAATCACATTGTCTGTTTTTTTTTTATTTTATTTGCATATTATGGTGGAAAATAAGTATTTGGTCAGAAACAAGCAATCAAGATTTCTGGCTCTCACAGACCTGTAACTTCTTCTTTAAGAGTCTCCTCTTTCCTCCACTCATTACCTGTAGTAATGGCACCTGTTTAAACTTGTTATCAGTATAAAAAGACACCTGTGCACACCCTCAAACAGTCTGACTCCAAACTCCACTATGGTGAAGACCAAAGAGCTGTCAAAGGACACCAGAAACAAAATTGTAGCCCTGCACCAGGCTGGGAAGACTGAATCTGCAATAGCCAACCAGCTTGGAGTGAAGAAATCAACTGTGGGAGCAATAATTAGAAAATGGAAGACATACAAGACCACAGATAATCTCCCTCAATCTGGTGCTCCACGCAAAATCCCACCCCGTGGGGTCAGAATGATCACAAGAACGGTGAGCAAAAATCCCAGAACCACGTGGGGGGACCTAGTAAATGAACTGCAGAGAGCTGGGACCAATGTAACAAGGCCTACCATAAGTAACTCACTACGCCACCATGGACTCAGATCCTGCAGTGCCAGACGTGTCCCACTGCTTAAGCCTGTACATGTCCGGGCCCGTCTGAAGTTTGCTAGAGAGCATTTGGATGATCCAGAGGAGTTTTGGGAGAATGTCCTATGGTCTGATGAAACCAAACTGGAACTGTTTGGCAGAAACACAACTTGTCGTGTTTGGAGGAAAAAGAATACTGAGTTGCATCCATCAAACACCATACCTACTGTAAAGCATGGTGGTGGAAACATCATGCTTTGGGGCTGTTTCTCTGCAAAGGGGCCAGGACGACTGATCCGGGTACATGAAAGAATGAATGGGGCCATGTATCGTGAGATTTTGAGTGCAAACCTCCTTCCATCAGCAAGGGCATTGAAGATGAAACGTGGCTGGGTCTTTCAACATGACAATGATCCAAAGCACACCACCAGGGCAACGAAGGAGTGGCTTCGTAAGAAGCATTTCAAGGTCCTGGAGTGGCCTAGCCAGTCTCCAGATCTCAACCCTATAGAAAACCTTTGGAGGGAGTTGAAAGTCTGTGTTGCCAAGCGAAAAGCCAAAAACATCACTGCTCTAGAGGAGATCTGCATGGAGGAATGGGCCAACATACCAACAACAGTGTGTGGCAACCTTGTGAAGACTTACAGAAAACGTTTGACCTCTGTCATTGCCAACAAAGGATATATCACAAAGTATTGAGATGAAATTTTGTTTCTGACCAAATACTTATTTTCCACCATAATATGCAAATAAAATGAAAAAAAAACAGACAATGTGATTTTCTGGATTTTTTTTTCTCAGTTTGTCTCCCATAGTTGAGGTCTACCTATGATGTAAATTACAGACGCCTCTCATCTTTTTAAGTGGTGGAACTTGCACTATTGCTGACTGACTAAATACTTTTTTTCCCCACTGTATATATATATATATATATATATATATATATATATATATATATTTTCTGTCACTTCTTTGTCCCCTACTTCTTCATTGATGGACATAGGGCTTGATTCCTCATACGTTGCAAGACATCAAAAGACCGCTGATCAGATTATATATCCAATTCACATAGACCATCATCATGACGAGAAATAACTAAAATATAAAATCAATATTAAAACGTGGACAACACATAACATGGGTGTTCTTAATGTAGCAGAACAGTATGATCATAGGAATGAGGCATAACTTATATGCTCTAAGTCTAAGTGGTGATTTCACCACATAAGCGTGTGGCTCATTGATGGCGGCAGGTTATCGCGCGAGTACCGTGCGGCCTCACTGGGCATGCGCCGCTTTGATTACCGACACCAGGGATGCCGCTGTTATATATGGGTAGGTGATGCCAGATAGATACTTCCCCTTGGGAAAGCCGTGGCGAAATGTACGTCAGGGTCGAGTGAGGCGTCTCCCCTCTCCTGCAATCCTATTATGGGTGAGTGACATTGACATTATAGGCTCTGGGTATGATCTAGGTACAACTTAGTCTATTTCTTGGAGCCGCATTCCACTGCTAAATTCTGGCATTCTTTTGCATGTTGCACCTTTGTGTTCTATATAGAGACATAGTCTCGGTATATTAATACAGCACACCTTGGTTACTTATGCGCATTGATATTATCTTTATATGCGGTTCTTTGGCCTTTTGTCATGTTTATTACTTGTAGGGGTGATCTCTTGCTCTGTAAACTGGAATGCTTCTTCCTTTTCACCTCATAGATACTTATAAATGTTTGATACTCTTTTAAATGTGAGACAATAAAGATTTGCTTTTATCTTTTCTATATCATTTGTCTTGTGGTTTATGGTTACTCTAATCTTTTTCTAAATTTGCATGTTGTTGAGAGTACTCCACTATTATTGGTTTGTCCTTACTAGAGTTGAGCGACTTTTGGTTTTTTAGGGTCGAGTTTCGTTTCGTGAAACCCGACTTTTCCAAAAGTCGGGTCGAGCAAGATCGGCCGATTATAGGGAAAAGTCGGGGTCGTCCCGAAACACGAAACCCAATGTAAGTCAATGGGGAATAAAAGTCGGCAGTGAGAGGACAGGAAACACACCTACAGTGCTCATTTGAATGCCAAAAGCATCAATTCTTCTTACTTAAGCTTGTCAACCTTAATTAACTTCATAACACAAGTTACGCACTGAAAAATGGGGGTTATTTGGCTAAAGTTGTGGGGGGGTAGGGCTGGCTCCAGGTTTTCATGTGCCCTGGGCGAAAGAGCGCCCCTTTAACACATACCACAACTCATCATGCTCCGATACGGCAGAGAAATAGCGGTGAAGTACAATGAAAAATACTTCACTTTTTACATCTCATGACGAGGCCCATCTATTTCTCCATACAGAATCATTGGTCCCATATAATGTTTGAAACAGTATATGATGAGCTCCACATAATGCTACAGTATATGTTGGTCCCCATGGATGAAGCTCCACTGTCTTATGGGCCCAAATAATGCTCCAAACATAATGGGCCACATTTCTAATGCTCTAGTGTATAATGGGCCCTGTAAATGCTGCTCCAGTGTCTGATGTCCACCTTTGGAATGTTCCAGTGTATGGTGGGCCCCATCTATCATTCTCCAGAGTATAGTGCTCCCCAAAAATTGCTGTCCCAACATTGAAAACAATCAAATAAGTCTCCTCGCTAGGGAATCCCTGTTCTAGTCTGGACTCCTCGTCGTCCCCATCTTCCATCTCACTGCACAGTATTTCAACCTTGCAAGTGCTGTGATCCTGAGCAAGCAGGGGGGGCCCACTCGTTGGCGACGGCACTGGCACAGGGCCCCTGATAGTACGGTGGTGTGTCTGATGGCGGGTGGGCCGAACCTGCACTTTCATCTGCAGCTTCCTCTTTGTCACCGTGTAAGATGGAACTGTATATGGGAAGGGTAACCTGAGTTTCATCAGGGTCAGATTCAGGCCGTGTAGCATGCGAGGGGAATGTAGTGGTCTGGGTCAATGTACCAGCAGATTCATCGAGCAGTGGCTGGGCATCAGTGCACTTGTGTCGCCCCCAGGATTACGGTCGCCACAGTGGCATTACCTTCCTCCTAGGGAGTGTGATGTCATGCTTGGGAGCAACGAAGGATCTCTCTAGCAGGTTAACTGATTGGGCGGCGTTATTCCCACGAGTCATGACCCTCCAAACAGCGTTCATGAAGGCAAAGTGTTTGTTTTACGTGGGCAGTATGGTTGCAAAGCTGAACCTTAAAGGAATGTCCAGAAGGGCACCACCAGGAGTGGAGCCTAAGGTTAAATTCGACTCCACCTGGGAAACCTCAACCATGCCAGCTACAGACCAGATGCACACATTGCAAGCTTAATTCCGTTAACGAACGAGACTCCGTCATGCCCCGCGGTCCGAGTCCGGCTTACTAGAGGGACACGTGAGGCTCTGGCACATGAGATTGGCCAATAACTGGTGTGTCATGCCCTTACATGTCCGTGGCTGCATGGGCGCTACACTGAAAAGGCCAGCGTTTGTCGCTTACAGGTGCAGATAACCCGCTGAACAACGTTAGTGATGGGGATCACTGATTACAATTATTACCCGCGAACGATGATTTCCCAGTAAGTGCAGGTCAACCGCAGTTCTGGAATTAGGCCTAACCGTCATTCCTGAAAAAATGAAAAACTTACGTGTGCAAACCACAGGTGCTGTAGCTTGCTTAACAGCTCGCCAGCCGTTCTCACGCCCAGTATGGATTACACGTGATTGCACAAAGGTGAGAAAGGGTACCGTATCCCCGGATAACATGTATGGATAGCGTACACATTCAAAATATATGTCTATACATCAGGAGGCAGGCTCAGACGGTGTTAGGCCCAGTATGGCTTGCACGTGATTGCACAAAGGTGAGAAAGGGTACCGTATCCCCGGATAACATGTGTGGATAGCGTACACATTCAAAATATATGTCTATACATCAGGAGGCAGGCTCAGACGGTGTTAGGCCCAGTATGGCTTGCACGTGATTGCACAAAGGTGAGAAAGGGTACCGTATCCCCGGATAACATGTATGGATAGCGTACACATTCAAAATATATGTCTATACATCAGGAGGCAGGCTCACACGGTGTCAGGCCCAGTATGGCTTGCACGTGATTGCACAAAGGTGAGAAAGGGTACCGTATACCCGGATAACATGTATGGATAGCGTACACATTCAAAATATATGTCTATACATCAGGAGGCAGGCTCAGACGGTGTCAGGCCCAGTATGGATTTGACGGCCCAGACTACACAGCGGAGGAGCAGGGAGAGGTAAAGATTGCAAATGCTGGGGCCCTGCCCAAGCAAGGGGGGCCCACTCGTGGGCGTCGGTACTGGCACTGGGCCTCTCATAGTACGGTGGTGTGTCTGACGGCGGGTGTGCACCACCACCGTCAGAGACACTTGATTGCACTATGAGGGACCCTGTGCCAGTGCCTGCGCCCAAGAGTCAGCCTACCCACCTGTCCAGGGCAACGGCACTCGCACGGTGTCGTGCGCTAGGTGGTGACCCCGGCCATGGGGGGGGAGGCAGCACAGTTAGGGAGTTTTAGAAAGTGGCATATGTTGATGTTGGACATTCAGCTGATGCAAAAGGCGAAATAGGTCAAGTCCCAGGAAGAGGTGGACCAAAGCAAGCCATTTTTCTGTCACCCTATGTGTCATCAGGGGAAGGTGGGACAAAATCCTTGGAAACCCATGCATGGTTCATTTTAATGAAGGTTAGATCATCCACATTTTGGGTTGACAGACGGGTCCTTTTTTCTGTCAGGATTGATCCAGCTGCACTGAAGACTCTTTCCGATAGCACACTTGCAGCTGGGCAAGCGAGCTCCTGTAAGGCATATTGTGCCAATTCAGGCCAGGTGTCCAGTTTAGCGGCCCAATAGTCAAAGGGGAATGACCTGTGTGGGAGAACATCGATATGCGAGGAAAAGTAGTTTGTAACCATAGTTGACAACTGCTGTCTCCTGTCACTTTCCATTGATGCTGTATTACCAGTTGTGTGAGTGGTACTTGAAAAATCAGTCCATGAAACCCCTGTCTCCAACGCCACTTCTGCTGTGTGCACCATGAACACCTCTGCCAAGCTGCCCCCGGCCCGTACGGCTCGTGTGAGAACCATCACCGCTGCTGTGTGCTGGGAATGCCTCAAGCAACCGATTTACCAGAGTTGCTTGTTTATTAGCCAATATTAGGTCAAGGTTCTCCTGTGGCATGATGTTTTGTAATTTGCCTTTATAGCGTGGATCCAGGATGCTGGCCAACCAGTAGTCGTCATCGTTCATCATTTTGGCAATGCGGGGGTCCCTTTTTAGGATCCGCAAGGCATAATCTGACATGTGGGCCAATGTTCCCGGTGTCAATGATGCACTGCAAGTGCTGGTTGGAGGAGCACTTTCTCGCAAATCCACATCCCTCCAGTCACGCACAAACCCTGTACCAGACCTTGCCACGCCAACATTTTCACTTGCCCCACGAGATGCATCCTCCTCCCCTAAGTAATCATCCCCATCATCATCCTCCTCCTCCTCTTCTTCCTCCAACTCGTCCAGGAGAGGTCCCTGAGCAGACAATGGCTGAATGTCATCAAGGATTCCCTCCACCTCTTCCTCCTCGGCAACATTGGCTGCAGACGCCTGCTCCTTAAGGTGCGTCAAAGTTTGCATGAGCAGACGCATAAGTGGGATGCTCATGCTTAGCATGGCGTCGTCTGCGCTTACCAGCCGTGTGCATTCCTCAAAACACTGAAGGACTTTACAGAGGTCTTTCAGCTTCGACCACTGCACACCTGTCAACTCCATGTCTGCTCTCAAAGTAATAAATCAGGATACAAATCCAGCTCACCAGATACGGCATTCCAACATCAGAGCATGAGACCGCTGTGTCAAAGCGCACAATCCAAGGCAATGAGAAAAAACTTTGTCCAGCTCCACGATGTAGTGAAAAATATTCTTTATTCACTCAATAGAAATGAGGTTTAAAAACCAGCATGAGTTACAAGGCATGCGATCGATCTACGCGTTTCGAGTGGCTAGGCACTCTTAATCATGATACGCAGCTTTGTCCATGGGTAGATCTTATATATTCTATCCGGTCTACACACCGGTTAAATAATTAATTAAAACAAATATACAACAAATAGAGAGAAAACTAACAATCACAATTACATATAACAATTTGATTCATTAAGATACAATATTATCGCCTTTAGTAGTATTTTATCTTTATTTTATTTCTTAATTTTTATTCATTATTCTCTTGTTATTATCCATGAAAAAATGAAGCAAACTTCTGAAATAGAAGAGAAACATAACAGATCTCAATGTTGCAACCATTCACAACAGTAAAATTCACATAGATACAATTTTTTTCAAAATGCATGCGGTTTTCAATTACATGTCAAATTTTTTTTTTTTTGTGCAATGTTAATTTTAGCACAGCAGAACATTTTTTTAGTATACACATGTATACAAAGAAGGGGGGGGGGAAACTTTTTGAAAAAAATTTTTTTGAAAAATTTTTTTTTTAAAATTGAAATTTTTTTTTCAGGGATTATTTCAATTAGCGCACCAAAAGTGCATATATGCATTAGAACGGTTTTTTTCAGTGCATGAAGTTTTTTTTTTTTTTCAGATATAAACTAAAAATTAAATATAACCAAAAAAAAAAAAAAGTTTATGATAACGACTTTTCAATAAATGCATCAGAACGGATTTTTATGATTGGTGTATGATGGGGACTAAAATAATTAAATTTTTTTTTGGCTGTGCATATAACCAAAAAAATCATATACACTGAAACACTGAAAAAAATTCTTTTGAACAGTGCAAATTGGAGTTTTTTATCTCCCCTTTAAATGAACGTATTATGGCTGTGTGCACATTTGGTGCGCTAATTGAAATAATCCCTGAAAAAAATTTTCAATTTTAAAAAAAAATTTTTTCAAAAAAATTTTTTTCAAAAAGTTTTTCCCCCCCCCCCCCTTCTTTGTATACATGTGTATACTAAAAAATGTTCTGCTGTGCTAAAATTAACATTGCACAAAAAAAAAAAATTTGACATGTAATTGAAAACCGCATGCATTTTGAAAAAAATTGTATCTATGTGAATTTTACTGTTGTGAATGGTTGCAACATTGACATCTGTTATGTTTCTCTTCTATTTCAGAAGTTTGCTTCATTTTTTCATGGATAATAACAAGAGAATAATGAATAAAAATTAAGAAATAAAATAAAGATAAAATACTACTAAAGGCGATAATATTGTATCTTAATGAATCAAATTGTTATATGTAATTGTGATTGTTAGTTTTCTCTCTATTTGTTTTATATTTGTTTTAATTAATTATTTAACTGGTGTGTAGACCGGATAGAGTATATAAGATCTACCCATGGACAAAGCTGCGTATCATGATTAAGAGTGCCTAGCCACTCGAAACGCGTAGATCGATCGCATGCCTTGTAACTCATGCTGGCTTTTAAACCTCATTTCTATTGAGTGAATAAAGAATATTTTTCACTACATCGTGGAGCTGGACAAAGTTTTTTCTCATTGCCTTGGATTGTGCGCTTTGACACAGCGGTCTCGTGCTCCGATGTTGGAATGCCTTATCTGGTGAGCTGGATTTGTATCCTGATTTATTGCTTCAAATGTCTCCGTGCACCTAGAGGCTTCCTTTTTCTATTTCACAAGAGGTTTTAAAGTAAGTGCTGGCATCATAAAAGACTTTCTTATTTGGCTATTTGACCATGGAAAATGAAGCTAGGCAGAATAAAGCTGCCAAACTGTTTGCTGGGTTTACCGCTGAATCTGCACATGTTTCAACAAGCTTGAATGTGGAGCTAGAGGATTTGTTAGCACTTATGCTAAAGGAAAATCGGATATGGTGGAATGTGAGTTCGTTAAGAAATTATAGAGACAAAAACATTATTCCAAGAGGACTTAGAGTTAAAAAAGTCCCTAGTACAGTGTACTCAGATGGGTTTGTACAGGAATGGAACAATATATTATCAGACTGCTCCTTGAAATTGATCTCCCTAATCATAAGAAATGAAGAAATTCTCTTGCAAGATTTACAAAAACAAATTGATATCTTGAAATCAAATGTTCAAGATAAATTATCAAAAGAAGTTTATGAGGAATTTTTGCATAATACTACTATCAAGATTAATAAAACTGAGGAAAAGATTATGGATACTAAAAAACGAAAACTGGAGCGTGATTTATCTGATTATTCCAAAGAGCAGGTGTACGAATGGGGGAGATGGGAAAATGCTAACAAGTCTCCCAGGTCTATACTGCGAAGACCTAAACGACACACCAGTGCTAATCAAACTCCCCGACAAGTGACTTTCAGTTCATCTGATGCTGAAACTTCAAATGGAGCTACATCAGACTCTGATATGGATGTCATGCGACAGTCAAAAAACTCATATTACAAGAGAAACAGATCAAGAAAAAAAGAAGGAGAAAGGGAAAGAAGCATAGGAACATCAAGAATAACGCAAAGATATCATCTGAGGAATCCACGTTAGGTGACTTTGATGTTATTAATCTTTCATCATTGAATCTAACTGCTGATCAACGTGAGTTACTTTCATTTGGACTTTCTTTTGTTCCTAGTTGTAATTTTAATCTTTTCTCCACAATATGTGATGTTAATAGATTTATTAGGAATATTACCTTGAAATTGCATTTTGAAGATAACCCTGATATTATTGTGGAAAATGATGTGAATCTTGAAAATACTTATAGTAATTATTCCTTTCCAGAACAAATGTCTATTATCAATTTGCAGGCTTTACAAAATGAAAGCGTGCCAAACGTTGATATTGCTGCTTCTTTAGCAAAAGGCATGAGTATTCCTAATCCAAACTATTATCCGGTTAAAGCAAGGAGACCTGTGATGGATAGGTTTCAAAGTGCTGTTGAAAATGATCTTGGACTATTATCTGAAAAAACGCATGGTGTGAATTGTGCCTGCAGTAATTTGAGGCCGTCCCTGAAAAAAGCACTGTTAGAACTGAAGGCAAATGAAAATATTATAATAAAGAATTCAGATAAGGGTGGATCGATTGTCCTTATGAATAGGGATGATTATGTGAACTGGGTTGAAAATATGCTTAATGACCCCATGATTTACAAACGTATTTTAGAGAATCCTTCTCATAATATCAAAGAGCGTATTTTTCAGATTATTGATGAAGGCTTTTGTATGGGTTTCATTATTATGAGAGAGAGGGATTATCTAAAGGTGTTAAATCCAGTTACACCAACGCTTTATGCGTTACCAAAAACCCATAAAAAAAGCTTTCCTCCACCCATGAGACCGATTTTATCAGGGATAGGATCTGTGAGTGAGAAACTAGGGGAATGGTTAGATTTGCTTCTACAACCCTTGGTTCAGAGGGTCCCTGGTTTTATTAGAGACAGTACAGAAGTATTAAATTCAATGGATGGTTTAATCTGGAATTCCAAATTCTCATGGATAACTACTGATGTTGTTTCTCTTTACACATCGATTCCACACACAGTAGCAATTAGCGCATTAAAATTTCATCTACAAAAATATAGTAATTTCTCGTGTGATTTCCAAGATTTTATCTTGGATGTCACTTTTTTGTTGATTTCCAACAATTATTTTATATTCAATGAGAATTACTATATACAAGTAAATGGTGTATCCATGGGAGCTAAATATTCCCCTTCCCTAGCAAATCTCGTTATGAGTTGGTGGGAAGAAATATATATCTACAATCTTGATAATCCTTACACTGATTGTATACAGTTTTACGGTAGATACATTGATGATATTGTCATCATTTGGAAATCAGATATAATAACAGTACAGAAATTTGATTCGTATATCAATTGCAACTCTCTGAACCTAAAATTTCTAACACGACATGAAAAGACCACTACTGATTTTTTGGATTTAAATCTGACTGGCATACCTAATAAATCCGTTATTACTCGTACATATCGCAAGGAGACAGCTGGGAACACAATTCTCCATGCAAAAAGTCATCACCCCAGGCACACAAATAAGGGTATTCCTGTGGGTGAAATGACGCGTGCGAAGAGAAATTGTAGTTGTCCCTCTGATTATAAAAAAGAAGTTTCTGACATTAGACAACGTTTGGGTAGGAGAGGTTATGATCGATGGAGTCTGGATAGGGCTGAAAAGATTGTTTAAAAAAAATCTCGTTTTAAAGACTCGCACAAACTGTCCAAAAATTCTGCTAATCCTATAACAATGGTGTTACAATTTAGTAATCAGTTTTCCAATATTAAAAAAATAGTTGAGGATAACCTGGCAATTTTAAAAGAAGATCCAGATATTGAAAAAATAATAAAAAAAAGGACTAAGGATAGTTTCCAGAAAAGCACCATCCTTAAAAAACAGTTTATCACCAAGTTTTCTTAGTACTCGGCAAGAACATACAGGCAATTGGTTGAAAACTAGAGGTTTTTTCAAATGTGCTGCTAGTCAGTGCAAGATGTGTACCTATACCAAAAGGTGTGATAAATTTGGAGATTTTGATGACAGTAACCTATTTGACATCAAAGATTTTATAAACTGCAACACCAAAAATGTAGTTTATATCATGGAATGTACTTCTTGCCGACTAAAATATGTGGGTAGCACAAAACGCACGTTAAAAACTAGGCTTAGAGAGCACATTCTTGATATAGAGAATGCTAATATGAATAGAAACATATCGCAGCTCTCCCGACATTTTATTGAGACTCATAGTAAAAAACTGGACACATTAAAAGTATATGGGATTGAGAAAGTCCACAATCGGATTAGAGGTGGGGACTTAGAACCTGTGCTTAGGAATAGGAAGGCGTGGTGGATGTTCAAATTAAACACCAGTATGCCACGAGGCTTGAATAAAAGAAAAGATACCATGCTCTTTTATTAGACTATCACTTATTAACCCTTTCCTCCTTGAAACATCTATCTTATCACATTTATAATGAATCTTCATGTTCTGATTAAACATATACTAAAATATGTGGAAATATGGCAGAATTTTTTTGCTAGGTTTTTCATGGGGTATTTTTTGTGCACAGAACTGTATTTTCATTCCGTTTTTCGAATCTGCATGTTTAAAATATAAAAACCAAAATATTCGACATAGTTTTATGTTGTACAGTTACTTAAGAAATACTTCATTTATCTGGGAAAGTCTATGACAATAATCTTTCTATATATGCATTAGAACAGTTTTTTTCAGTGCATGAAGTTTTTTTTTTTTTCAGATATAAACTAAAAATTAAATATAACAAAAAAAAGTTTATGATAACGACTTTTCAATAAATGCATCAGAACAGATTTTTATGATTGGTGTATGATGGGGACTAAAATAATTAAATGGTTTTTTTTGGCTGTGCATATAACCAAAAAAATCATATACACTGAAACACTGAAAAAAATTCTTTAGAACAGTGCAAATTGGAGTTTTTTTATCTCCCCTTTAAACGAACGCATTATGGCTGTGTGCACATTTGGTGCGCTAATTGAAATAACCCTGAAAA
The DNA here is from genome assembly GCF_039654945.1 of Dendrobates tinctorius. Taxonomy (NCBI): domain Eukaryota; kingdom Metazoa; phylum Chordata; class Amphibia; order Anura; family Dendrobatidae; genus Dendrobates; species Dendrobates tinctorius. Next base: position 24,357,588 of record NW_027361775.1, read on the forward strand.
AATTTTTCAATTTTAAAAAAAAAATTTTTCAAAAAATTTTTTTTCAAAAAGTTCCCCCCCCTTCTTTGTATACATGTGTATACTAAAAAATGTTCTGCTGTGCTAAAACTAACATTGCACAAAAAAAAAAAATAAATAAATAAAAATTTGACATGTAATTGAAAACCGCATGCATTTTGAAAAAAATTGTATCTATGTGAATTTTACTGTTGTGAATGGTTGCAACATTGAGATCTGTTATGTTTCTCTTCTATTTCAGAAGTTTGCTTCATTTTTTCATGGATAATAACAAGAGAATAATGAATAAAAATTAAGAAATAAAATAAAGATACAATATTATCGCCTTTAGTAGTATTTTATCTTAATGAATCAAATTGTTATATGTAATTGTGATTGTTAGTTTTCTCTCTATTTTTTTTATATTTGTTTTAATTAATTATTTAACCGGTGTGTAGACCGGATAGAGTATATAAGATCTACCCATGGACAAAGCTGCGTATCATGATTAAGAGTGCCTAGCCACTGGAAACGCGTAGATCGATCGCATGCCTTGTAACTCATGCTGGCTTTTAAACCTCATTTCTATTGAGTGAATAAAGAATATTTTTCACTACATCGTGGAGCTGGACAAAGTTTTTTCTCACTGCTCTCAAAGTGCCTGGCCGTGTATCCTCCCACAAATGCATTATGGCCTGCCTCTGCTCGCACAGCCGCTCCACCATGTGCACGGTGGAGTTCCACCTTGTTGTAATGTCGATAATGAGGCGGTGGTTGGGAAGGTGGAGCAATCGCTGCAGCTTCTGCATACGAACGGAGTGTACAGGCGACCGGCGGATGTGCGCGCACAGTCTTCGCACCTTCTGGAGCAGGGCTGTTAACTCCGGATAATTTTTGAGGAAGCACTGCACCACCAGGTTCAAGGTGTGAGCCAAGCAAGGTATGTGGCTGAGTTTTGAAAGGGCTACGGCTGCCACAAAATTACGGCCGTTATCACTAACTACCTTGCCTGCCTCAAGATGTACACTGCCCAGCCATGACTCAGTTTGTCGCTGAAAGTACTCGGCCAGCACCTCGGCGGTGTGTCTGTCGCCCAAACACATCATCTGCAACACAGCCTGCTGACGCTTTCCACTAGCTGCTCGATAGGGGGACACCTTGTGTGCAACAGTGGCAGCTGCAGATGGAGTGCTCGTACGACTGCGCTCTGTGAACGAGCTTTCGCTTCTGGAGGAGGAGGGTCGAACGCCTACAGCCAACTGTTTCCTATACCGTGGGCTAGGCAGCACTGTCCCACCACCGCTGTCCCCTGTGGACCCTGCATCCACCACATAAACCCAGTGCGCAGTGATGGACACGTAACGGCCCTGGCCATGCCGACTGGACCATGCATCAGTTGTGAGGTGCACCTTTCCACTCACTGACTGCTTGAGTGCATGGACAATGCGGTCTTTACATGATGGTGGAGGGCTGGGATGGCTTTGCGAGAGAAGAAGTGGCGACTGGGTAGGTCATAGCGTGGTACTGCATAGGCCATGAGTTCGCAGAAAGCTGCGCTTTCCACCAACCGATAGGGCATCATCTCAAACGAGATTAGTTTGGCAATGTGGGCGTTCAAACCCAGTGTACGCGGATGAGAGACTGAGTACTTTCTTGACCTACTCATAGTGTCTGGGAGGGTGAGCTGGACTTGAGAGCTGCATATGGTGGAAGTAGCGGTGGACAGGGCGGACTGAGAGAGGGTTGATGATGGTGATGGAGTTGGTGTTCTTTCTGATGGCCTAGATTCAGTATTTCATTGATATAACAGTGGGATTCCCTGACTGCTGTGGCCTTGCAACGACACCTCAACATTTGCTGCTGTGCTAACCGGTGGGCTTACAGTGGCGGAAACAATGTAGCGTTGCTGACTACCTTCTTTGTGATCAGTTGCACATGTGGTACTTGAGGTTTGGTGTTGTGTCCACGCTTGCAAGTGCATGGTGGTTAAATGTCTAAGCATGCAACTGGTATTCAAATTTTTCAGATTTTTCCCTCGGCTAAAGGTCTTTGCGCACTTCTTACAGATAACCTTGGCCTGATCATGAGGATTTTGTTCAAAAAAGTGCCACACTGCACTCTTCCTACTTTGGCAGACATTTTGCGGCCTAGCACGCTGTGATGTTTTGACCCTCTGGACAAGCTGTCCAGCAACTCTTTTGATTTTTGGAACCTGTCTTTGGAGTGCTCCGGGCCTGCCAGATAACAGCTGTTGCGATGTCGATGTCTGCTGTGGATTCTCCTCATCTGAGCTATTGGAAGCAGCACCCTCTTCCCCCAATGGATGCCAATCTGCGTCAACAACTGGGTCATCCATCACCTCCTCTTCAATGTCATGTGCACCTTCCTCTGTGTCACCGTGTATGGTGGTATAGTGTGCGGGAAGGGGCACCTGAGTCTCATCAGGGTCAGAATCTGGCTCTGTACACTGCGAGGACAATGTAGTGCTCTGAGTGAATGTACCAGCAGAATCATCTATCAGCGGCTGTGCATCAGTGCACTCCATGTCAGATTCATCTTGGCCTGGGTAATTCACCATTTCACTTGATAATCCAGGCATGGTATGTGAAAACAGCTCCATGGAGTAATCAGTAGTATGGCCTGCGTCATCCTTCAATCTTGGTTGGGGTGAAGGACACAAGGAAAGGTGTGGTTCATGAACATGAGCCTCCAATGACGACTCAGTGCTTTTATTTTTTACAACTTCAGAAGAGGAGGTGATAGAGCTGGAGGCTGAGTCAGCAATGTAAGACAAAACTTTTTCCTGAAGCTCTGGCTTTAAAAGCGGTTTGCCAACTCCTAGAAAACTAAGCCTTCGAGGCCTTGTGGAGCCAGACGATGACGCAGGCTCAACACCTCCTGCATTCGGTCCTATTTTGCTTTTGCCACTACCATCAGATCCACCACCAACACCATCATTACCAGCTGCCAACCCCCGCCCAATTCCACGGCCTCTTCCATCAGCCTTCCTCATTTTTGGTAGAAATGTAGACAAAATCCAACAAACTATATAGTAATGTAAAACAAGGTACAAGGTGTCTATAGGACAGGGGAGATTTTGAATTTCTGCAGACACTTGTGGACACTGGACACTTTTGGATTGTGTGAGGCCCACTGAATATCAGAGCGCTATGTCACAGGCTCGATGGCACAGGTGTGAAAAAAGTGACTACAGGATAAGGGAGATTTTGAATTTCTGCACACACTAGTGGACACTGGACACTTTTGGATTGTGTGAGGCCCACTGAATATCAGAGTGCTATGTCACAGGCTCGATGGCACAGGTGTGAAAAAAGTGACTACAGGATAAGGGAGATTTTGAATTTCTGCAGACACTTGTGGACACTGGACACTTTTGGATTGTGTGAGGCCCACTGAATATCAGAGCGCTATGTCACAGGCTCGATGGCACAAATGTGAAAAAAGTGACTACAGGATAAGGGAGATTTTGAATTTCTGCAGACACTTGTGGACACTGGACACTTTTGGATTGTGTGAGGCCCACTGAATATCAGAGCGCTATGTCACAGGCTCGATGGCACAGGTGTGAAAAAAGTGAATTGTAGAATTGGGCAGAATAGGAATCTCCCTAGAGTGTAGGTTTGTAAGAACGGAACAAGTCCTCCACTTATCCTTCCACAGTGACACACAGATAGCTTCACTGTGGCTGTGATAACAGCCATTACACGGTACTGTGTGAGGAGCGTACACCGCTGTATGGTGTGAAAAAATGCACGCTCAGTACCTCAGCAGGACAAAAAAAAAAATTGGGATTGCTTTTAAAAAAGCAGTTTGCAGAGCAGTGGGGAAACAGCAATGCAGCTGTCAGGAAGCCTTGGAAGGCAGCCTAACAACCAACACCGCTGATCCACCACAATATAGCCTCCCCTTGCACTGCACACACAGTGACTGGTGTGTTGTACAGGCAAAATCGCTAGCAGCAGAAGCAGTTTTTCTTTCTTCTTCCCTGCCTAACGCTCTCCCTACAGAATCATCAGCAGCAACCTCTCCCTATGCTAAGATCGGCAGAAGTAAGATGGCGGTCGGCGTGCACGCCCTTTTATAACCCCTGTGACGCCCACCAAAGCAAGCCAATCACTTGCATGCCCTTCTGAAAGATGGTGGTGACCCCTGCCTATGTCATCACGTTGCCCACAGTGTCCGTGGATCCTGATTGGCTGAAAAAGAGCGCAAAACAAACTTTTGAAACGCGACTTTGGCGCGTAAGTCGCCGACCTCGTGGCCGACCTCATCCTAGGGTCGGGTTTCGTTTCATGAAACCCGACTTTGCCAAAAGTCGGCGACTTTTGAAATTTTTCGACCCGTTACGCTCAACTCTAGTCCTTACTATTGGTGGGGGAACTATTACTGGTGTTTAACCGGTTCCTGGCCACTTATGACAATTATATTCGTTTTGAACTTTTTTCTAGCGTTTTTTTAGTTGTCTCGTGGTCATGCCCACGTATATCAGATTACATGGGCATACCGCATAATAAATAACATTTCTACTCACACATGTTATATATTTTCTTATTTTATATTCACGAGAACCATCTTGGTTCATGAATGTGTCGGTGCAGTCCATGTTGGGGCAGGCCACGCAATGGCCACAAGAGGAACTTCCGCATCGCCCCGCCAACTGATCCAAAAAAGTGCCGGTTGTCATACCGGTATAGTGACTACTAACTAATCTGTCACGTAGATTCCTGGATCTCCTAGCTGCAATGGCGGCCCTCTCAGGGAGAAACCCAGATAATACCGGGTCGGCCTTCAAAATGTGCCAAGATTTGTCCAAAATCTTCCTCATATGAGGAAAATGTGAATGGAAATTGGTCACAAATCTCTTTTTATTTGGCCCATCATTAGGTCTTCCCATAGAGGAGCACATCTCTTGGTGAGTATTTGGCCATATTGAATGCTTTCTTAATCCTTCTATTACTACACCCACGTTCTAGTAGCCTTTTTTTCAGGTCATCACTTTGTCTAAAAAAATCTTCGTCAGTAGAACATAATCTGCGTAGTCGCAGAAATTGCCCAGTTGGGACGGATTGAATCATGTGACCAGGGTGAGAAGAGGTCACATGCAATAACATATTGGTGGATGTTGGTTTTCTAAATATGTCAGTCTGTATTTCACCCCTAACATCCTTCTTCAGAGTAACATCCAAAAACTCAATTGTCACAGGATCGAATTTATACGTGATAAAAATGTTCAATCCATTAGTATTAAGTTATGTCATAAAAGTTTGTAGTTCGTCACTCGAACCCTGCCAAATCAGTAAAATATCATCGATGTACCACGTCCAGGAAAGGACAAACCACCACGTTACCCCCCTTGTCCGCCGGCTTAAACACAACATCACCAAAGTCCTGTAGGGTGCGCAGACGTCCCCGTTCCTCTCTGGTTAAATTATCGCCATGGATATATCTTGGAATCTCAAGAAACTCCCTGCTCACAATTTGTACAAATAAGTCCACGTTCAGACAAGAAGATAGAGGGGGGAATTTCCTAGATCTAGGACGTATCGATGGTGGCACCTTACCTCCTTCGGGAGTGTCATGTTCGGTGGACAGTTCCTCCAAAACCTTCAGCGCTATTTGCTCTTCTTCTGTGGGAAATAATTTGGAGAGATTGCCATAAAAAAAAAATGTTTCTTAAAAATAAGAGACCGGGCAAATAAATGAAGATATTTTATTGCCAAAAATGCATCAAAAGGTGCGGCAGGTGAAAATGAAAAACCTTTTTCCAAAATAGTCAAATCAAAATCAGTAAACACATGTGAACTCAAGTTAATTACCTTATTGTTATATTTGGTGACATCAGGAGACCGATCCTGTCGTCTATAGTGGTGAAAATCACGTCCTTTCTGATTGCGTCTCACCGTTCCTGACCTTGTGGCCATAGATGAACCAGATATATGTGACAAGTCCCTTATAGAGAACATAGAATTTTGAGAAGGAACACGTCCCATTTGACCACCCTGTGACCGAGGCTTTCTCCATAAATAGATAGAATTATTCTCAAAATCTCGTCGATCACGATTGATCTTATTTAACTGGGTGGTCTGTATTCTTTTTACCACTGTCTCCAAAATTTTATCCGTCTCATCCTGAAAGGCATTCCATTTCTCAATAGTACCAGAGGACTTAAGTTCTTCCTCCATAGTTTTAATAGATCCATCTAGTTGAGAAATCATACCACTATTATGCCCACTCAAAGGTTGCATTAGGGTCCTTGAGCAATCATTACAGGCCTCTTCCCACCTGGTCACAAATTCACTGTCTTCAACTGGGAAAGTGGGTATTACCCGAACCCTTAAACCTCTTGGTATAATCTTCTTGGCCAAATACTTATCCAAAAAGGTTCGGTTCCACCACAATTTCGTTCTCTTTATTACTAAATTTTGTAATACTGAAGACTGATCATCCCATTTCACATTACTGTTCTGCTGGATGTTAGACCCATCTCCCCCAAACACCTGATCAATATGAGACAGCCAAGATTTCTCCCTGGCTTGAAAATCCATGTCAGACCAGAGACCTGTGCAAAACACAGCAATAGTTAAACAGAACCAACAGGTCAAACTTACACACATGGTATGTCATATAATATTTCTACCATATAAATATAATATGGATTGTGGTTGCCTATCACCAGCAACATATAAACCATACCAAAAAAAGGTGATCACAAGGCCAAAATTATTTTTTAGAAAAAATCCATAATTTTATTCACATAGAAATTTATAAAATCCAATTGACAGGTTAATTTGGGGAACGAATTAAAGAATACACATAGATATGGTAGTACACAAGCACATTCATAAGGGAAGTACTCATCCAAGTGAGCATATATACTGCCAGTGCATCAGAATTAAATAATTCTAATTAATGTGGATGCCATTCCACTCATGACACCCATGGACACTAATAGAACATCATGAATATGCAAATAGCTGGTGTATACACCAGAATCAATCCCCACTGACACATACACCATAATCCCACCCCACAAACTGCTCAAAACCTCCCATGATATACACAATTATAATAATCAAGACAGTACCAAAGTGCTGGCTGTCTTGATTATTATAATTGTGTATATCATGGGAGGTTTTGAGCAGTTTGTGGGGTGGGATTATGGTGTATGTGTCAATGAGGATTGATTCTGGTGTATACCCCAGCTATTTGCACATTCATGATGATCTATTAGTGTCCATGGGTGTCATGAGTGGAATGGCATCCACATTAATTAGAATTATTTAATTATTTAATTCTGATGCACTGGCAGTATATATGCTCACTTGGATGAGTACATCGCTTATGTATGTGCTTGTGTACTACCATATCTATGTGTGTTCTTTAATCTGTTCCCCTAATTAACCTGTCAATTGGATTCTATAAATTTTCTATGTGAATAAAATTATGGATTTTTTCTAAAAAATATTTTTGGCCTTGTGATGACCTTTTTTGGTGTGGCACCATATAGTATGATGAACTCCCCATAGGTCTCCATATCGTATAATGCACTCCCCATAGGCCTCCATATAGTATAATACACTCCCCATAGGCCTCCATATAGTATAATGCACTCTCCATAGGTCTCCGTATAGTATAATGAACTCCCCATAGGTCTCAATATAGTATAATGCACTCCGCTTAGGTCTCCATATAGTATAATGCACTCCCTGTAGGCAGACTCTATATTGTAAAATGCATTCCCCATAGGCAGACTATTTATAGTATAATGCACTCCCCATATGTCTCCATATAGTAAACTGCACTCCCCATAGGCAGCCTCTATAGTATAATGTACCCCCCTATAGGCAGACTATATATTGTATAATGCACTCCCCATAAGCAGACTCTACAGTATAATGCACTTACCATAGGCAGACTATATAGGATAATGCACCCCCATAGGCAGACTCTATAGTGCAATGCAGCTCCTAATATAATGAACCCCCATAGGCAGCTTGTATAACATAAAACACCCCCATAGGCTTGTGTAACATAATGCACGCCCATAGGCAGCCTGTATAGCATAATGCACCCTCATAGGCAGCCTGTATAGCATAATGCACCCCCACATAGGCAGCCTCTACAGCATAATGCAGCCCCCCATTGTCAGCCTCTATAACATAATGCAGCCCCCATAGGCAGCCTCTACAGCATAATGCAGCCCCCCCATTGTCAGCCTCTATAACATAATGCAGCCCCCATAGGTAGCCTCTATAACATAATGCAGCCCCCTTTAGGCAGCCTCTATAACATAATGCAGCCCCCATAGGCAACCTCTATAACATAATGCAGCCCCCATAGGCAGCAGCCTCTAGAACATAATGCACTACCCATAAGCATCAGCCTCTATAACATAATGCAGACCACCATAGGCAGCCTCTATAACATAATGCAGCCCCCCCATAGGCAGAAGCCTCTATAACATAATGCACCTCCCATTGGCAGCCTCTACAAAAAATAAATAAATACTCACCTCTCTTCCTCCTGGTTCCTGCACTGCTCTGAGCGCCCGCACATCTCCTGACCGGGGGCGCCAAACAGTGACGTCATCGCTCCCGCTGTCAGTGTCGGCGTCGGTTACGTCAGACGCTGACAGGGGGAATGATGGGAGAGGGAGCGTAGTGCTCCTTGTCTCTTCAATGTGGTCAGCTGTATCATCATCTAAACGATACAGCTGAACCTGTGATGACTGGTGGGGGCACACTGCTGGCTTCGTGCCCCTCCCCCCTGCTCCGGGGCCCGATAGCGGCTGGGTGGCAAAGCAAGGAGATCGATTGTCCCTGCTCTGCCGCAGAATGTAACTGTATCGGCGTGCTGTGCTCGCCGATACAGTTACAGTAGCGTAGCCCCAGGTGGGCCCCCTCAGAGCGCGGGGCCCGGGGCGATGGCCCCCTCTCCCGGTAGCTACGCTACTGAGCTGAGCCAATCGGGTTATAGCAGCTTCTAGTCACCCATGGAGGCTATTGAAGCATGCCAAAAGTAAAAAAAAGTTTTTAAAAATAAAAAAAAAATTAAAAAATATAAAAGCTCAAATCACCCCCCTTTCGCCCATTCAAAATAAAACAATAAAAAACCAAACATACACATATTTTGTATCGCCGCGTTCAGAATCGCCCGATCTATCAATAAAAATAAGGATTAACTTGATCGCTAAACGGCATAGCAAGACAAGTCAAAACGCCAGATTTACATTTTTTTGGTCGCCATGACACTGCATTAAAATGCAATAACGGGCGATCAAAAGATTGTATCTGCACCAAAATGGTATAATTAAAAATGTCAGCTCAGCACGCAAAAGATAATCCCTCACCCAACCAGAGATCACGAAAAATGGAGACGCTACAGGTATCGGAAAATGGCACAATTATTTTATTTTTTAACAAAGTTTGGAATTTTTTTTCCACACTTGGATAAAAAGGAACCTAGACATGTTTGGTGTCTATGAACTCATAATGACCTGGAGAATCATAATGGCAGGTCAGTTTTAGCATTCAGTGAACCTAGAAAAAAGCCAAACAAAAAACAAGAGTGGGATTGCACTTTTTTTGCAATTTCACAGCACTTCGAATTTTCTTCCCATTTTCTAATACATAATATGGTAAAGCCAATGGTGTCCTTCAAAAGTACAACTCGTCCTGCAAAAGACAAGCCCTCACACAGCCATATTGACAGAAAAATAAAAAAGTTATGGCTCTGGGAAGAAGAAGTGGAGCAGAAAACGGAAAAACGAAAATACCTCTGGGGCTTAAGGGGTAAAAAAGAAAGTCAAATAAAAAAAATTTATAAAGATATGAAAAAAGAGAAAGTATAAAAAAAAAGTTTCACAAGTAAAAATGCTATTTTTCTGTTAACAAAAAAGTACACACATTTGTATCGACAAAGCTATAAAATTATTACATTTAGCCTGTTAGGATACAGCATAACAAAAATAAATAAAAAATGACAAAAATATACCTTTTTTTTTAAATACTAACACGCAAAACACAGACTAAAGGGTGATTAAAAAAGTCATGTAAATTGGATTCGGTCCTGAAGGTGAAACCAGGCTTAAGCCCCCATCACACTAAGCTATATCGCTAGCGAGATTGCTGCTGAGTCACAAGTTTTGTGATGCAACAGCGATCTCGCCAGCGATCTCGCTGTGCGTGACACGTATCAGCGACTGCCCCCCCCGCCGGGTATCGCTGATCGTGCTCTAATGTCCTGGGCCATTTTTTGATCGTTGGTCTCCCGCTGGCCAGCATGGATCGCTGCGTGTGGCAGCGGGAGACCATCGATCAGCGAGCTCCCAGCGCTGTAAGCAGACACTGGGAGCTGGTATCCAAGGTAAAGAGTGGGTAACTAAGCACGCGCGTCGCTTAGTTACCCGCTGTGTACCCTGGATACCAGCGTGCTCGCGCTGGGAGCTGGTATCCAAGATAAACAGGGGGTAACTAAGCGCTGCGCACGCTTAGTTACCCCCTGTTTACCCTGGATACCAGCTCCCAGCGCGAGCACGCTGGTATCCAGGGTACACAGCGGGTAACTAAGCGACGCGCGCGCTTAGTTACCCACTCTTTACCTTGGATACCAGCTCACACACTTTTATATGGAAAAATCAATGAAAAAAAGATTTGCTTGTAAATGAATTTGGAAGAATTATCATATGTTGGGATTTTTTTTTTTTTTAAGTGCAGTAATTTTTCATTTATTCCCAGTTATCAGAGATCTATGGAAATATCATGACCATTTGGGTTGGTCAAACCCCTTTGATTGTGGTGAGTGGATATGAAACTGTAAAGCATTGCCTGATTGACAACTCAGAACAAGTGTCAAATCGACCTACAACACCATACTTTAAGTACTATGCTGAAAATCAAGGTAACTAATAAGTAATTACCGTATACATATAAAATAACGTTTAGATGATATAGCTGTGGCACTTTGTGTAGGTTTGTACTATACAGTATAATGGAAAAATTATGTACTTACCAGTTATAGGAGATGCTAAAAGTAGTTTCAGCTTGCGGAAATGCAAAGCTGTACCAGATTATCATGATCAGGAATAATTTCTGTAGCACCACAAGTTCCATATTCTGGATATTAACTTCAATGTCTTGCTTTATTTTTAGCACAATCTGGGGGTTATTTTAATAAAACCCAACTCTTCAGGTAAAAGTCACACACCATTATGTCTAAGACGTGGCGTTTAAGTGGCGCCCATAAGTCTAATATCCCTTTACTTTCTTCTGTGAATTCCGCACAGAACAAGTAGGGACATGCATGGTACACTGGTGGTACGTAAATCCTAAGACAATCTTTCACCAATTTGAGTGTGTTACTCTTGTCACATAATAAAGTAGTGGCTGCAGAACTGAATAAAATGCCATTTTCATTTTTTAACTTCTCCGCTTCATTGCGGAGATATTACCTTGTAAAGTTTAGATTATGATTTTTGATAAAGAGGAGGCCATTGCCAGAGAATCTTCTCTCAGTCATGTATGTTTCTGACTGGAATGACGTTTGCCAAACATAAGGAGGAAGCGTGATTCAGGGGTAAAAATGAACACGCCACCACAATAGCAAGCTTTCTCAGTGTAAGGGTGGTTTCACATTAGCGCTTTTTAAGCGCACGCACGGCCGGGGGTAGCTCCGCCCCCGAGCCGGCTCTCTGCCCGGCGTGCCCGCCCCTTGCTTGTAGCGCCGCCTCCTAGCGCACAGCGGCGCCTGCGATCGGCGCACCTATCTTTAGCATAGGGTGCGCAGATCGTGCGCAGGCCATGCGCTAGTTGCGCTTTGACCTGCGCTGTGCACTTTTGACGGTGCGCCGTGCGCGCCAAAATCCGAAAAGTTTGATTTTGGCGCGCACGGCGCACCGTCAAAAGTGCGCAGCGCAGGTCAAAGCGCAATTAGCGCACGGCCTGCGCACGATCTGCGCACCCTATGCTAAAGATAGGGTGCGCCGATCGCAGGCGCCGCTGTGCGCTAGGAGGCGGCGCTACAAGCAAGGGGCGGGCACGCCGGGCAGAGAGCCAGCTCGGGGGCGGAGCTACCCCCGGCCGTGTGTGCGCTTAAAAAGCGCTAATGTGAAACCACCCTAAGACATTTAATGACAGTCTATTTTCATCACTGGTCTAGACTACAAAGTCATGGGTGATTGCAAAGGGTCTGGGGAAGAGCAGAGATGACTAACACCTTTCAACTTTCATTTCACAGTAGTGATTGAGGGGGAGGTGCAGTACAGCAGAGCTGAGCTTTATCTAGTTACAAACACCTCCACAGTTCTCCTTTTACAGTACTGTCAACTTTGTTGTACTGTTCCTTCCCCCAGGATGACTGCCATGAGATAAAAATGAAGAGTGTATGTAATCACACTCATCTCTGCTCTGCTCCTGGCACTTTGTAATCACACAGAGTTGTGCAGTGAGATCAGTGAAATTATCATACTGTTTCTCATTATATGAGAAACTAGGTCTGAGCTGAAAAAGTAAATTATTGTGTATGCAAAATGTAAATATGCATATAAACACATGACCTTTACACAGAGAAAACAAAAGACAAATATCCTAAAATAAAAAAGTAAAAAATAAATTGCAAAAATTGCATGAAGGTAGTAATAATAATAAGGGTATTTAGTAAACATAATTTTGATCAAAAGAATGTACAAGCCATCCCGCCACGTCAAGGCAACCCTTGTGGGACAGTCCTAACTCTTGTATTTAAAACCTTTCCACTTGTCAAGTGACGTAAATGTGAATAAGGACAGAGGGACTGAACCACCAGTAAAGCACAGGCCTGACAGGATGGATTTTTCAACCAGGTATTTTCCAACCTTTGGTATCTCCGTGCCAGCTCATATCTGTGTGTGCTCAAAGTTTGGCCAGTTTAGGCCGGTTTTCTTTTTTTGTCCTGGGTGTCACTGTAGTTATATACAGAACAATTTAGCAAAAAAAAAAAAAAATACAGGCCACACATTTTTTGGTGTGGTATCACCATGGAGGCTGATATCTGTGTGTGCTCAAAGTTTGGCCAGTTTAGGCCAGTTTTCCTTTTTGGTTCTGGGTGTCACTGTACTTATATTCAGCACAATGTTGGATTATTTTAAAAAACAGGTCACATTTTACACTGGGGTATATCTGTGACACGCCTCATATGTCCGTGTGATTACAATTTGTAGATTTTAGGACGGTATTCCAGTGTTTTCCTGTCTGTTACTCAAGTTATATACTGTACAGCATTATTTTAAAACACAAGCCACATTTTACAGTGTGGTATATCTCTGACACACCTCATACATCTGTGTGCCAAAACTTGTGGCATTTTAGGCCTAAATTCCCTTTTTTTTGGAGGCTGTCACTCTTGTTATATCCAGCACTCTTGTGCATCCAAAAAAAGCAAAAAAAAAACCATATTTTACAGTGGAGTATGTCGGTAAAAAGAATTCTATTTCAAGTTGTTATGGCAGCTTCTTGACTGTGTTAAATGCTCCAACTACTACCACCATCATCATCTTCAGCCTACAGGCAGTCACTGTGCAGATAGAAAGTTTGAGTAGCAGAGGGTGAACGCTTAGGCGGTGTTGTACTCTGTCTTGTACTCTGTCTCTGTATGACGAAGGCTAAATCTTTTTGATGAAATCATGCCTGGAAGAGCCAGAGCAAGATAATGTGGAAGATCACGGGGACAGGACTCGCAACTACTGAAGCCTGGTGTTCCTGGGCAGGATTCTGAAAAGCCCTCACCACCTAATACTGAACTGGTTGGACGATGATGTTTAAAAGGAGCCCATGCATTTTCTATAACTGAAACTAGAGATTTTGACATTTCGGCTGCAATTCAAGAGATGTCAATTGGAGAGCGTGGTGGTCAGAGATGTGACTTCTACACCACCACACGAGCTGCCATCTCCCCACCACCCAAGTTGCCGCACCCCCCACCTTCTGTCTCTTTCCCATTCTCCTGCAGAATGAAAGTCTGCAAGGCCAAGGTCCTCTCCCCTCTGTAACAGTCTGTCACTGTAATTTTTTTTGGTAAACGATATCTATTACTTTGTATGTAACCCCTTGTCATGTACAGCACCATGGAATTAATGGCGCTATATGAATAACTAAATAATGATAATAATACTGGGTGTTTCCACGAGACAATCCATCAAACATGTTATTGAAGGAATTTTTTTTCTGACAACTCTGTTCAGCTGTGCACAAACTATGTCAACTTGGTAGCTATATGTGGCGCCCCTGAGGCTCAGTCGCCACAGAGGTACTGCACCTTCTCCTAAGGTGTAGTGCCCCACCGCCTAGGTAAGTTGGGAACTCCTTTCCACACTCCGACACCTGCACCCCACACACAGGATAGTTCAGCAGGACCACATTGCGGCTCCATGCTTAGAGGGTAGCAGAGCACCTTTCATGGGTCCTTGCTTCGTAACACGAGATGTGCTGGGAGGTGGGTGGAGTTGAGATATATAAAAGGTTGGGAAGGTTTAGAATTAGAGGTTCAGTCTGGCAGAAGGTCAGGTGGGTAGGAAGTCACTCAGATAGGAGTGAGGATCCCTGGAAGAAGGGATGGAGGAAGGAGTGCTGCAGCTGCCTCAGTGACCTGAGCCAGCTGGCACGGGAAAGGAACAGAAGGAGAAAGACGTAGAACTGCAACCTAAGCTTCCATAAGAGACAGAAGGAACAGTGCAGAACGAAGGAGTAGGAGAACAGAGAGGAGACATGGGTTGGAAGAGGAACCCTGCCTATAGGTTCTCAGCGCAAGGCCGGGGCCCGGTCCCCGAGATTGTATGGACACTTATGGTTCTGCAGCAGACACCGGTGGAGTAGTTGGCTGTAAATGCACTACTCCCATCTAAGACTTGGGGCACAACAGCAACTGAATAGAGAGCCAGGACTCCGGAGAAGGGAGTCCCCGAGAGAGGCTACAGCTGTCTGTCATACAAGTAGAGTTGTTAGGAACATCTGACAGGAGGAACTTCAGAGTACCACGGTACTGGAGCTCTTCACACTAAAAGGCGCAATAGAGGAGTCGTTCAGGAGAGGTACATGTTGGCGGAGTGTTAGAGAGGAGAATCCTGACTTGCCCGGGAGGATGATTGAGTCTCTGCCCCGGAGGACACGGCACGGAGGCAGGCACCAGCGTGTACCATGAACTGTGAGTAAAGCTTTGGAACTGCAAGCCCTGGTGTCTTCCATTCATTTGTGCGCCAACACCGTCGGCACTGCTACATCTGGGTACCAGCATTCCTCACACCGCCTGTGCCTATCCTCATCTATTGCAACTACACTGCCCTGGGGTTACAGCTTCGCCTGTGGGGAGCTACACCATCTATGCTGCACCACACCATCAGCCGCAGAGGATCTGCACGCAGCGTTGGTTTAACATCTTACTTGCCAAACACCACAGGTGGCGTCACCAACTATCACATAAACTATATCACAAACCACCGCTGATTTGGGTGCCCAGGGCCACGGACCGTGTCACCGCTGCTGTGACACATTCCCCTGACACCGGCCCGGTACAGAGTACCCCACAGCCCTGGGAGGGCGACCCATATACCCCAGAGGGTGTTGCAGTGTCATGTTGACTACAGTCCCCAGATGTTATGTAGGTCCCTAACCTCACGTCTACATCAGCAGCATGATGAATTAATTAATAGTAAAATCCGTGGTATTGGTGTAGCTGTTGTTTTCTTTCCCAAGAAACTCAATAACATCAATGAGGTGGTTAGCCGCACACGGAATGGAGAAATAGTTAAGATGAAAATTGACAAGTAGTTTCACATTTGAGGTAAAACACACTTCAACAAGTTGCTTTAACTCTTACAACATTATATTCCAAAGCTTTGAAGAAAAATATGAATATATTGTGAAGCAAATAGGTATGAATAATTAATCACACAAATGATGTTACATAATTCTAAACATGCACAACCTATCAGTGGGGAAATTATTTTCCACCAAAAAT
Source organism: Dendrobates tinctorius (assembly GCF_039654945.1). Taxonomy (NCBI): domain Eukaryota; kingdom Metazoa; phylum Chordata; class Amphibia; order Anura; family Dendrobatidae; genus Dendrobates; species Dendrobates tinctorius. Next base: position 24,373,593 of record NW_027361775.1, read on the forward strand.
TTCAAGTATGAAACTAATGTCATATTGTGGAATGATATGAGCCACAAAGTCCTTCAAATAGAAACTGTTCTGGATGTACTGTACAATTTTCTCTAGAAAATTGGAAGTACATGCCTTCTATGCTGCTTGCATTAAAGAACTGATTTGCCAGATAAGTACAGAGTTAGGATGACCGGGCGCGGGTACCTGTGCTGCGCCGTGTCCGGAACTGTCAAGGCTGCGTCCCCTGTTTCCTGGCGGAAGGAATAGGGGAATGGACAGGCCCCATTACACAGAAATAGGGGGTCGTGTTTAGACAGGGAACCTGGTCGGAAGCTGAGGGGAAAAAAAAGCAAAGCAAGAGTGAGTCCCCAGCTGTGACCGTGTGAGCAGCAAGGGGGACAGTGCACTATGCACCCAAAGCACCGACGCTGCGGCGAAATGCAGCAGACAGACAGACACGGTGACCTAGAGGCAGGGGGCCAGCTTAAGAGAAAGTGGGCAAGACAGCAAAGATTTTTGGCATGAACAAGCAGCGCATAGGAGGCTGAGGAGCGTGCTCCGCCATTAGAGCAGTGGCTCTGCAAAGGACTGTTCCCGTTGTCTCCCGCCACTAAAAGTGATACAGCCATTTAGCAAGGCACCATTTGCCCAGTAACCGCCAGAGAGTGAGGTGCCGTGTGCTCCTTGACCGTGAGTACAGTGCACGTGCGCAGTAGAGAGAGCCAGTTCATGCCACATGTTCAGCGTGGATAACCAATAATTATAAGGCACAGAGGATGTTGGTATGGTCAGCAAGGTACTCCCTCAGCACTTTGCAAAACTTTGCACTCCTTGTGAGAGTCCCCCATGCCTCAGGGACAGGGCGATGAGAGGGTCTGAGAAAACTCTCCCCAAACTTTGCCAGTGTTCCACTGCCTTTGAAGGCTTGGAGTTGTGTCTCTCTCACCTGTACTCCTTGCTTGGCCAACAAACTGTGACCTCTGCTGTCAGCATTTTCAAATGTGAATTTTTTAATAATTCTGCAAGAAGGGCCCTCTGTTCCTCCAATATTTTAGTACTCCTGTCTGCCTCTGGAATAAGAAATGTAAAGTTCTCTTTGTAGCGTTGGTCTAGAGGTGTCACCAATCAGTATTGCCCATCGCCCAAAATTTTGATAACGCGAGGGTGACAGGAAAGGTAGCGTAACATAAACTCAGCCATGCGTGCCAGACTGCTAACAGTCAATACTTCCATGTCCTCACCAAGAGGACGACTGATCATCCTTGTCCTCCTCCTCAGGCCTCCAACACTTAGAACTAACCTCAGTAATATCATTTTACAAACATCATTGTAAATACCTTCTTGTAAAGACACCCCTGTATTTTTTATCTCCCCCACCTCATTTTAGATTGTGAATTGTCATGAGCAGGATTGTTTTGCTTGGGTTTAATTATTGTGATCGGTGTTACTTAGTGTAGATTGTAAGCTGTCACCAGCAGGGTAGTTTTATTTTGATTTAATTATTGGATTATTGTTATCGTTGTTACTTAAGGCCCCGTTACACTAAATGATGCACCAGTGATCCCGATACGACCTGGTCAGGATCGCTTGTGCATCGCTACATGATCGCTAGTAAGCTGCCAAACAGGCAGCTTCACCAGCGATCAGCACCAGCGAGGATGCTGGTCTCTAAGGTAAATATCGGGTTTCCAAGCGGCGCGCGTCACTTAGTTACCCGATGTGTACTTTAGAAACCTGCATGCTCGCGCCCGTAGCTGAGAGCACTCAGGTTTCTAAGGTACACATGGGGTAACTAAGTGACGCGCGCCGCTTAGTAACCCGATATTTACTTTGGTTACCAGCTCCCAGCGCCTGCTTAGAGCGCTGGAAGCATCTCTGATCGTTGGCTCCCGCTGCCACACACAGCGATGTGCACTGGCCAGCGGGAGAGCAACGATTAAAAAACGGCCGTGCATGATAGTGCACGATCAGCGATACCTGGCTGGGGGGCCGGTTGCTGATCCCCGTCACACACAGCGATCTCGCTGGTGAGATCGCTGTGAAGTCACAAAATCAGCGATCTCACTAGCGAGATTGCTGTGTGAGACGGGGCCTTTAGGACTGTTGTGTTTGAATCTGTTAAACTGTAAATATGTTTTTGCTCTATAATAACTCTCAATCTTCAAATTAGAACACAGATAAGCAGGATGGAGACGTTAATTATGTTGTCATTGACACTCACCCTCTTGGTGGATTCCTCAAAGTTTTGGAGGATGTTACATATGAAGGCCGGGGTACCACCACAATGCAGGGAGACTACGGTACACAAGATGAGGTGCAAACAACAAAGGGTTAATTTATTTACAGGCAAGGGATGCAGTGTTAGGAAAGTGTAAACAGGGGTATGCAATGACATAAAACAATTTACAAAAGTGATATTCTCTACCTGGGCCGTAGAAATGGCACGGTGCACCAACTATTACAGATCAGTATATTCTTTCAAAAGGCAAAACAATACAATAAAGTACAGTATGCTCCTACTCTAACTATAGCCTGACTGGCCGCTGCTACTTCAGCCGCACGGCTACCGTGCTCTGTCTATTGCAGCCTATCCTAAGCCCTAAACATGTGCGCACACGGGGTTAACACTCACGGTAAAGTTGGTGTCTCAGTTCCTTCCTGGGGGGCCCCCTGCAGTTCTCTGCAAGATGATGTGATGTCCTCCCTGGCAGCTCTTTCCAACGTGGTTTTGTCCTTGCGTGAAGATTCCAAGCCTGTTTCTAGAAACGGTGAACTCCCACTTCTGATTTCCTTCCTTGTAGATCTTCGTGGCTCCTCGCAGTATCACAAGAAAACCTACAAGCTGCACGTTTTTCTCCTCACGTCAGTCTCCTGAAGACTCCCAGTTCCACACACTGACTGGGAAAACAGCCCCTCCCCTCTCCATAGCTGGAAGAGCAAACCAAAGCAGACTTTTGAAGGGTAGAACAGAATGTACCATCACATCAGCCAAGGTAGTACTTTCACTTAAAGGGGCAGCGTGTCTCTGCTGTCCATAGCAATGTCAGCCCCTTACACATATGTCAGACATCCATGTCCACTCCTCGGATGTTATGTGTGAAGACAGAACTGAATACCGGCAACCTTGTTGATGCTGGTAGACTAGTCACCAACTGCCCTCTTCTGCTCACAAATCCTTTCCAACATCTGCAGTGTAGAGTTCCAAGGCCTGGGGGCATCACACACCAGTCGGTGAGCCAGAAGCTGCAAGCGCTGCTGAATCACGGCAAGGGCGGATGAAACTGTAGATGACTTTCTAAAATGGGTATTTAGAGCGTTATACTTTTCCAAGCAGATCTGCCAGCTACGTGTCGCTTTTCAAAAAACGTTGACCAATTAGGTTAAGCGCATGAGCCAGGCATGGCACGTGTGTGATCCCGCCTTGCCACAGAGCAGCCTACAGGTTCCAGCCATTGTAACACACAACCATGCCTGGCTGTGGGTTCAGTGGTATCAGTCACCGATCTGCCTGCTCTTTCAGAGCTGTCCACTCTTCAGCATTGTGGGGTTTGTCACAGAAGCATATTAGCTTCAGCACAGCCTGTTCCTGCTTTGATTAGGGAGTGCTGCAGTGCTTTCAGCTTGTGACTGATGTGCTACCTTTAGTAGCTGGAGGCTGAAGAGGAGACAAAGGAGGATGAGGTGCAGGAGCTGTACGTAGATTGACGTAAGGCATGCTATACTCAGTGTTTGAGAGGATGAGCACCATACCAAGGTCAGAGTGGGTCCCAGCTTCCACTATGTTAACACAGTGTACCCTCAGTGAGATGTACCGTCCCTGACCACAAGCACTTGTCCATGTGTTTGTGGATAGGTGGACTTTCCAAGTAACAGCATTGTGGAGGGCATGGGTAATTGTTGTGAATTCTCTCTCTGGCTTCCATCTGGTGATTACTGAAGGTAGTGGAGCTGGTCAGATTGACAGAGGGGTTGCAATTTCTCTTTCTGGGCTCCCTCTGGTGGATACTGGAGGTAGTGGAGCTGATCTGATTGACAGAGGCTTGCCACCTGATAATGAGGAAGACGATTAGAGATCTGGGGTTTCAGATTGGGATTTAAGACAGCCGACTCCCTCTATCCCTGCTGGTGATTTTCTTCCTGTGCCTCCTGAGGTCTATTGTCTCCTGCTCTGTACCTGCATGTTCAGCTAAGTGGTTCATTTGCTACTCTGTTTGCATTTGATCTGGTTTTGTCTATCTCTGCTTTGTGCGGTTCAGCCAGCTTCGGCTGGGGCTGTGCTGAATCACCGCCCATATGTTACTGCTTGTGCCAGTTTGTTTTGTCCCTTGTTATATTGGTCTCTTTTTGCTTTGCTTTCAGAATATACCAGAGTGCTGATATAGTGGGGGCGAAGTCGTGTGACTTCAGTGTTTTTGTGCATCAGACGTGTTGGACTTTTGCAGGGTTTTTTACGTGATTGCTGTGTCTTTCTTTTCCTGTCCTGTCTAGTCAGTGTGGGCCCCATCGTTTGCTCAGTCTATTATTCTGTCTACGTTTGTGTTTTCATTTTGTCTCACCAACAATATATGTTTGGGGTCCTTTCCTTTGGGGTCTGCTCCGGGGCAGTTTAGATTTCCCATTTCTTGCTTTAGGCTTAGTTAGCTCTCCGGCTGTGCTGAAGCGTCTAGGATCATCGTAGGTACGCTCCACAGCTACTTCTAGTTGTGTGGACAGGATCAGGGGTCTGCAATCTGCTTAGTTACCAACCTCTATAGTTTTCTGTTGCTTAGCCGGGGCCTGTTATCCTCCTCGGTGACCCATTCATAACAGGCAATGTTGTGGGACACGTGCCTGTGAAATGCCGGGACGGCACACTGGGACAAATATTCCCGCATGTTCGTGGCCTTGTGGTGATCCTCGATTCTGCCCTCTCTTTCAAACTACATATCAAAGCACTTGTCTCCTCCTGTCCATTACAACTCAAAAACATTTCCTGGATCCATACATTACAAGTGTCACGCTCGCGCCTTGGTTGAATAGCGCGAGCCGGGGGGTTGTGGCCCCACTGTGCCACAAACCAGACTACCCTGGAAGGGGCATGACTACGACAGCTACCTTGGTCTTCACTGGAGCCTCTGATGGTGAGGTCAGGCTTGTGCGGCAGGTAGCTGTCAGGTGCCACTCCAGGGTGGTGTCTGGCTGTGACTGCTGATCCCACTCGGGGACAAGTCACTTGGACAGGTGTGACTAACAGGCAGGCTCGGAGACACAGGGCAAGCAGGCACGGCTCGGAGACACAGGGCAAGCAGGCACGGCTCGGAGACACAGGGCAAGCAGGCACGGCTGGGAGACACAGGGCAAGCAGGCACGGCTGGGAGACACAGGGCAAGCAGGCACGGCTGGGAGACACAGGGCAAGCAGGCACGGCTGGGAGACACAGGGCAAGCAGGCACGGCTGGGAGACACAGGGCAAGCAGGCACGGCTGGGAGACACAGGGCAAGCAGGCACGGCTGGGAGACACAGGGCAAGCAGGCACGGCTGGGAGACACAGGGCAAGCAGGCACGGCTGGGAGACACAGGGCAAGCAGGCACGGCTGGGAGACACAGGGCAAGCAGGCACGGCTGGGAGACACAGGGCAAGCAGGCACGGCTGGGAGACACAGGGCAAGCAGGCACGGCTCGGAGACACAGGGCAAGCAGGCACGGCTCGGAGACACAGGGCAAGCAGGCACGGCTCGGAGACACAGGGCAAGCAGGCACGGCTCGGAGACACAGGGCAAGCAGGCACGGCTCGGAGACACAGGGCAAGCAGGCACGGCTCGGAGACACAGGGCAAGCAGGCACGGCTCGGAGACACAGGGCAAGCAGGCACGGCTCGGAGACACAGGGCAAGCAGGCACGGCTCGGAGACACAGGGCAAGCAGGCACGGCTCGGAGACACAGGACACGTGGGCTCGGCTCGGAAAGGAACAGGTAGGGGCCTGTTCACACAGCAGGGGCAGGTATAGGCAGGAAGAAGTGGAGTATGTTGGAACAGGTTAGGAACTGAGCCACAGGAGTGTGGAGTAGGCGGAGCCGCAGGAGTGCGAATTAGGCAGAGCCACAGGAGTGTGGAGTAGGCTGGGCTGCAAGGGAGCCGGGCAGGCAGGGCTGCAAGGGAGCCGGGCAGGCAGGGCTGCAAGGGAGCCGGGCAGGCAGGGCGGCCAGGGAGCAGAGCAGGCAGAGCTGCAAGGGAGCAGAGCTGCAAGGGTGCAGATGCACAGACAGAGCTGCAAGGGTGCAGATGCACAGACAGAGCTGCAAGGGTGCAGATGCACAGACAGAGCTGCAAGGGTGCAGATGCACAGACAGAGCTGCAAGGGTGCAGATGCACAGACAGAGCTGCAAGGGTGCAGATGCACAGACAGAGCTGCAAGGGTGCAGATGCACAGACAGAGCTGCAAGGGTGCAGATGCACAGACAGAGCTGCAAGGGTGCAGATGCACAGACAGAGCTGCAAGGGTGCAGATGCACAGACAGAGCTGCAAGGGTGCAGATGCACAGACAGAGCTGCAAGGGTGCAGATGCACAGACAGAGCTGCAAGGGTGCAGATGCACAGACAGAGCTGCAAGGGTGCAGATGCACAGACAGGGAGCACACAAGGAAAGACACAGCAGGGAAGGAAGCCACAGACAAGGAGAAAGGGAGACTAAGGTAGGACAGAGTACAGACAAGGTACTGGGACCAAGACTCAAGGGCCAGGATATTCAGCAACCTGGCAGGCAGACAAGGTACAAAGCAAGACAAGAAGTATTCCTCCAGAGAAGGAGGAAATACACCGGACAGGGCCTGGCTTCCTCAGCAGCAAGATACTAACTGAGATTAGACATCGCACAGGCAATGTTTCAGTGGGTGTGGCGGAACTAAATAGTCAAGGGCTCTAGGTGATTGGTCAGGGACAGATTAGACAGGTGCACCCTGACTGCATAAGAACCAGAGAGTTCTGGCGCCGCCCCCTATACACACATAGCCAGGAAACATACAGAAAAGCAGAGGCACAGAGCACAGGACTGGCAACAGACAGAATTCACAGCATGACCCGAAGCAGTGAGTAAGTTGATGTGCGGGGGATGGGAGGCCATGCAGTGACGCCAGCAGGGTTGTTACAGTACCCCCCCTTTACGGCCCCTCTTCCTCAAGCCTGCCAGAATGACCTTAAGACGGAGTATGGGACCACACACAGTCCAGGTTGACACGACATCCTTCAGGTAGGGTGGAGTATGTGTGCCATCAGGAATCCCAAATTGCCTGGTTTCTTGGTGCCCAAGTGAGTTAGTTTCCAACACAGAGGGTACAACGACTTCTTCTTCCAGATTGGCAAAAAGCGGGGCCCTGGCAGCTTCAGACTTCGCCCCTACATCAGCCGGCCAGCTAGAAACTGAAGACACCTGCACAGAGTCCATTCTTAGCCCATTATCCAAAGAATATTTGACCTCCTCCAGGAGGGTGAGAAACGGAGATATGTAGGTCACTGTTCCAACCTCTTCATCCACCTGCCACATGGAAGCTGGAGGCATACATACAGGGAGCAATTTCAGCCTGTTACCCTGAAAATACTGGACCACATCTTCCTGGTTAGAGGATGAGTGAAGCTCTGTCTTGGGACCTTCACCCCTAGGCCACAGGGGGGCTGAAGGCATACACTCTAGATCCATCTTCAGCCCTTTATCCTGGGGAAGACAATCAAGAGGCAGGGGTGCTCTTGGGAGCAGAACACTGGTATAGTCGCTGGGGAAGTGTGAGGAGACTGAGACCGCCTCCCCCTCTTCAGAGGCATCCTCACACCTTGACTCGGCGACTAGCAAACGAGGCGAAGAAGACGACCTTGCTGACTGAATGCGACGCAAGGGAACCAGACACCTCTTGTCACTTGGTTGTTTCAAGTGTGGTGCCCTGCTGGGTCTCCAGACATAAATGGGTACTAGAATCTCTGGATCAGAATGACCCATGAGCATACCAGTCAGCAAGTGGAAGATGAACTTCCTCATGTATAAGGCTCCGACCTGGAGCTGTAGCTGTCCTCGCAGGACTAGACTGTTCTCAAGTAGGGCTCGGCCACCTCGAGACAACGCCCACGCCGGCTTCGGGAGCTGTATGACAGAGACCACACACTGACTCTGTATGACTGGCGACTTAAACACACCAAAGCTCCCTGAAGGCAGAGAAACAGTCAAAGAGTTTAATGGAGAGGGAGTACTCTCGCCAGGGACAGCCTCTCCTACTGGCCCAGGGTTCTGGAGTACAGGCTTCACAGGGCAGAGGCCAGATTCCGGCTGCAACTTGGCCCGCTTCTTCTTTTTAGACCTCTTGGATCTTGCATGGGAGGCAGCATCGGCAGACTGTGGAACAGGTGATGGCTGGACGGTCATAGGTGGTTGAGATGTTTCACCCACAGGTTCCTCTTGTCTGGTCTGTCTCTGGAAGCTTGGAGGGGAAGACTTTTCAGGAGCAGCTGGACGAGGCATGTCGAACACTATACGAAAGGCCACCAGGAAGGCCCCCAGGCTCAAGACGACAGGGTCCCCTGCTTCCCAAAGGGGACAGATCCACATCAAGGCATCACCAGCTAGGTAGGACACGATGTATCCCACCTTGACCAGGTCAGAGGGGAAACAAGCAAACAAGCTGCATTCTGCAGGATGTAGTGCAGGCACTTTTTCAGGAACCCTTGGCACTCTTTGGGGTCCCCATAGAACCTAGGCGGGTCTGCTGGGTCATGCTCTTCATAGGCCAGGAGCTGCTCATAGATGGCCTTGGAGACTGAGTGGTTCAGAAGTCTCAACAATTGGAACCACGCAAGGCGGAACAAACTCTTCCAGTGGCTCACACTGGCAGGGAGAAAGTTCATCATGCTCTGAGAGCGGAAGGACATGGGACTCAGCGGGGACCATGGCCTGTGCAAACTGTCACGCTCGCGCCTTGGCTGAATGGCGTGAGCCGGGGGGTTGTGGCCCCACTGTGCCACAAACCAGACTACCCTGGAAGGGGCGTGACTACGACAGCTACCTCAGTCTTCACTGGAGCCTCTGATGGTGAGGTCAGGCTTGTGCGGCAGGTAGCTGTCAGGTGCCACTCCAGGGTGGTGTCTGGCTGTGACTGCTGATCCCACTCGGGGACAAGTCACTTGGACAGGTGTGACTAACAGGCAGGCTGAGACACAGGGCAAGCAGGCACGGCTCGGAGACACAGGGCAAGCAGGCACGGCTCGGAGACACAGGGCAAGCAGGCACGGCTTGGAGACACAGGGCAAGCGGGCACGGCTCGGAGACACAGGGCAAGCGGGCACGGCTCGGAGACACAGGGCAAGCAGGCACGGCTTGGAGACACAGGGCAAGCAGGCACGGCTGGGAGACACAGGGCAAGCAGGCATGGCTCGGAGACACGGGGCAAGCAGGCATGGCTCGGAGACACGGGGCAAGCAGGCATGGCTCGGAGACACGGGGCAAGCAGGCATGGCTCGGAGACACGGGGCAAGCAGGCATGGCTCGGAGACACGGGGCAAGCAGGCATGGCTCGGAGACACGGGGCAAGCAGGCATGGCTCGGAGACACGGGGCAAGCAGGCATGGCTTGGAGACACGGGGCAAGCAGGCATGGCTTGGAGACACGGGGCAAGCAGGCATGGCTCGGAGACACGGGGCAAGCAGGCATGGCTCGGAGACACGGGGCAAGCAGGCATGGCTCGGAGACACAGGGCAGGCACGGCTCGGAAAGGAACAGGTAGGGGTCTGTTCACACAGCAGGGGCAGGTATAGGTTTAGGCAGGAAGAAGTGGAGTATGTTGGAACAGGTTAGGAACTGAGCCGCAGGAGTGCGGAGTAGGTGGAGCCACAGGAGTGTGGAGTAGGCTGAGCCGCAGGAGTGCGAATTAGGCGGAGCCGCAGGAGTGTGGAGTAGGCTGGGCTGCAAGGGAGCCGGGCAGGCAGAGCGGCCAGGGAGCCGGGCAGGCAGAGCGGCCAGGGAGCCGGGCAGGCAGAGCGGCCAGGGAGCCGAGCAGGCAGAGCGGCCAGGGAGCCGAGCAGGCAGAGCTGCAAGGGTGCAGATGCGCAGGCAGAGCTGCAAGGGTGCAGATGCACAGGCAGAGCTGCAAGGGTGCAGATGCACAGGCAGAGCTGCAAGGGTGCAGATGCACAGGCAGAGCTGCAAGGGTGCAGATGCACAGGCAGAGCTGCAAGGGTGCAGATGCACAGGCAGAGCTGCAAGGGTGCAGATGCACAGGCAGAGCTGCAAGGGTGCAGATGCACAGGCAGAGCTGCAAGGGTGCAGATGCACAGGCAGAGCTGCAAGGGTGCAGATGCACAGGCAGAGCTGCAAGGGTGCAGATGCACAGGCAGAGCTGCAAGGGTGCAGATGCACAGGCAGAGCTGCAAGGGTGCAGATGCACAGGCAGAGCTGCAAGGGTGCAGATGCACAGGCAGAGCTGCAAGGGTGCAGATGCACAGGCAGAGCTGCAAGGGTGCAGATGCACAGACAGGGAGCACACAAGGAAAGACACAGCAGGGAAGGAAGCCACAGACAAGGAGAAAGGGAGACTAAGGTAGGACAGAGTACAGACAAGGTACTGGGACCAAGACTCAAGGGCCAGGATATTCAGCAACCTGGCAGGCAGACAAGGTACAAAGCAAGACAAGAAGTATTCCTCCAGAGAAGGAGGAAATACACCGGACAGGGCCTGGCTTCCTCAGCAGCAAGATACTAACTGAGATTAGACATCGCACAGGCAATGTTTCAGTGGGTGTGGCGGAACTAAATAGTCAAGGGCTCTAGGTGATTGGTCAGGGACAGATTAGACAGGTGCACCCTGACTGCATAAGAACCAGAGAGTTCTGGCGCCGCCCCCTATACACACATAGCCAGGAAACATACAGAAAAGCAGAGGCACAGAGCACAGGACTGGCAACAGACAGAATTCACAGCATGACCCGGAGCAGTGAGTAAGTTGATGTGCGGGGGATGGGAGGCCATGCAGTGATGCCAGCAGGGTTGATACAAGAAGCTTAAGAAATGTTTGTGCACGCCCTCATGATCTCCCGCCACGAGTATTGCAACCTTATACTGTGTACCCTCCTATCTAGCACTGTTGCACCACTCAAATCTATCCAAAACTCTGCTGCCAGAGTAATCCAACTGTCCCTCCGTTATTCCACAGCCTCTCCTCTCTGCCATGCCCTTCACTGCCTTCCTATTGCCCATAGGCTACAGTTCAAAATCCTAAATATGACATGCAAAGCCTTCCAAAACTGTCTCCTCTATACATCTGTGACATGGTCTCCCAATGTCATGACTTTTTCTATGCAAACACAGTGTGCTGTCAGCAAGATGTACCGTCCCTGCCCACAAGCACTTGTCCACGTGTCCGTGGTTAGGTGCACTTTCCCTGTACCAGCTTTGTTGATGGCACGGATAATGTTGTGGGACACGTGCTTGCTTGTCTAATATTGTGACGGCAGACCAGGAGATATAGTGCCGGGTGGGAACCGAGTGCCTTGTTACGGTCACCACCATCAGGTTGCGGAAAATGTCCATTTCCAAAGAGCCTAGAATGCAACATTTTGAGCGCAAGCAGATGACAAATTTGTGAATGTAGTACTGTGGCCTGTGGGCCGTTGGCTTCGTCTTTCCGCTTACGGTCCAATGACTAGGATATGGACAACTGAAGGCTGCGCTGGGACAAGGACGTGGATGTGCTTGATTATGGTGCAATTTGACTGTGGTCAACGACAGGTGCAGGGCAGGAGGCATCTTCACATGCACCGTGGACAGGGGATTGGCTTGCACGCACAACAGCTGAAGAAGCAGTGGTATCACCCGCAGACACTTTTCATGGAGCCTGGTTTTCAACCAACAAAGTCAGTTGCTTTGCTGCCATGTGTCTGATCATGCTGGTGGTGGTAAGGCTGGTAGTTTTACTACTCCTGCAGATGCGGCCATGGCTAATGGTGCAAATGTCCTTTTTGGGGTTATCGGCAGAGTCTTTAAAAAACAAGAACACTGGTAGGGGGACATTAATTGTCTTCCTTACCACACCACCTCCTCACCTCGACACCTGTCTTTCGTTGTTCCCCAGTGCTCTGTTCTAGGACCCCTACTCTTCTCCATCTACACCTTCGGCCTGGGCCAGCTGATGTAATGGCACAGTTTGCAATATCATCACTACGCCGATGACCCGCAAATCTACCTTTCTGTACCTGACATCACCTCCTTACTGACCAAAGTCACATGTCTTCCCGCATAATCATCCTTTTTTCTGCTCGCTTTCAAAAAGTGGACATGGACAACTCAGAATACATCATCTGTCAAGCATCTCACGCTGAGTACACCAGAGAGCTGCGGATGCCTCATTCGGTACCGTCATCAATACCATCATCGTCCATATGTTGTAAAGAGGAAATCAGGTTTTCAAAGGGTCGTGGTTATTTACGTTTTGTGGCATTCCTTTATCAGTGTTGGTTACACTCTGACAATTATTTTTAGACTGTGACATTTGTATATTATTGGTAATATCTATGAGTGAAGATGAAGAAGCTTGTTGCATGGGTGTGTTTATAGTTATGGATGGTGCACTCTTCTTTAAACTTAGTTTTTCACGAGCATCCATCAGTTTGTTTGGTTTTCCTCCTACACTGATCTGCTTTCTATAATTCAGCATCTCACGAACATTTTGCACTTTGCCATTTATACAGACATGTGCGTGTTTGGCAACATATTTTGGACGGGAATTTCTTAGGGTGAGTCTCACATGCGCATCTGGTACACCGATCTTATGACGGGTATGAAACCGATTATGGTAATTGATGGAGGCTAAACGACAAATCATTGTTGGCTGTATCCTGGATCTCATACCTCCCATAGCCACTGCTGTTATTAATCATGTACTTTCCCATTCCAGTCATCACCATGCCCCTTTTCCAGATCACTTCATCCAACGATTCGTCCTCCATATTTTTACTAAAAACCTACACCTTCCCAGCAGCAACTGTGTATGAAACCACGTTACAGTTTTGCAAGGTGTTTATGATGCCCCCCCAAAAAGGCAAGACTATGTTGATATCTACCCCCAGGGGCAAATGTTTGCCAGCCCATACACTTAGTGTATGGGCATTCCAAGTCTAGGAGACCCACTTCTTTAAATTGGGCATAGTTTTTAATCAGGCTTTCCTCCATGTCTCATTATCCCCTGCCACTAGATTACCAGCGTTAACGTGTTCCGTGCTTTTACAGCCAGTGTCGAATTCTGAACAAGGGTGGGTGTTTTTGTTGGGCATTAAATACTTGTTATGGAAAAGGTTGATGTGTACCCCACAGGGGAAAATGTTTGACAGCCAACACACTTAGTGTATGGGCATTACAAGTCTATGAGACCCGATCCTAGAAATCGGGCCTATTTGTTAATCATGCCTTCCTCCATGTGTCATCATCCATGACCACCGACTCTAGATCAACAGGGTTAACGTGTTCTGTGCTGCTACAGCCAGGGTTGAATTCTGAACAAGGGTGGGTGGTGTATGGGCTTTCCAAGTCTAGGAGACCTGCTCCTTTAAATTGGGCACAGTTTTTAATCAGGCTTTCCTCCATGTCTCATCATCGGCCGCCACTAGATCAACAGGGTTAACGTGTTCCATGCTGCTACAGCCAGGGTCGAATTCCGAACAAGAGTGGGTGGTTATGCTGGGTGTAAAATACTTGTTCTGAAAACGGTTGAGGTGTACCCCACAGGTGAAAATGTTTGACAGCCAACACACTTAGTGTATGGGCATTACAAGTCTAGGAGACCCACTCCTTTAAATTGGGCATAATTTTTAATCAGGCTTTCCTCCATGTCTCATCATCTGCCGCCACTAGATCACCAGCGCTAACATGTTCCGTGCTGCTACAGCCAGTGTCGAATTCCAAACAAGGGTGGGTGTTTTTGCTGGGCGTAAAAGAATTGTTATGCTAAAGGTTGAGGTGTACCCCACAGGGGAAAATGTTTGACAGACAACACACTTAGTGTATGGGCATTACAAGTCTAGGAGACCCGCTCCTTTTTAATGGGACATTTTTTGTTAAGAGGCCCTCCTACATGTTTCTTCCAAGGGGGATTGTGGTTATTGTTGTGTAGATAACTTGGCAGCAGGGTAGGCCTTGCAGTCAATGCATAAGAAAAGAGCTTGGGATTACAAAATTAATAATGTGAAGTGGACTTTCCAGTGGCCATCCAGTATGTGGCTTTAAAAGCTTATTGGGGTGCATGTAACTTTGGGGCAAGCCAGGCCTTGCATTCAATGCAACATTTTTTATGGAAGCCCTCATGGACATCTCGTGAAAGGGGTATTGGGGTGTGTCATAATTCTTGGCAGCCCATCCACTCACTGCATAGGCAAGTGATGGCAAACCTTTCTGAGACCGAGTGCCCAAACTGCAACCTAAAACCCAATTATTTATGACGAAGTGCCAAATGTCCCATCATGATCCCCTTCTTGCAGTAATATGCCCCATCATGATCTCCTTCATGCAGAAATATGCCCCATCATAATCCTCTTCATGTAGAAATGCCCCATCATGATCCTCTTCATGCAGAAATATGCCCCATCATGATCCCATTCATACAGAAATATTCCCCATCATGAGCCCCTTCATGTAGAAATATGCCCCATCATGATCCCATTCATGCAGGAATATGCCCCATCATGATCCCCTTCATGTAGAAATATGCCCCATCATGATCCCCTTCATGTAGAAATATGCCCCATCATGATCCCCTTCATGTAGAAATATGCCCCATCATGGTCCCCTTCATGTAGAAATATGCCCCATCATGATCCCCTTCATGTAGAAATATGCCCCATCATGATCCCCTTCATGTAGAAATATGCCCCATCATGATCCCCTTCATGTAGAAATATGCCCCATCATGGTCCCCTTCATGTAGAAATATGCCCCATCATGATCCCCTTCATGTAGAAATATGTCCGATCATGGTCCCCTTCATATAGAAATATGCCCCATCATGATCCCCTTCATGCAGAAATATGCCCCATCTTGATCCCATTCATGTAGTAATATGCCCCATCATGATCCCCTCATGCAGAAATATGCCCCATCATGATCCCCTTCATGTAGAAATTGCCCATTTCACCACCTCCATCATTTCCTCCTCCCCATCACCCCATCATCATTGCCTTCTCCCCATCATTGCCTTCTCCCCATCACTGGCCCTCTCCCCATCACTCACATCATTAGCCCTTTCCCCATCAATCCCATCATTCCCCTCTTCCCATCACTCCCATCATCCCCCTCTCCCCATCACTCTCATCATTGCCTTCTCCATCACCCCATCATTCCCCTCTCCCCATCATTCCCATCAATCCCCTCTCCCCATCACTCCCATCATTAGCCTTCTCCCCATCACTCCCATCTCCCCATCATTAGCCCTCTCCCCATCACTCCCCTCTCCCCATCACTCCCATCATGCCCCTCGACCCATCACTCCCATCATTAGCCCTCGCCCCATCACTCCCTCATCATTCTCTTCTCCATCACCCCCATCATTCCCCTCTCCCCATCACTCCCATCATTAGCCCTCTCCCCATCACTCCCATCATTCCCCTCTCCCCATCACTCCCATCATTAGCCCTCTCCCCATCACTCCCATCATTCCCCTCTCTACATGACTCCCATCATTCCCCTCTCCCAATCTCTCACACACATACACCAGCGGCCACACTCAACACACACACTCAACACACACACACACACCAGCGGTCACACACACACCAGCGGCCACACACACACTAGTGAAAACACACCAGCAGCCACACACACACACCAGCGGCCACACACACACTCCAGCGGCCACACACACACACCAGCAGCCACACTCACCTCTCCGCGTGCCGGCAGCTTCCTTTCTCTCACACATTGAGCGGCGTGGCCGTGGCTGGATGACATTATCATTCAGCTCCGCGGCAGCACCGCTCAATAAGTGAGAGGAAGGAAGCTGCAGCTCCGGAGCAGTGAGGCGAGGCTCCGTGCCAGCTGAGAGGGCTCAGCGTGCCCTCTCTGGCACACGTGCCATAGGTTCGTCATCACTGGCATAGGCAAAGACAGTTTAGGAGACCCACTGTTTAATAATGGCCCTTTAAGAAGAATAATGCTGCCTGATGCCCCTGTAAAAATAGGCTCTGTGATTTTAAAAGTCCCTCCTTCATAAATGAAACAAGATGTTTCTGCTTATGTGTCACACACCACATGGCCAGCTAGGGTTGTTAAATGCTACAATGACATATCCAAGTGAATGCATTTGTATTGGTTGAAAGCAATGTCAACGTTAAAAAACTCTTCAAAAACGCTGCGTCTGAACATAGCCCATGTGGGGGAGGAACATTTTGGTCTGGGGTTAATTATTTTGCCTTATATACAAGTCATTAACCTGGAAAGGATGTACCTTAACATATTTCCCAGCAAAATCTGTTTTCGTTTTGTTTTGGTATGTTTTTTGGTGCACCGGTAAAAATGGCATGAAACTCTTACAACATTGTTTAAAGCTGTGAACTAGAAGTGAGAAATGCTTCCAGGGGCGATCCTCATGATGTCCCCGTGTAATTTGAGCAGTAGAGTTGAGCGAAACGGGTCGAAAAATTTCAAAAGTCAGCGACTTTTGGCAAAGTCGCCGACTTTTGGCAAAGTCGGGTTTCATGAAACGAAACCCGACCCTAGGATGAGGTCGGCCACGAGGTCGGCGACTTAAGCGCCAAAGTCGCTTATCAAAAGTTTGTTTTGCGCTCTTTTTCAGCCAATCAGGATCCACGGACACTGTGGGCAACGTGATGACATAGGCAGGGGTCACCACCATCTTTCAGAAGGGCATGCAAGTGATTGGCTTGCTTTGGTGGGCGTCATAGGGGGTATAAAAGGGCGTGCACGCCGACCGCCATGTTACTCATGCTGATCTCAGAATAGGGAGAGCTGCTGCTGCTGATGATGATTTTGTAGGGAGAGTGTTAGGCAGGGAAGAAGACACCAAAAACTGCTTCTGCTGCTAGCGATTTTGCCTGTACAACACACCAGTCACTGTGTGTGCAGTGCAAGTGAAGGCTATATTTTGCTGGATCAGCGGTGTTGGTTGTTAGGCTGCCTTCTAAGGCTTCCTGACGGCTGCATTGCTGTTTACCCACTGCTCTCCATCTGCTTTTTTAAAAGCAATCCCAATTTTTTTTTTGTCCTGGTGAGGTACTGAGCGTGCATTTTTTCACACCATACAGCGGTGCACACTCCTCACACAGTACCGTGTAACGGCTGTTATCACAGCCACAGTGAAGCTATCTGTGTGTCGCTCTGTAAGGATAAGTCGAGGACATGTTTCGTTCTTACAGACCTGCACCTTCTAGCTTTGTCTAGTTTTCAAACAGTTAAATATATTTGCTGTTTGATCACATTCAAAACTATAGAGAGACAGCGTGTGTCAGTCCGTATACTTAAAAAAACACGGAGCTTGACAATTTTACATACACTGGACAGCCGTGTACGTGCACGCTCCTCTCTCAGTACCGTGTAACGGCTGTTATCACGGCCACAGTGAAGCTATCTGTGTGTCGCTCTGTAAGGATAAGTCGAGGACTTGTTCCGTTCTTACAGACCTACACTCTAGGGAGATTCCTATTCTGACCAATTCTATATACACCTTGTAGTTTGTCATACACTAGCCAATTTCTGCCTGTGACATAGCGCTGTGATATTCACTGGGCCTCACACAATCCAAAAGTGTCCAGTGTCCACAAGTGTGTGCAGAAATTCACAATCTCTGTTATCCTCTAGTGACATTTTTCACACCTGCGACATCGAGCCTGTGACATAGCGCTGTGATATTCAGTGGGCCTCACACAATCCAAAAGTGTCCAGTGTCCACAAGTGTGTGCAGAAATTCAAAATCTCTGTTATCCTCTAGTGACATTTTTCACACCTGTGACATTGAGCCTGTGACATAGCGCTGTGATATTCAGTGGGACTCACACAATCCAAAAGTGTCCAGTGTCCACAAGTGTGTGCAGAAATTCAAAATCTCCGTTATCCTCTAGTGACATTTTTCACACCTGCGACATCGAGCCTGTGACATAGCGCTGTGATATTCAGTGGGCCTCACACAATCCAAAAGTGTCCAGTGTCCACAAGTGTGTGCAGAAATTCAAAATCTCCATTATCCTCTAGTGACATTTTTCACACCTGCGACATCGAGCCTGTGACATAGCGCTGTGATATTCAGTGGGCCTCACACAATCCAAAAGTGTCCACAAGTGTGTGCAGAAATTCAAAATCTCCGTTATCCTCTAGTGACATTTTTCACACCTGCGACATCGAGCCTGTGACATAGCGCTGTGATATTCAGTGGGCCTCACACAATCCAAAAGTGTCCAGTGTCCACAAGTGTGTGCAGAAATTCAAAATCTCTGTTATCCTCTAGTGACATTTTTCACACCTGCGACATCGAGCCTGTGACATAGCGCTGTGATATTCAGTGGGCCTCACACAATCCAAAAGTGTCCAGTGTCCACAAGTGTGTGCAGAAATTCAAAATCTCCGTTATCCTCTAGTGACATTTTTCACACCTGCGACATCGAGCCTGTGACATAGTGCTGTGATATTCAGTGGGCCTCACACAATCCAAAAGTGTCCAGTGTCCACAAGTGTGTGCAGAAATTCAAAATCTCCGTTATCCTCTAGTGACATTTTTCACACCTGCGACATCGAGCCTGTGACATAGCGCTGTGATATTCAGTGGGCCTCACACAATCCAAAAGTGTCCAGTGTCCACAAGTGTGTGCAGAAATTCAAAATCTCCCCTGTCCTATAGACACCTTGTTTTACATTACTATGTAGTTTGTTGGATTTTGTCTACATTTCTACCAAAAATGAGGAAGGCTGGTGGAAGAGGCCGTGGAATTGGGCGGGGGTTGGCAGCTGGTAATGATCGTGTTGGTGGTGAAACTGATGATAGTGGCAAAAGCAAAATAGGACCGAATGCAGGAGGTGTTGAGCCTACGTCATCGTCTGGCTCCACAAGGCCTCGAAGGCTTAGTTTTCTAGGAGTTGGCAAACCGCTTTTAAAGCCAGAGCTTCAGGAAAAAGTTTTGTCTTACATTGCTGACTCAGCCTCCAGCTCTATCGCCTCCTCCTCTGAAGTTGTAAAAAATAAAAGCACTGAGTCGTCATTGGAGGCTCATGTTCATGAACCACACCTTTCCTTGTGTCCTTCACTCCAACCAAAATTGAAGGATGATGCAGGCCATACTACTGATTACTCCATGGAGCTGTTTTCACATACCATGCCTGGATTATCAAGTGAAATGGTGAATTACCCAGGCCAAGATGAATCTGACATGGAGTGCACTGATGCACAGCCACTGATAGATGATTCTGCTGGTACATTCACTCAGAGCACTACATTGTCCTCGCAGTGTACAGAGCCAGATTCTGACCCTGATGAGACTCAGGTGCCCCTTCCCGCACACTATACCACCATACACGGTGACACAGAGGAAGGTGCACATGACATTGAAGAGGAGGTGATGGATGACCCAGTTGTTGACGCAGATTGGCATCCATTGGGGGAAGAGGGTGCTGCTTCCAATATCTCAGATGAGGAGGAGGAGCATCCACAGCAGACATCGACATCGCAACAGCTGTTATCTGGCAGGCCCGGAGCACTCCAAAGACAGGTTCCAAAAATCAAAAGAGTTGCTGGACAGCTTGTCCAGAGGGTCAAAATATCACAGCGTGCTAGGCCGCAAAATGTCTGCCATAGTAGGAAGAGTGCAGTGTGGCACTTTTTTGAACAAAATCCTCATGATCAGGCCAAGGTTATCTGTAAGAAGTGCGCAAAGACCTTTAGCCGAGGGAAAAATCTGAAAAATTTGAATACCAGTTGAATGCTTAGACATTTAACCAGCATGCACTTGCAAGCGTGGACACAACACCAAACCTCAAGTACCACATGTGCAACTGATCACAAAGAAGGTAGTCAGCAACGCTACATTGTTTCCCCCACTGTAAGCCCACCGGTTAGCACAGCAGCAAATGTTGAGGTGTCGCTGCAAGGCCACAGCAGTCAGGGAATCCCACTGTTATATCAACGAAATACTGAATCTAGGCCATCAGAAAGAACACCAACTCCATCACCATCATCAACCCTCTCTCAGTCCGCCCTGTCCACCGCTACTTCCACCATATGCAGCTCTCAAGTCCAGCTCACCCTCCCAGACACTATGAGTAGGTCAAGAAAGTACTCAGTCTATCATCCGCGTACACTGGGTTTGAACGCCCACATTGCCAAACTAATCTTGTTAGAGATGATGCCCTATCGGTTGGTGGAAAGCGCAGCTTTCCGCAAACTCATGGCCTATGCAGTACCACGCTATGACCTACCCAGTCGCCACTTCTTCTCTCGCAAAGCCATCCCAGCCCTCCACCATCATGTGAAAGACCGCATTGTCCATGCACTCAAGCAGTCAGTGAGTGGAAAGGTGCACCTCACAACTGATGCATGGTCCAGTCGGCATGGCCAGGGCCGTTACATGTCCATCACTGCGCACTGGGTTAATGTGGTGGATGCAGGGTCCACAGGGGACAGCGGTGGTGGGACAGTGCTGCCTAGCCCACGGTATAGGAAACAGTTGGCTGTAGGTGTTCGACCCTCCTCCTCCTCCTCCTCCAGAAGCGAAAGCTCGTCCACAGAGCGCAGTCGTATGAGCACTCCATCTGCAGTTGCCACTGTTGCACACGAGGTGTCCCCCTATCGAGCAGCTAGTGGAAAGCGTCAGCAGGCTGTGTTGCAGATGATGTGTTTGGGCGACAGACACACCGCCGAGGTGCTGGCTGAGTACTTTCAGCGACAAACTGAGTCATGGCTGGGCAGTGTACATCTTGAGGCAGGCAAGGTAGTTAGTGATAACGGCCGTAATTTTGTGGCAGCCATAGCCCCTTCAAAACTCAGCCACATACCTTGCTTGGCTCACACCTTGAACCTGGTGGCGCAGTGCTTCCTCAATAATTATCCGGAGTTAACAGCCCTGTTCCAGAAGGTGCGAAGACTGTGCGCGCACATCCGCCGGTCGCCTGTACACTCCATTCGTATGCAGAAGCTGCAGCGATTGCTCCACCTTCCCAACCACCGCCTCATTATCGACATTGCAACAAGGTGGAACTCCACCCTGCACATGGTTGAGTAGCTGTGCGAGCAGAGGCAGGCCATAATGCATTTGTGGGAGGATACACGGCCAGGCACTTTGAGAGCAGACATGGAATTGACAGGTGTGCAGTGGTCGAAGCTGAAAGACCTCTGTAAAGTCCTTCAGTGTTTTGAGGAATGCACACAGCTGGTAAGCGCAGACGACGCCATCCTAAGCATGAGCATCCCACTTATGCGTCTGCTCATGCAAACTTTGACGCACCTTAAGGAGCAGGCGTCTGTAGCCAATGTTGACGAGGAGGAAGAGGTGGAGGTAATCCTTGATGACATTCAGCCATTGTCTGCTCAGGGACCTCTCCTGGATGAGGTGGAGGAAAAAGAGGAGGAGGAGGATGATGATGGGGATGATTACTTAGGGGAGGAGGATGCATCTCGTGGGGCAAGTGAAAATGTTGGCGTGGCACAGTCTGGTACAGGGTTTGCGCGTGACTGGAGGGATGTGAATTTGCCAGAAAGTGCTCCTCCACCCTGCACTCGCAGTGCATCATTGACACCAGGAACATTGGCCCACATGTCAGATTATGCCTTGCAGATCCTAAAAAGGGACCCACGCATTGCCAAAATGATGAACGATGACGACTACTGGTTGGCCAGCATCCTGTATCCACGCTATAAAGGCAAATTACAAAACATCATGCCACAGGAGAACCTTGACCTAATATTGGCTACTAAACAAGCAACTCTGGTTAACCAGTTGGTTGAGGCATTCCCAGCACACAGCAGCAGTGATGGTTCTCGTACGGGCCGGGGGCAGCTTGGCAGAGGTGTTCGTGGTGCACACAGCAGAAGTGGCGTTGGAGACAGGGGTTTCATGACAATGTTGTGGACTGATTTTTCACGGACCGCTCACACAACTGGTAATACTGCATCGATGGAAAGTGACAGGAGACAGCAGGTGTCATCTATGGTTAACAACTACTTTTCCTCCCATATCGATGTTCTCCCGCACAGGTCATTCCCCTTTGACTATTGGGCCGCTAAACTGGACACCTGGCCTGAATTGGCACAATATGCCTTACAGGAGCTTTCTTGCCCAGCTGCAAGTGTGCTATCGGAAAGAGTCTTCAGTGCAGCTGGATCAATCCTGACAGAAAAAAGGACCCGTCTGTCAACCCAAAATGTGGATGATCTAACCTTCATTAAAATGAACCATGCATGGGTTTCCAAGGATTTTGTCCCACCTTCCCTTGATGACACATAGGTTGCCAGAAAAATGGCTTGCTTTGGTCCTCCTCCTATTCCGCGAACTTGACCTATTTCGCCTTTTGCAGCAGCTGAATGGCCCACATCTACATATGCCACTTTGTAAACCTCCCTAAGTGGGCGGCTCCCCCCATGGCCGGGGTCACCACCTAGCGCACCCTAGCGCACAAAACCGTGCGAGTGCCGTTGCCCTGGACAGGTGGGTAGGCCGACTCTTGGGCGTGGGCACTGGCATAGGGTCCCTCATAGTGCAATCAAGTGTCTCTGACAGTGGTGGTGCACACCCGCCGTCAGACACATCGCCGTACTATGAGGGGTCCAGTGCCAGTACCGACGCCCACGAGTGTGCCCCCCTTGCTTGGGCAGGGCCCCAGCATTTGCAATGTTTACCTCTCCCTGCTCCTCCACTGTGTAGTCTGGGCTGTCAAATCCTTCACTGGGACTGCCACTACAAATTGATTGAACTGAAAGATGATGGTTAAGATGTAGCTATGCCCTGTCCTGCTGGCCGGGCTCTAGCTCCAGATGATCAGTGGCTTCCATTTCTTATGGACGTCGACTCACAATTACATGCAGTGGTGGTTTATCATCAGTTTTCACAGTTTTCCTACTCACAAACGTGTGACATTCCGGCGCACATTTCAAAATGTGCCCTCTCATGCCAATCAAATAGAATCGCCTACGGCCTGTGGCTTCTGTCTTTTGCACTCCAAAGTTACGTGACAGATCATGATAGCCAGTGAGCACCATGTTTACATCGCTCCCTGTAATAAAAATTGGATTGAGATGAGTAACAGTGATGGAATCAACGGAAGTGCGATACAGCAAGACTTTATTCACAAAAAAATGTTTTCACTGTCTCAACACACAAATTAATTGAGGGTCAGTATCGCCTATGAGAATTGTGACGGAAGTTTCTCCCGTGAATAATTCCTAGATTTCTGCAATCAATAGCCTTTATGTCACTAATTGTATGCATCTCATTTCCTATTGCGGAGAGGCTGGACTGTATTACTGAGACAGAAATATATATGAAGATTTAAAAATAACACCAAAAGTATATACTGTAGTTGTGTACGCCTCAAATGCATTTCCTTTTTTCCACTTTTTAGATTGCTGTGTAATCCATACTGAGAACACGGAGATTTTACATGTTTAAACTATGCTACATATACCTGCTATCCAGTGATAAAGTACCCTTTCTCAACTTTGTACAATCTGGTCAAATCCATACTGGGCCTGAGAACATCTGTGTCTGCCTCCTGATCTATAGACATATATTTTTAATGTGTAAACTAGGCTACATATATATGTGTTATCCGGTGAAACTGTACCCTTTATCAACTTTCTACAATGTTGTTGAATCCATACTGGGCCAGAGAACGGCTGCCGAGCTATTAAGCAAGCTACAGCACCTGTGGTTTGGACACGTAATTTTTTCAGGAATGATGGTTAGGCCTAACTCCGGAATTGCGGTTGACCTGAACTTACTGGGAAATCATCGTTCGCGGGGAATAATCTGAATCCCAGATCCCCATCACTAACGGAGTTCAGCAGGTTATCTGCACCTGTAAGCGACAAAAGCTGGTCCTTTCAGTGTAGCGTGCATGCAGCCCCGGACATGTACTGGAATGCTAGACCTGTTATTGCTCGATCTCACGTGCCACAGCCTCGCGTATCCCTCTAGTAAGCTTGACGCATACCGCGGGGCCATGCCGGAGTCTCGGTCGTTAACGGAATAAAGCTGAGAAATCGCTAGCACAACTACAAACGGACATACCACACCACACACAGAATCGACAAAGCTTGCAATCTGTCTATCTTTTCTGTAGCTTGTATGGTAGTGGTTTCCCGGGTGCAGTCCAATTAAGCCACAGGCTCCACTCCTGGTGGTGCCCTTTTGGACATTCCTTTAAGGTTCAGCTTTGCAATCATACTGCCCCCGGAAACCAAGAACTTTGCCTTCAGGGACGCTGTTTGGAGGTTCGTGGGAATAACGCCGCCCGATCAGCAGTCGGCATATGGGTCGCCCTCCCAGGGCTGTGGGGTACTCGGTACCGGGCCGGTGTCAGTGGGATGTGTCACAGCAGCGGTGACCCGGACGGTGGCCCTGGGCGCCCATGTAAATGACGTGGTATAATGGTAAAGAGTTTATATAGATAGTTTGATCCCACATGTGGTGTTCGGCAACATAGATGTTAGGCCGACGCTGCATGCAGATCCTCTGGGACTGATGGTGTTGTGCAGCAAAGATGGTGAAGCTCCCCACAGGTGGAGCTGGAGTCCCAGGGAAGTGTAGATGTAGTGATGGGGGAAAGGCACAGGCGCTGTAGGTGCTGGTACCCAGATGTAGCGGTGCTGGAATAACTGTAGGACACCAGAGCGTGCAGTTCCAAAGCTTTACTCACAGTCTGCAGGTTACACAGATGCCTGCCTCCGTGCTGTGTCTTCCGGGTCAGGACCTCTGCCAACCTCCGGGACCAGAATGGAAAGCTCCCTTCCAACACTCCGCCAACATGTACCTTCCTGAACGTCTCCTTTCTAGTGCTTGTGGGGGAAGCACTCACAGGATCGTGGTTCACTGAAACGCCTCCTGTCTAACAGATGTTCCTCAGACTTTACTTGTATGGCAGACAACTGTAGCCTTTTCCTCCTGCCTCGCACACGTCGATGCTGGGGCCTCCGAGCCTTAGTTGGGTCTCGAGCATTTATAGCTGCTACTTCCCCCGGTTTCTGCTGCAGGAACGTTAGTGTCCCTACAAACTCGGAGACCGGAATCCGGACCATGCGCTCCAGCTAGGAGTGAGCCTTAACTCGGCTCATCCTCCAGCTCCCCTTCTCACGTCCACACACTTCCCCTTCCCTGCACAGAGTGCCCTAACTTACCTCCTCCCGACCACAGAGAGCAGCTCCTCAGCAGTCAGGTTCAGAGGTCTCCCTGCTGGCCTGGAGTGGGAAATGTGTTGTGTGTTGGTTTCACTGCTAGAGAGATCCTTCGTTGCTCCCAAGCTTGACAACACACTCCCTAGGAGGAAGGCAATGCCACAGTGGCGACCGTACTCTTGGGGACGCCACAAGTGCACTGAGGCCCAGCCACTGCTGGATGATGCTGCTGGTACATTGACCCAGACCACTACATTCCCCTCGCACTCTACACAGCCAGAATCTGACCCAGAGGAAACTCAGGCTCCCCTTCCCGCATTTTATACCACCTTACACGGTGACAAAGAGGAAGGTGCAGATGAAAGTGCAGGTTCCTTGAGCAGGTGGGGGGCATACTCATGGGCGATGGCACTGGCACAGGGCACCGCATAGTACGCAAAAGTGTCTCTGCCGGTGGGAGGGCCTAAACAGCCAAGTGCAGTGAGAAGGAACATGGGGACGACAAGGAGTTCAGAGTAGTGCAGGGATTCCCTAGCAAGGAGACTTATGTAATTGTTTTCCATGTTGGGACAGCAATTTTTGGGGAGCACTATACTCTGGTGAATGATATATGGGGCCCACCATACACTGGAGCATTCCAAAGGTGGACATCAGACACTGGAGCACCATTTACAGGGCCCATTATACACTAGAGCAGTAGAAATGGGGCCCATTATATATGGAGCATTATTTGGGCCCATAAGACAGTGGAGCTTCATCCATTGGGACCAACATATACTGTAGCATTATGTGGAGCTCATCATATACGGTTTGAAACATTATATGGGAATAATGACTCCATATGGAGAAATATATGGGCCTCATTACTCTGCATAGCGCACTAAGCGCTGTCCATAATACTGTATGGAGTTATATACTGTCCGTTTTTGGAGGTATTGGAGAATTTAAAATGGATATCAGTCATGAGATGTAAGAAGTGAAGTATTTTTCATTGTACTATACTGCTATTTCTCTGCCGTATCGGAGCATCATGAGTTGTGGTATGTGTTAAAGGGGCGCTCTTTGGCCCTGGGCCCACGAAAACCTGGAGCCAGCCCTCCCCCCCCCACAACTGTAGCCAAATAACCCCCATTTTTCAGTGCGTAACTAGTATTATGAAGTTAATTAAGGTTGACAAGCTTCAGTAACAAGAATTTATGCTTTTGGCATTCAAATGGGCACTGTTGGTGTGTTTCCTGTCCTCCTCTCACTGCCGACTTTAATTATCCATTGACTTACATTGGGTTTCGTGTTTCGGGACGACCCCGACTTTTCCCTATAGTCGGCCGATTTTGCTCGACCCGACTTTTGGAATAGTCGGGTTTCATGAAACGAGACTCGACCCTAAAAAAACAAAAGTCGCTCAACACTATTGAGCAGTGTTTCCATCAGACGTTTTTAGACCTTAAAAGGACCCCCGGGGGGTTCGCGGTAAAAATGTTCGGGTCTCCCATAGACTTACATTGGGCTCGTTGTTCTGTACGAGTACCCGAGTATTCCAATTTGCACAACCCGAACAACGAGCACCCAAGCATTTTAGTGCTCGCCCATCACTAATCTTCAGCCCTTTTAAATGCTTGGCATCTTTGAAAACCTGAAGATGTTAAAATATGCTCAAAAGATTGAACAGATTAAGTCGTATTTACATAGAAATTCATATAAACATTCTTTTCAAGGGCAGGGCAGCATAGTGGCTCAGTGGTTAGCACTGCAACCCTGGAGTCCTGGGTTCAAATCCCACCAAGGACAACATCTGCAAGGAGTTTGTATGTTCTCCCCGTGAATATAACTGGAATATGTCAGCGCTGTGTAAAAATAAAGATTATTATTCTTTTGAGCATTTTCTGGGCACTGTGTCAGACTGAATTTAGAGCAGACATACCTGAAAAAGATGTTCTGTGTTCATGCCCATAAGATAGGTAGCTGCTGATATAAAATTAATCTGCAGGTAATTAGCAGTAAAATCATTTTAGGCTGCCTTACTGGAAAGTTGTAACTCACAGCCAGTCATAGGGGTGGTGGAGTGAGCGACTACTATGCTGTGAGCACAGCATAAACATTCTCCTGCATTTTGATTGACAGATGCTCTGCAGCGTGTGTGCACAAACCAGGTTGTCAATCAAAGTGCCAGGGAGTGTTTACTGTGTGCTCACTGTGTATTGAGCCGTGACTGGTACAGCCCTTTGCACCACCCCAATGACTAGAAGTGAGCGACTTTAGGGAGGATGTAAATAAGCACACCCACAAAGTTTAGTGTGAGAGTAGTATTATACTCACCTACTCTCTCCAGTAGCCAGCACAGTTCTTCTCTGCTGGTGACTGATATCACCGCTCTGCAGACTGGCGGGGGGTCACGCTGCGCTCTGCGTGAGCCGGAACCCTCTTTAACAATTAAATTCTATGGTGCGTCACAGCGAGGATCCCTAGGCTTTCATTGTAAATTTTGTTTCGGCTCCTGTATAGCGCATAGAAGGAGCCAGCTAGTCAGAATTACAGTGACGTCAGTGAGCAGCTGAGAACAGTGCTGGATACTGGAGAGAGCAGCGGTAGGTGAGTATATTACAACACTCACAATGCACTACGTTATATTAATAATATTTACTTGCAGATTAACCCATATCAGCAGGTAAATAGCATTTCTGAACATGACAGGTTCTCTTTAATCACTTGATCCTCAAACTTCTCATAATCGTCTCCTGAATATCTATAAATATGACCATTTTTAGGGCATCAGCCACAGATACTTTGTCGCACCACTTCACCACCAAACCATGTACACTGCTTTTTGTTGGAATGGGAACTTCCAGGAAATTGTCCAGTAGAACAGAAACATGTGGTTTTGTAAATGAGCCTGTGCATACTCAGGCCTCCACTATCGCAATTGCTTGTTGCATTGAATGCGCCATATTGGACACACATCACTCCACCATGTTTTACATGTAACTAAACTGATGAAATAGATGACATTAAAAATTACTTTAAAGGAAATCGACATGGCCCTCCGAAGAAGCCTGCTTGGCGAAAAGTGTCGCCCAGGTCTCACCTGATTCCCACATGGGTAAGTACTATTTACAGCGAAGGCAGCTTTTTATATGGCATGTTTGTATTCACTATATGATTAGTTAGGGGTAGTGCGCTTTACCTTGATATATACCCAACCCCACTGGGATTCCTTGGATTCTAGACCGTGCATAAGTTCATTTAAGCACTATTGCTAGCACTTTATACTATTTTGTTCTTGCCCAGTCTGGGGCCTCTGATACCCCTGTGTGGATGTGGAATATATTTGTAAAATTCATAATGTCTATTTTCTGTCCCTGTCATAAATGCCTACCCTTTGATAAGTTTCAATTTACA
The DNA here is from genome assembly GCF_039654945.1 of Dendrobates tinctorius. Taxonomy (NCBI): domain Eukaryota; kingdom Metazoa; phylum Chordata; class Amphibia; order Anura; family Dendrobatidae; genus Dendrobates; species Dendrobates tinctorius. The sequence goes on from NW_027361775.1 coordinate 24,402,299, forward strand.
TAAAGGCTAAGTTATGACTATTTACTTGTATGCTATTCTTCCTGTGAGTCTGGAAACCGGCTTTCCTGCCTTTTATCTCCACTGCATATATACTCATTTTGTTGGTAATTTTATATGATATTGTTAATAAAGTCTATTTCTATTTTCACACTACTATGTGTAGAGTGATACATTATGTTTAATCATCTTGGGCATTAAGCTCTCTGGTTCTGTTGTAGGTTTGCATAACAGTGGCCCTCATATACATACAGTTGTGGCCAAAAGTATTGACACCCCTGCAATTCTGTCAGATAATAGATTATTATCTTCATTTAATTTGTCTTAAAGGAAAAAACACAAAAGAGAATGAAGCAAAAAGCAAAACATTGATCATTTCACACAAAACTCCATAAATGGGCCAGACAAAAGTATTGGCACACTCAGCCTAATACTTGGTTGCACAACCTTTAGACAAAATAATTGCGACCAACAGCATTTGGCCACAACTGTATATATATATATATTTTAATTTTGCGCAATTGGGTGATCATTTGAGGTATGATATTTTTTGGTGTATTTAAAGGAAATCTGTCAATAGGATTTCACCTCAAACTATTTAGAATCATGACCCAAAGTGTTGTCACCCTTGAAATTGGTCCAGAAAATGTAAGTATTTCTCCCAGAAAAATATTGCAATCATACATGTTTTGTTATACACGTTTATTTCCTGTGTGTGTATTGGAACACCACAAAAAATGAGAAAGGCAATTTGGACACAATTTCACGCAAAACCATCAAAATGAGCTTGACAAAACTGCTGGTACCCTCAACTTAATATTTGGTTCAACACCCTTTGGAATAAATAACTGCAATCACTTCCTATTACCATCAACAAGCTTCTTACACCTCTCAACTGGAATTTTGGACCACTCTTCTTTTGCAAACTGCTCCAGGTCTCTCATATTTGAAGGTGCCTTCGCCCAACATCAATTTTTAAGATTTCTACACGTGTCCAATGGGATTTAGATCCGGACTCTTTGCTGACCACTTCAGAACTCTCCAGCACTTTGTTTCCATTCATTTCCCATGACCTAGGACATACACCCAGCTTTCTGATGCTGGACACTACATTGCGACTCAACATCCTTTGGTAATCTTCAGATTTCATGATGTCTTGCACAAATCAAAGCACCCAGAGGCAGCAAAATAACCCCAAAACATCTTTGAACCTCCACCTTATTTGAGTGTAAGTTCTATGTTCGTTTCTTAGTAGGCCTCATACCATTTTTGGTAAACAGTAGAATGATGTCCTTTATCTTGGTCTCATCTGTCTACAAGACGCTTTCCCAGAAGGATTTTGGCAAACTGCAATCTAGCTTTTTTATGAATGTGTCAGCCGTGAGTTCTTCCTTGGTCTCCTGCCATATTGTTTCATTTCATTCAAATGTCGATGGATAGTTTGCACTGACACTGATGCACCCTGAGCCTGCAGGACAGCTTGAATTTATTTGAAACTAGATTGGGGCTGCTTGTCCACCATCTGTACTATCCTGCGTTGCATACATTTTTCTCTGCCTTCCACGTCCAGGGAGATTAGCTACAATGCCATAGGTTTGAAATGTTTTGATTATGTTGCTAACCATGGACAAAGGAACATCAAGATCTCTGGAGATGGACTTGTAACCTTGAGATTATTGATAGTTTCAACAATTTTGGCTCTCAAGTCCTCAGACTTTTCTCTTCTCCTCTTTATGTTCCCTATGCGTAGTGTGGCACAAGCAAACAATGGAAAGATTGAGTCAACTTCTACCCTTTTTTTTGTCAGGTTTCAGATGTGATTTTCATATTGCCCAAACCTATTGCTTGCCACAGGTGAGTTTGAACTAGCATCACATGCTTGAAACAAAAGTTGTTCACCCACAATTTTGGAACGTTTTATGTTGTTCCAATACATACAAATGAAATAAACATGTGTATAACAAAACATGTGTAATTGAAATAATTTTCTGGGAGAAATACTTCATTTTCTGAAACAATTTCAAGAGTGCAAAGACTTTCAACCCTCGCTGTATATGTGCATATAACTTTTTCAAAGATAAGTCCAGCAAGTGCAGCAATACCTTTACATGGCCAGTCCATTCCTCTATTATTGGGAAATCAGCGTTTCAATTCAATCATATGCAAATGAGGCTGTATATCAGAAGACTGTCACTTTAGCTCTATTACGCAACACTGCTGTCTCCTACTTGATTGACTGCTCCTTTACCAAAAGTCACATAGTAAAGAAGCCTTTAATTAAGCAGGAGGAGGAAATACAGCTGGAGTAACAGAGGCTTCAGATCTACCATTTTCACTTGCATATCAATTGAACCAATTTCTCAGTAATTGAGGAATAAACAAGAGCTACATGCATATATAAAAAGTTAGAGGGATCCTGCAGACAGATTCCCTTTAAATACTCTAACCCCAAAGTTAAAGTTTAAAATTAATAGTTTTCTTTTGACACCTTTATCTCTTGTGGTCCATAGTGCACACTGTGAGTATAATATAGTTTTAGATACATTAGATACTACATAAACTATGTTTAAAAGTTACATGTTGAATAACTTCTATCTATATTTATATCATATAGCCCAGAGGTTCAATCACAATTCTTCTGGTTGCTATTGAAATCAGTCAGCAGTTTATTGTTAGACATGATGAATGAATTTAGTGCTAACCCACTTAGAGTAACACAGGTTGAAGCAGAATCCCAAGTGATACTTGTTTAAAAAAAAGTATTTAGTCCTTGGAGCATGTTGTTGACAGTGGAAAGAGTACAGCACATGATTTCAGAGGACAGTACCAGTAGCCCATGAGTAGGATTGTCACAGATCTCAAGGCCTTCTTAGAACTAGTAGCTTACTATTGATGATTCAGATTGCAAGTTTTCGAGACTACTCGGGTCTCTTCATCAGGCAAAGACTAAAGCCCCCATCTCACATAGTGAGATCGCTAAAGCGCCACCGATTTTGTGACGCAACAGCGATCTCGTCTGCGATTTCGCTACATGTGACACGTAGCGGCGACCGCCCCCCCCGCTGGATATCGCTGATTGTGCTGGAATGTCCTGGGCCATTTTATCATCGTCGGCGTCCCACTGGCCAGCATGCATCGCTGTGTTTGACGCTGACGAGCGACCTCGTTGGCGACGCAGAACTCAGAGACGCAGGCTGGAATAATTCAGAATAGCTGCTGTGTGACAAGGTACCAACGACCGCCGAGGTCGTTATATGGTTCGCCAGATCGTTGCTGCGTCGCTGAAGAGATCAGCCTGTTTGGCAGCTTACTGGCGATCCTTACCAGGTCGTATCATTGTCAGGATCGCTGGTGCGTCGCTATGTGAAACAGGACCCTAATACCACGTCTGAAGAATCACATATTTATGCACAGAAATAACGCAATAGATAAGACAAGTGACGTGAAGCAGAATAGTCATTATGGGAGAGGGATTAACATAAACGTTGGAACAGTTCTTAGATAAGGAGTGAACGTTTTATAGTCCTCTGATTGGGGGTCTGGTTCTGTGTTGTGTAGCCCCCAGAAGGTCTGAAGAGCAAATTCCTTAATTAATGTAAAAAGACATAAATCCATGCGAAACATTCATTCCTGCACTGAGTGTGTCAAAGGTTGTCATAAATTTATACTCCCAGACCCTCCTGTCTCTCTGATACTTGGTTATCTTTTAATACAAGTAATTTAATGTCCATCATGCTATGACCAGGGATACAAAAATGTTTTGCCACAGGTAGATCCATTATTTTTTCCCTTATTGTGTGGCGGTGAGAATTCATCCTTGTTCTCAGTTTTTGCCCTGTGTCCCCCACATACAGACCCCTAGTTGGACATTTAGTACAAATAATTAGGCACACCACATTAGATGTGATGCAGCTTAAAATACCTGGGATCTTGTAGTCCCGATGTGAGTTGGGGATCTTTATCTTGTCCGTGGTCATTATAAATGCACAGGTTTTACATTTTTTCTGGTTGCAAGGAAAGGTTCTTCCAGCTGTTGACGAGGACAGGGAGCTTCTGACAACGATGCTTCTTAAATTTGGGGGCTGCCTAAAACACAGCAGTGGAGGGTCTGGAGATATGTATTGTAATCGGGCATCTTTTTGTAGTAAAGGTTGTAATTTCCGTGCAGCTCCCCTTAGCACCTCCAGATGTGGATTGTAGGTGACCACTAGAAGCACCCGGTTATGCTCATCTTTAGCTTTGTAATGTAGCAGGTGATACCCTGATATTCTGGTGGCCCTTGTAATTTGGTTTTCATTTGTTCTTGGATGGTAGCCCTGATTCAAAAAGGTCTTTCTGAGGCGACCAAAGTGTTTGTCTCTATCCATGGGGTTGGAACATATACGATTGTATCTGATGGCTTGGCTGTAGACAATAGAGTTTTTTATGTGTTTTGAATAGAAGCTGTACCATATAAGGTATGTTGGACGGTCGATTGGCCTCTGATACAGGGATGTCTCTATTTCATTGATCTTTAGCTTAATGATGGTGTCAAAAAAGTTAATTTCAGTGCTGGAGTAGTTGAGTTGATGGTGGGATGAAATTGATTAAACTGTTCATGGAACAGTGGGATAACATTGTCTCTAAGTTCAAGACTGTCGTCACACAGGCGGGTGCCAAGGATGGGTGGATTATTGCGATTGAGGGAGGCTGGTGATAACAGACAAACTGTTATCGAAGGTGCAAGATCCGAGAAACAAATGGAGGAGGAAGAGGTGATGGGCTATCAACTGTCAGATGAAGAGGATAATCCAGCCCCTCTCTGTTGTTCGTGGTTGGTGGGAGGTGATGGAGGAAACAAGCCTCATTGTTACCCAGCCACCAACACAGCATGGGCTTGGACCTCATGGTAGAGCCCGTCATATGATTGCCTTCTTGCTGCACTATCTGCCACATGATTCCCAAATTGTTATGATTAGGAATATTGCTGACTCCTGGGTTGCCACTTTGTTAGATCCATGTTATAAAACCAAATTTTGCTAGATTATTCCTACCATAGAAAGGGACCCGCAAATGCTGGAGTATCAAAACACGACCTTAAGAGGGCATTTCCCCAAGACAGTAATGAAGCACCGTTCGCATCGCAGCTATAGGCTTCCAACTTCCAGCACGTCAATTCGTCAACGCCAAACCATTAACAACAGCAGTAGTGGAAGAAGCAATTTCTGTGAGTCCTTTGACACTTTTTTAGACCAACTCGTGCACCAGCACAACAGAGTCCTAGTCTTACACGTGGTGAACGAATGGAGAGGATTGGCAGGAGTATCTAGGACGGAAGAGCAATACCATCAGGGAGGGTTTGGACCCGGCAGCCAGCGTTCTCTCAGAACGTGTCTTCAGCGCTGCTGGTGGTGTCCTGACGAATAAGTGCATCCGGCTGTCTCCTAAAACTGTAGACCATCTAACTTTCATCAAAATGAACAAGTCATGGATCTCCAAGGACTTTTGCACCCCAATCACAGACTGTACAGACTAGGTGATATTGCATTTTTTAGTGTGATGCATGTCACATAACTGCACTCTGTGATATCTGTAGTGTGAATTCTGTGGCTGCTGCTGCTGCTGATGTTAACACAGATTTGTGGAAATGTACACAGTCATGGTTGGTCTACATCTCCTGGGTTAGCTGTAGTGGAAGACGTCTCAATCCCAATTATACTATTTCTATTCTCGTGAGAGTTATTCCACTTTGGTGGTGTCTGTCAATAATTTTTGAAAATGTGATCACTCCTTGTTGGGTGTCCATCTACTGCATTGGGTGCAGTGAAAGACCTGCTGGTTCCTATTATCCTATTTCTACTGTGGTGAAATTGCTGCCACTTTGGTGATGTCTGCCAACAATTTTTGGAAATGTGAACACTCCTTGTTGGGTGTCCATCTGCTGGATTGGGTTTATTGAAAGACCTCTCGGTCCCTATTATACTATTTCTCTACTGTGGTGAAATTGATGCCACTTCTGTGGTGTAAGGCCCTAATTTCTTTAAATGTGAACACTTCTTGTTGGGTGTCCATCTGCTGTATTAGGTGTAGTGGAAGAGCTGTCAGTCCTAATTATACTATTTCTACTGTGGTAAAATTGATTGCACTTCTGTGGTGTCTTTCAATAATTTTTGGAAATGTGAACAATCCTTGTTGGGTGTCCATCTGCTGGATTGGGTGTAGTGAAAAACCTGTTGGTCCCTATTATACTATTTCTACTGTGGTGAAATTGATGCCACTTTAGTGGTGTCTGCCAATAATTTTTCGAAATGTGAACACTCCTGGTTGGGTGTTCATCTGCTGTATTGGGTATAGTAGAAGAATTTTCGGTCCCAATTATCCTATTTCTACTGTGGTGAAATTGATGTCACTTCTGTGGTGTAAGGTCCTCATTTTCTTTAATGTGAACAATCTTTGTTGGGTGTGCATTTACTGCATTGGGGGTAGTGGAAGAACTGTCGGTCCCTATTATACTATTTCTACTGTGGTGAAGTTGTTGCCACTTTTGTGGTGTCTGCCAATAATTTTTGGAAATGTGAACACTCCTGGTTGGGTCTCAGTCATGCGTATTGCCTCTAGCAGTAGGCCTCCGAGACTGTCAGGCCTCCACCTCCTTGGACTCAACTATCCTTGTTACTATCCTTAAATTTTTGTTAGGAACGGTGGAACGCACTAAATAAAAATATAAATAAAGTGCGTTCGCCGCTTGGGGTTCACCGTGCGGTAGATGGTATAACCGCTGCTAGCTGGTGGCAGAGCAATACGGCGGAGGTGCGCACGGGGTTAACCTTCACCCAGGTGAGCAGAGCAGTCACTGTTTAGTCACAGAGATGCTACAGAACATAAAGTGCTGAGCCTGTTAGGGTCACAGGAACTCAGAGAAATATCACTCACGGTATATGGTCACAGGAGTAGCCCAAGATGGCGGCACTAAGTCCTTCTAGACCTACCGTGTGTGTCCGTCTGTATAGCGTCGCAGCCGCGAACGCTCAAGAGGGCTGCTACTGCAGCGCGGCGTGGATACTGCCGCTCAACGACACCGCTATGTTGCATTGGGGGTAGTGGAAGAACTGTCGGTCCCTATTATACTATTTCTACTGTGGTGAAGTTGTTGCCACTTTTGTGGTGTCTGCCAATAATTTTTGGAAATGTGAACAGGCTTGCACGCGCAATGTCGGACGCTAGTAGCTGTGGCTATGGAGCTATAGCGCGCTGGCACTGGCAATAACTCAATCCCTCACATAAGCGTATTATCAAAGGGTAGGGGTTTCAAATGAGTCATTCACCAGATCATGCATCCATCCTCATTCACACAGCAGCAAGTATGACTATACTAGCGCATGGCGGAACAGCCATGGGCGCCTTTTATAGCAGCCGGGACCTTCCGGGAGCTTCCAGATCTCCGAGATGGACCAATGAGATCTGGAGCGGGACCTGAGCACATGACTCTGGGTCGCCCCTCACACCCAGGGCAGCGGGGTACTCGGTACCGGGCCGGTGTCAGGGGGATGTGTCACAGCAGCGGTGACCCGGTCCGTGGCCCTGGGCGCCCAATATCAATGGCGATGATGTCAATAGTGTTATAGCTTAGTTGAATAGTTTGTGACGCCACCCATAGTGTTTGGCAAGTAAGATGTTGAGCCAACGCTGCATGCAGAGCCACTGGGACTGATGGTGTGGTGCAGCAAAGAGGGTGTAGCTCCCCACAGGTGGAGCTGTAGTCCTAGGGCAGTGTGGGTGCAATGGATGAGGAGAGGCGCAGGATGGTATAGATGCTGGTACCCAGATGTAGCGGTGCTGAAGGTGTTAGCGACGAATGAATGGAGGACACCAGGGCTTGTAGTTTCAAAGCTTTACTCACAGTTCGTGGTACCCACTGGTGCCTGCCTCCGTGCCGTGTCCTCCAGGGTAGATACTCAATCAACCTCCCGGGCAAGTCAGGGTTCTCCTCTCCAACACTCTGCCAACATGTGCCTTTCCTGAACGACTCCTCTATTGCGCCTTTTAATGTGAAGAGCTCCAGTACCGTAGTTCTCTGGAATTCCTCCTGTCAGATGTTCCTAGAACCTTACTTGTATGACAGACAGCGGTAGCCTCTATCGGGGACTCCTCTCAGAGTCCTGGCTCGCGAATCGGTTGCTGTTGTGTCCCAAGTCTTGGATGGGAGGAGTGCATTTACAGCCAACTACTCCACCGGTGTCTGCTGCAGAACCATAAGTGTCCATACAACCTCGGGGACCGGGCCCCGGCCTTGCGCTGAGAACCTATAGGCAGGGTTCCTCTTCCAACCCACAACTCCTCTCTGTTCTCCTACTCCTTCGTTCCGTGCTGTTCCTTCTCCATCTTATGGAAGCTTAGGTTGCAGGTCTACGTCTTTCTCCTTCTCTTCTCTTTCCCGTGCCAGCTGGCTCAGATCACTGAGGCAGCTGCAGCACTCTTTCTAAACTGAACTCAAACTGAACTCAAAACTAACTTCAGAACTGAACTCCTCTCGCCTGACCTCCCGTCAGACTGACCTACTATCCTCCACTTTCCCTCTCTTTTATACTAACTCCACCCACCTCTCAGCACATCTCGTGTTACGAAGCAGGGTTCCACGAAGGGTGCTCTGCTACCCCCAGCCTGAAGCTGCTAGGTGGACCTACTGAACTATCCTGTGTGTGGGATGCAGGTGTTGGAGTGTGGAAAGGAGTTCCCAACCTACCTAGTTGGTGGGGCACTACACCTTAGGAGAAGGTGCAGTACCTCTGTGGCGACTGAGCCTCAGGGGCACCACAACTCCCGATCTCCAATGGAAGATTGTTTCATGAGCATGCTCAGAAGGCAGATGGAAGAATTTAGCCTCTGGAGAGATTTGCTGCAAGGCAATCTCCTCTGCAATCTCTCCTGCAGTAGATAAAGCGCAGGAGACTGCAGAATGTGAGAGTCTGGATTCCTGCATAGTAACCGCAGAAATCTGACTCCTAACAATTTTTCTGACAATGGTAGTCTACAAAACTGATATTTGTGCCACTTGACTGCGGCTCAGCATGTGGTATCAAGGCTCCCAGCAAAGGGGCCCTACACCGATCCCTCACCCATCTTGTCTTACTGTGATGTTCAATAGAAAGCTTTAAATGCTGTCCCAGACCCTGATACCTCGTGCTTAGCTGATTACTGCAGTGCCATGCTAAAATCTGTACTGTGGGTGAATTGAGGCCACTTTCCTGGTGTCTGTCCCTCATTTGATGTGTTTTGGCAGCATTTGGGGCTGTTATAAGGTGTTGTGCATCCATTTGTTTTTGCCTCCCATTGACGTGAATGACGTTTGGTAATGTTCAGTGAACATTCGACAAATTAATTGGCGAATATTGCAAATTCGGCGAACGTAATCCGAACTGAATGTTGAAATATTCGCTCATCTCTACTCCCAATATCATGCAAATATACCACAGGTGAGAAACTGAGATTGAGTGGGGTGACCACCAGAGGTCAAGAAACCATATAGATCACTGAGGATAAAGCGCAAAGGACAAATTGATACTGTGGCGCCCCTGAGGCTTCAGTCACCACAGAGGTACTGCACCTTCTCCTAAGGTGTAGTGCCCCACAATCCAGGTAGGCTGGGAACTCCTTTCCGCATTACAACACCTGCACCCCACACACAGGATAGTTCAGCAGGGACCCATCCATGCTTTATGCTGGAAAGGTCATAGGGTGACTTTCGTGGTCCCTGGCTTCGTAACACGAGAGGTGCTGGGGAGGCGGGTGGAGTTTGATATAAAAGAGAGGGAAGGTGTAGGATTTCAGGTCAGTCTGGGGTGAGTCCCAGAGAAGGAGGGCAGTCAGACGAGGGTCTGAGAGAGAGAGCAGGCTGACAGCAGGTCAGCCTGAGAGGAGCTCAAGGCGGAGGAAGGCAGTCAGTCAGGAGAGGCGGAGGAAGGCAGTCAGTCAGGAGAGGCTGAGGACTGGTCTTAGTGGAACGAGCTCCCTAGGGAAGGAAGAGAAGGAGAAAGAGACATAGACTGGAGATTACAGATTCCATAAGAGAGATAGAACAGATAGGAACGAAGGAGAATAGAAGGACGGTGGGAAGCTGGTTGAAGAAAGATAGAGAACCCTTCCAGTCCAGAGAGCGCAAAGGCCTGGGCCCGGTCCCCGAGGTTGATTGGATCTTTATGTCCGGCAACAGACACCGGAGGAGTAGTGAGCCGCTAACGCCTTGCTCCCATCATAGACTTGGGACACAACAGGAACTGAATAGAGAGCCGGGACGCAGTGAGGAGACCCCGAAGCAGGCTACAGCTGTCTGTCATATAAGTAAAGACTAGGAACACCTAGAGAGAGGCATTCCAGGGTAACTAAGTACTGGAGTGCTTTGCACCTAAAGGCGCATTGGAGGAGTCGTTCAGTAAGGTACATGTTGGCGGAGTGTGGAAGGGAGAATCCTATCCTGCCTGGAGGTTGGCTGGAGCCCTGACCTGGAGAACATGGTACGGAGGCAGGCAGTTGAGTGAACTGCAAACAGTGAGTAAAGCTTTGGAACCGCATACTCGGGTGTCCTCCAGTTATTCCCGCACCACTACACCTGCGTACCAGCATCTATACCATCCTGTGCCTCTCCTCATCCATTGCACCTACACTACCCTGGGACTACAGCTCCACCTGTGGGGAGCTACACCATCTTTGCTGCATCACACCATCAGTCCCAGCGGATCTGCATGCAGCGTTGGCTCAACATCTTACTTGCCAAACACCACGGGTGGCGTCACAAACTATTCTAATAAACTTTAACACCATTAACATCACCGCCATTGATATTGGTCGCCCAGGGCCACGGATCGGGTCACCGCTGCTGTGACACATTCCCACCTTGACACCGGCCTGGTACGAGTACCCCGCTGCCCTGGGCGTGCAAGGGTGACCCAATACCATGAAGCAATGACTCCTAGAGGGGGTTCGGCTAAGCCTAGAAGAGAGTGAGACTGACACCATATTCTCTCAGGCAATGCTACATGATGGCAATTTGTGTAGCTGAGTTGTATTTACAGTTGACGTTACCAACAAAATAGGTTCCACCTGCCAAAATTTGCTACCAGTGAAAGAAGTGAAAACACAGCCGTGTCCTTTTTTTCCTATGAATCAATGGGAAGAAAAGACATATTTGACCTCCAAAGATATTCAACTTTTTATAGAAACTCCATTATCATCGTAAGCAGCAGAAGGTCAACCACAAAGTTTCTAGAAGGTGCAGAAAATGCAATCTGGCAAGAACTGGAGAACATCAGGCCTTGAAAGGCAATATCAAGATCTCCTACCCTTACGGTCAGTGGCGATGGGCTATGTAATGATAGAAGAATCACTGCAAAGCTACAAGTACCTGTTCTAACTGACCACTTAGGCTATTTTCACATTATCGTTTTTTTGCGCAGCGCATCGTGCGCAATAGAAACGCATGCAAAAACCGCATCATGCGTTTTTGCATGCGTTTGCTTTTTTTATGCGCATTCGTTCTCTAGGGGTTAAAACCAGTGTCTACACATGTTTACGCCAAAAACGCATGCGCACGAAAACGCAGACAAACACATGTCCATGCGCACGCTTGCATTCCCATAGACTGTAATGCGTTATTTTGTCGCATTCCATACGCATGTGTTTTATGACGCCTTTCGGCGGACCCAAAAATGCAACAGGTTGCGTCTGGCGTGCCTAGGCGCATACCTTGAAAAACGCATGGGCACGAAAACTCATACAAACGCGTGCAAACGCAAGACCATGCGCACGCCATGTTAAACATAGGTACGCATGACGCAGGCGCATGGACGAGCGCGATGCGCTGAGCAAAAAAAACGCTAATGTGAAACCAGCCTTAGGTATCTTTGTAGTGGTGGTACCAACCAAGTGTCAGAAAGACAGAGTTTGCAGCTCAAGCCTGCCCAACACCACTACATTAATATCAGGGTCCATGCATTAGAGGTAGAGCAATCAAACTGTTGTCAGCACTTTATGAAAAATGAAATTGCATGCTATACCTTCAACAAATGTAACTGCACTAAAAGTCCCGCAATCACCCTACGTGACTGCCAACTTGTGAACCTGAATAGCATGTGCACCGCACACTGTCGGGATTCTCCAGTACCATTTCCAAGGGTGGGCAGTTATCTGATTCTGGATATATTCCAACCAGACATGCTCAGCATTCACTCAATTCACTTGTGTTTAGCAAGGCTGTGCATGTTTAGTTGGAATGTGGCCGAAAGTATGCAAATACTTGCCTGCTCACTGTTATGATTCAGAAGTCTGCAGCCACAAAATGAAGATTCACATTTTTAGCATAAGACCAGACAACCTCTTTAATGACTTTACCAACAGATTCCAGCTTTTAGAACTATAAAAGCTATGTACACCTTAAAAAGATTTTTTGTTCTTTATTTGCTTACTAATCGCGAACGTCAGCAACTTTGTAAATAGTTTTTCTAAAAATTTTCTACAATTTTGCTATATCAGAGTGTCTGACAGTTAATTTAACGGAGTACAAAACTGATGCAAATCCATCATAGGCTCTAGCACCTGCCTTTGATTGCTCAGACTGCTCCCTCCTCTTTTCTCTCAATGTTAGATAGCAGAAGGTTCTAGACAGATCTGCTAAGGGGACAATATCTAAAATTATAGGGCAAACAGGCTATTGACAAGAATGAAAGCACATGGAGCAAAAAGTACAGTAATGAAGTTGTACTGGTACATGAAAGAAAGTGTATTATAAGATATATGATACTACAAGTGAAAATTATAGCACCCTGGATGCACACAGACCTAATATCCAGCCTATATTACAGGGAGAGACACTCCCACAAGATTAAAATCTGAAACTTGGATTAGTCTTCAAACTGTATATCAGGGCATGTGAAAATTAATAAAGATTGCAAACTGAAACATACTGCAATTTTATCAACTAAAGGTAGCCATTAACTTTGCTAAAAACAATTTTGTTCTACATTGAAGGTGTTCGTAGCCTTCATTTCTTACTCTGTGTAGAATTTGAGCCAAAATATGAATGTGACAAACTTAACATATGAAGTCAGCCTAATTAGAATCATAGAATCGTAGAGTTGGAAGGGACCTCCGGGGCCATCTGGTCCAACCCCCTGCTCAAAGCAGGATTCGCTAAATCATCCCAGTCAGATGTCTGTCCAGCCTCTGTTTGAAAACTTCCATTGAAGGAGAACTCACCACTTCTCGTGGCAGCTTGTTCCACTCATTAATCACTCTAACTGTCAAAAAGTTTTTTCTAATATCTAATCTGTCTCCTCCCATTCAGTTTCATCCCATTGCTTCTAGTCTTTCCTTGTGCAAATGAGAATAAAGTTGATCCTTCTACAATGTGACAGCCCTTTAGATATTTGTAGACAGCTATTAAGTCTCCTCTCAGTCTTCTCTTTTGCAAACTAAACAATCCCAAATCCTGCAACCTTTCCTCATAAGACAGGGTTTGCAGACCGGTCACCATTCTGGTTGCTCTTTTCTGAACTTGCTCCAGTTTGTTGATGTCTTTTTTAAAATGTGGTGCCCAAAACTGGACACAATATTCCAAATGAGGTCTGACCAAAGAGGAGTAGAGGGAAATAATGACTTCACGTGATCTAGACTGTATGCTTCTGTTAATACATCCTAGAATTGCATTTGCCTTTTTTGCTGCTGCATCACACTGTTGACTCATATTCAGTCTGTGATCTATTAGTATACCCAAGTCTTTTTCACATGTGCTGTTGCTTAGGCCTATTCCTCCCATTCTGTATATGCTTTTTTCATTTTTATTGCCCAGATGTAGTACTTTGCATTTTTCCCTGTTAAAAACCATTCTGTTAGTTGCTGCCCACTTCTCCAGTTTATTTATATCTTTTTGAATCCTCTCTCTCTCTTCTCTAGTATTAGCTATCCCTCCTAGCTTTGTGTCATCAGCAAATTTAATCAGTTTACCCTCAATTCCTTGTTCTAAATCGTTGATAAAGATGTTGAACAATACAGGGCCCAGGACAGAGCCCTGTGGTACCCCACTTGAGACATTCTTCCAACTGGATGTGCAGCCATTTACGACCACTCTTTGGGTCCAATCACTAAGCCAGTTATGAATCCACCTAACAGTTGCCTTGTCCATTCCATACTTAGTCATTTTTTCAATAAGGATTGTATGAGATACTTTGTCAAATGCTTTGCTGAAGTCAACATATACTATATCTACAGCATTTCCTTGATCCACCCAATCAGTGATTCCGTCATATAAGGAAATTAAGTTAGTCTGACATGACTTATTAGTTACAAACCCATGCTGACTCTGTTTAATCACTTCATTCTTATCCAGGTACTGACATACATGTTGTTTAATAATTTGTTCAAAGATCTTTCCTGGTATGGAAGTCAGACTCACCGGCCTATAGTTGCCTGGGTCCACCGTCTTCCCCTTTTTGAAGATAGGAACAACATTTGCTCTTCTCCAGTCTCCTGGGACTTCTCCTGTTCTCCAAGAATTTTCAAAGATTATGGAGAGGGGTTCAAAAATTTCTTCTGCTATCTCCTTCAGTACTCTGGGGTGTAATTCATCTGGACCTGGAGACTTGAATTCATTTAGGTTAGCTAAGTGTTTCCTCACTATCTTTCTGTTTATAGATATCCTGGATTCTTCTATTCCCTTAATAGAACAGTTGATGTTACATTTCCTTTCTGAGAGAAAACAGATGCAAAATAGGAATTTAAAAGTTCGGCCTTCTCAACATCCTGTCTTACCATTTCATCATTTTCATCCTGTAAAAATCCTATAGCATCTTTGACTTTTCTTTTACTTTTGACATATCCCCAAAATCCTTTATTATTGCTTTTGACATCTCTTGCAAGCCTCAATTCATTGTCAGCTTTAGATAATCTGATTTGTGCACTGCAGGTTCTGTAGACAGCATTATATTCTTCTTTAGATATGCCTCCCTCTTTCCATTTTATAAACATTTTTTTCTTCCTTTTTAGCATGTGCTTAAGTTCTGTGTTCATCCATCCTGGCTTCCTTAAATGCTTCCTATTCTTCCCTCTTTTCGGAATTGTTAACAATTGTGCTTTGAGAATTTCATTTTTCAAGATTTCCCATCCTTCCTGGACATTTTTGTCTTTAAGGATATCCAGCCATTGGATCCCTCCAATTCTCTTTCTGAATCCCTTAAAATCTGCCTTTCTGAAATCTAACCTTGACGTCTGAGTCTTCACAGGTCTTCCTCCTCTAGTTATCCAAAATTCTAAAATAGTATGGTCGCTACCTCCTAGGGTCCCAGCCACTTTTACCACCTCAACCATTTCCTCCCTTTTTATAAGGATTAGATCCAAGGTAGCAGTTCCCCTTGTTTTCTCCCCTACCGTTTGGAAGATAAAGTTGTCAGCAAGAGATGATAAGAATTTCCTTGACCTGTTAGTTTTGCCTGAGAGAGATTCCCAACAAATGTCTGGATAGTTGAAATCTACCATGACAACTATGTCATATTTTTTGGAGAACTTGGCCATTTGATGAATAAAGAGTTCATCCATTTCTTCAGCTTGCACAGGCGGCCTGTAGTAAATGCCTATAATGGTGTCCTTTCCATTGTTCTGTCCTTGTATTCTTACCCAAACAGTTTCCACAGAACTCCCAGTCTCTGAAGTTTCAATCTCTGTGCAGATATACGCATTTCTAACATACAATGCGACACCTCCTCCTCGTTTATCAAGTCTGTTTCTTGCAAATAAGTTGTATCCTTCTTGTCTTGTATTCCAATCATGTGTATTGTCCCACCAAGTTTCAGTGATTCCAATGACATCATATTTCTTTTCCTGTGTTAGTAGTTCCAATTCTCCTTGTTTGTTGCCCATGCTTTGTGCATTAGTATAGAAACATTTTAGTTTGTGATTGGTTTCTCTTTCTCCAATATTTTATTTAGACATGTAACACTGAGCTGCAATTCATAATATTACTTAAGCTCATTACAATGTGAACATGCAAAAAAATGTATTAGTTTTCTCTAATAATTAACCCCTTTCTGACATCGAGCGTAATAGTACGCCGATGTTGGACACCCTCCCGCTGATGTGGGCTTTGGCACTGAGCCCACATTTTTTCCGGCACATGTCAGTTGAGTCAGCTGATGTGGGCTCTGGCACTGAGCCCACATTTTTTCCGGCACATGTCAGTTGAGTCAGCTGATGTGGGCTCTGGCACTGAGCCCACATTTTTTCCGGCACATGTCAGCCGCGGGTGGAATTGCGATTTACCGGCAGCTGTTAACTAGTTAAATGCTGGTGTCAAACTCTGACAGTGGCATTTAGCACACACTTCCATCAAGCGTGCCGGAAATCCCACCTATCGGCGCCGGAGTCACATGACCGCGGGTCGCCGATGGGTTGTCATGACAACCAGAAGTCTCCAGCAGACCTCTTTGGTTCACTGCCGGATTGCTATGAGTGGCGCCCAGTGGTTGCAAGTCAGCAATTCTGCTACATACAGGCGATCTGATCATCGCCTATATGTAGCAGAGGCGATCGGGTTATGGCAGCTTCTGATCTCCCAAGAAGACTATTGAAGCATGCCAAAAGTAAACATAAATTCAAATCACCCCTCTTTCGCCCCCTTCAAAATAAAACAATAATAAAAAAAACACATATTTGGTATCGTCGTGTTCAGAATTGCCCGATCTATCAATATAAAAAAGAATTAACCCAATCGCTAAGTGGCGTAACAAGAAAAAAAGTCAAAATGCTGGAATTACATTTTGTTAGTCACAAAAGTGCAAAAGCGAGTGATCAAAAGATCGTATCTGCACCAAAATGGTATCAATAAAAACATAAGCTCGGCACGCAAAAAATAAGCCCTCACCTAACCTGAGATCACAAAAAATGGAGACGCTGTGGGTATCGGCGCAATTTTAATTTTTTATTTTACAAAATTTGGATTTTTTTTTTCACCACTTAGATAAAAAAGAACCTAGACATGTTTGGAGTCTATGAACTTGTAATGACCTGGAGAATCAGAATGGAAGGTCAGTTTTAACATTTAGTGAACACAGTAAAAGCAAAGCTAAAAACATCTGTGGGATAGTACTTTTTTGCAATTTCACCGCACTTGGAATTTTTTCTCATTTTCTAGTACACAACATGGTAAAACCAATGGTGTCTTTCAAAAGTACAACTCGTCGAGCAAAAAACAAGCCCCCACATGGTCATATTAACCGAAAAATAAAAAAGTTAATGCTCTAGGAAGAAGGGAAGCAAAAAACGAAAACGTAAAAACAAAAATATCTCCGGGGGTTAAGGGGTTAAAACAAAATACACAAGTATAGTCCTCCATGTAATTTTCTAATAAAACCTATGTTAGGTTTTCCTCGCTTCCATAAGCACAAGAATTTTATTAGATAATGTCCCAGCAAATAAAACAAAAAAAAATGTGATTATTTACTTATAGGAATCATTTTCTCCAACGGACACAACTGGAAACTACAGAGGCGCCTTGGCCTAAAAATTCTGCGCAACCTTGGCTTCGGCAAGAAGGGTCTAGAATGGAGAATCAAAAAAGAAGCTTGTCATCTGGTGGAAGTATTTGTTTCTCAGAAAGGTAATTCATTTGATATTTTTCTAGTTTATGCAAAAACTTGTCAATCCCTAGTGACATGTGACATACATAGCATGTTGTGTGGGAGCTATGGAATGGTGAGATTGCTCCATATGTTTCATAATAAGATCCAGACGAAAAAAGAAATCATATTCAGATCTCCACATCTGCAGTGATGAAAATAACTATTTATCCAATGTAAATTAAGAGGATCATGCTTAACTTGTTCAAGTACATAAATGTCCCATTAAAAATATGATTAAAAACGGTTTCATGTAAACCCACTCACAAGACAAGAAGGCACTTCCTCTATCTGGACAAAAAAAATTTGAATCTCCGTAAGTGGCTAGGCTTCTTTACCATCAAAACTATTAAATGCTCTTTGACATCCGACGTACTATTCCGTCCATGTGACTTGGGCCTGTCTGACCATGGACGGAATAGTACGTCATGCCCTTTAGTGCAACACTGCGACTTAAGTCACGGTGATCGCATTAAAATTCCGGTGCCATCTTACCTGTCCCTGTCCACCCGGGCTCACGAATGCTGTGATTGGCTGTTCAATTCTGAACAGCCAATCACAGCCTATCTCAATGGCCGAAACAGTGAAGTCACAGCCTAGGGTCGAGTACCGATGTACTCGATCCTAGGCCGGTGCCTGGCAACTCCAGGCATCGGCAAAAACCTCTTAAATTGGACACTCGACGATCACATCGATCCCACCAATGACAGGTCACATCAGCGGTATGACCACTCTGTGACCTGTCTCTGACCTCTCTGTGACAGCTCTGCAGGTCCTCACACTAGCTGAGAATTCCTGCAGAGCGGTCACACTGCCAAATCTCCTCCTGTGCTGGGCTTGTGGTGCTACAGAAGCCTGTAACACTACAATCCCTGCTGAAGAAAGAAGACAGAAGAAGGAAGAGAGACTACAACCGTAAGTGTTGATCCCTGATCCCTGCCCGATCTCTCTTCATTCATTCAAATTCTATAAGCTGTGTGAGAGTACTTCAGGGTACACCCACAGGTTTAGAGTTTACAGAGGAAAGAACACCAGGATTGAACCCCCTGAATTTTCCTCCTGTCCTGGAAGTGAGTAGGAAAATTGTGTGGAATTTGGTGCACCCACTGCTGGATAAAGGTTATCACCTCTACACCGATAACTTTTATACCAGCATCCCACTCTACAAATCCCTCTCTGCGCGAGGTACAGCAGCCAGCGGTACTGTCCACAAAAATCAGAGAGGCATCCCGAAAATGATACTTGGGCAGATGCTCAGAAGGGGTGACAGCTGAGTCCAATGTAGCGATCACCTGCTGGTGGTCAAGTACAAGGACAAGAGGGATGTCCTTCTCTTGACCACCATACACAGTGATGGCAGCGCCCTCAGCACTGTACGAGGTACTCTACACAGGTCTGCAAACCAAACGGTGTACAGGGGAACAACAAAAACATGAGGGGCGTTGATCTCTCCAAATAACTCCTCCATCCATACAGTGCTTTGAGAAAGGCTAAGGTGTGGTACAAAAAGCTGGCCATGCACATCGTACAAATGGCAATTCTCAACGCATTTCCCAGCAGTGAACGCAAACTGGAAAAAGAGGTTAGGCACAAAAAAGGGGAATACGCAAGAACACCATTTATGAATGCGACACCTGCCCTGAAAAACCTGGCCTGTGTATAAAAGATTGCTGCAAATTGTACCACACCTCCATGCACTACTAATTTACTTTGATTTACAGGAAACAGTAGATTAATTCCAAAAGGGGGCACATCTAGATACAGTAAGTTCCTTGGGCGTCTAGTTTCCAAAATTATGTCACTTGTGATTTTTTTCTTTTACTGTTTAGGCACATCAGGGGCTCTGCAAACGGAACATGAAGCCCGCAGACCATTCCATCAAAGTCTGCATTCCAAAATGTCACTACTTCCTTTCTGAGCCCCAACGTGTACCCAAACAGCAGTTTTCTCCCACATACAGTATGAGGTACCAGTGTACTAAGGTCAAATTGGACAACAACTTTTAGGGTCCAATTTCTCCTGTTACCCTTGGAAAGAAAAAAATTGGGAACTAAAAAAATCGTTTTCGTGGAAGAAAAAATATTTTTTTTTCATGCCCGGGCTGTCATGATCCAGGTTAGATTGTGACAGATTTTGCACAAATAACCTTTTTTTTTCCCTTTAAGCTGTTGGCTTAAAGTTAGTTTTGCCCCCGGTGGCCGCTAGGGTTATTACACTGTAGTTTCTTTAGTTCTAGTTTTGCCCCCGGTGGCCGCTAGCATTATTACACTGTAGTTGCTTTAGTTCTAGTTTTGCCCCCGGTGGCCGCTAGCGTTATTACACTGTAGTTGCTTTAGTTCTAGTTTTGCCCCCGGTGGCCGTTAGCGTTATTACACATAATTACCAAGCAGGTGTGATACCCTGGCTCCTACCTATAAAGGAGTGGCAGGTGGTCTCAGTCACTGTTGGTGATATTGGTCATTTCCAACCAAGTTTGGTGAAGGAAGATGCTAGAGAGAGGAGTTCCTTGCAGCTCAGCCAGAGCTTTGGTGTAATAGCTTCAGGTGAAAGCTGAATTTGAGTGCCGTACTCTGTTGCTGGGAACAATAGCAACAGAGCAAAGCTAAGTCGTGTTTTTCCCTGTTTTTGTATTTTCTTTGTGTGTATTAGTATAGTGGTGGGATTAGTTTCTGCACTATCCAGTTAACTAGGAAGGGATAGGTGCAGGGCGAGCTAGGAATTGAAGTATCCAGCTCGGCGACAGGTGAGGAACCTGTATAGGGATCGTTAGGAGTT
Organism: Dendrobates tinctorius; assembly: GCF_039654945.1. Lineage (NCBI taxonomy): Eukaryota > Metazoa > Chordata > Amphibia > Anura > Dendrobatidae > Dendrobates > Dendrobates tinctorius. The sequence continues at coordinate 24,422,707 of NW_027361775.1, forward strand.
TAAGGACACTGCCTCAGGGGAGTGCAGGAGGTCTCCACTTCCCCGTTCCCTATTGCAGGGCCCACCACTGTAACGGTTTCCCCGGTGTTCTCCTTTACTCTGTCTAAATTCGCCCTGCTGGAGGTGGTGTATCCAGGTACACGTGTCATTCGCTAAATTCGCCCTGCTGGAGGCGGTGTATCCAGCTACACATGACACGGGCATTATAAACTTTAATGAAACACTTGGGGGTTCAAAGTGCTCACCACACCTCTAGATAAGTTCCTTATGGGGTCTAGTTTCCAAAATAGGGTCACTTGTCAGAGATTACCACTGTTTAGGCACATCAAATGCAATGTGATAGGGTTTTGTCTAGGGCGCAACGTCTAAAGTTCAGAAGGCGTAATAAGTTATGTTTCTTTTGTGGGAACGTCTCATGTTGTTTCTGTCTGCCCTAAACGAGAAAAACGGTTTGCTCACGCATTTGCGGTGGGCAATGTACAGCCTAAGTTCCTGTTGGCAGTTACCTTGATCTGCTCCTTGTCTACATTTTCTGCTAAGGCCTTTGTTGATTCAGGAGCAGCCTTGAATCTGATGGATCTTGACTTTGCCAAACGTTGTGGTTTCCCCATGGTGCCCCTGAGAACCTCTATTCCCTTTAGGGGGATTGATGCTACCCCTTTGGCGAAGAATAAACCCCAGTTTTGGACCAAGGTAATAATTCGGGTCGCCCCGGACCATCAAGAGAATTGTACATTTTTGGTGTTGCACAATTTATATGATACTATTGTACTGGGTTTTCCTTGGTTGCAAACTCATAATCCTATTTTGGATTGGAAATTTCTGTTTGTGGTGAGTTGGGGTTGTCAATGTGTTCTTAGTGACACTCCTGTTTTCTCCACCTCTCCCCAGTCTAAAGACGTTCCTGACTATTTGGCTGATTTTTCTAATGTATTTAGTGAGAGTAAGTCTGCGTCTTTGCCTCCTCATAGGAGTTATGACTGCACAATTGAGTTAATGCCCGGTTGTAAATTTCCCATAGGGTTGGCTTTTCAACTCATCGGTACCTGATCATGATGTTATGCGATCTTATATCAAGGAATCATTGGAGAACGGTCATATCAGACCATCCTCTTCGCCTTTGGGTGCTGCTTTTTTCTTTGTGGCCAAAAAAGATGGCTCATTAAGGCCATGTATTGACTATCGTTCCCTTAACAAGATCACTGTTAAATGTCAGTACCCGTTACCCCTGAGTTCTGATTTATTTTCCAGAGTTAAAAGTGCTTGTTGGTTTACCAAACTTGACCTCAGGGGGGCGTATAATCTTATTCGCATTAAGCACGGGGATGAATGGAAGACGGCGTTTAATACTCCGGAGGGACATTTTGAGTACCTGGTGATGCCTTTTGGGCTCATTAATGCCCCTTCCGTCTTCCAGTCTTTTATGAACGACATTTTCCGGGACCTTGTGGATAAGTTTTTGATCATTTATCTGGATGTTATTTTGATTTTTTACAGTGATTGGGATTCTCATGTGGAACATGTCCGGACTGTGTTCCGGATTTTGAGGGAAAATACTCTGTATGTTAAGGGATCGAAATGTCTTTTTGGTGTACACAGGATTTCGTTTTTGAGATTCATTTTCTCCCCATCTGCAATTGAAATGGACCCGGCCAAAGTACAGGCCATTTATGATTGGGTTCAGCCCACTTCTCTAATGGCTCTTCAGAAGTGTTTGGGTTTTGCTAATTTTTACCGTAAATTTATAAGTAATTTTTCTGGTATTGTTAAACCTTTGACGGATTTGATCAAAAAGTGTGCTGATGTGGTGAATTGGTCTCCAGAGGCAGTCTCGGCATTTCAGGAGCTTAAGCAGAGATTCACTTCTGCTCCAGTCCTACGGCAACCTGATGTTTCACTCCCATTTCATGTGGAAATAGATGCTTCTGAGATTGGTGCAGGAGCTGTTTTGTTTCAAAGAGATCCGGTAACCTCTAAGATGAATCCCTGTGCCTTCTTTTCTCTAAATTTTTTTCCATCTGAACGTAACTATGATGTGGGGAATCGGGAATTATTGGCCATAAAGTGGGCATTTGAAGAGTGGAGACATTGGTTGGAGGGAGCTAGACAACAAGTTGTGGTCCTCACCGATCACAAGAATTTGATTTATCTTGAATCAGCCAAGCGCTTGAATCCTAGACAGGTTAGGTGGACCTTGTTTTTCACGCATTTTAATTTCGTGGTCTCCTTTCTTCCGGGCACTAAGAATGTTAAGGCGGACGCCCTTTCTAGGAGTTTCTTTGTGGATTCTGTTTATGTGACCGAGCCTACTACCATTCTAAATGAGGGTGTAGTTCTTTGTGCCATCTCTGCTGATTTGAGACGTGCCCTGGAGGAAATTCAGGAGGATAAACCTGAACGATGCCCTATGGGAAAATTGTATGTCCCTGACCAGTGGAGGAAAAGAATAATGTCTGAAATTCATTGCTCCGCGTTGGCTGGTCATCCAGGTATCTTTGGTACCAGAGATTTGGTGAGTCGGTCTTTTTGGTGGCCTGCCTTGTCTCGTGATGTCAGGAATTTTGTGCAGTCCTGTGAGACTTGTTCTCGGTCTAAGCCCTGTTCTCGTGCTTTTGGTTTGTTGATGCCCCTGCCGGTGCCCAGGAAGCCATGGACCCGTATCTCAATGGATTTTTATCTCTGATCTCCCTGTTTCTCAGAGAATGACTGTTATTTGGGTGATCTGTTATAGATTTTCTAAGATGGTCCATCTTGTACCACTCCCAAAGTTGCCATCTTCTTCTGAGCTAGTGCCCTTGTTTTTACAACAAGTGGTTCATTTGCACGGGATTCCTGAGAACGATGTGTCGGACAGAGGGGTCCAGTTTGTTTCCAGTTGTCTTTCTCCTCTGCATTTCAACCTCAGGCCAATGGGCCGACTGAGAGAACAAACCAGACTTTGGAGTCCTACTTGAGATGTTTTATATCTGCTGATCAGGATGATTGGGTCTCATTTTTGCCCTTGGCCGAATTCGCGCTAAACAATAGGGCTAGTTCTGCCACTTTGATGTCCCCTTTCTTTTGTAACTTTGGGTTTCAGGATCGATTTTCTTCAGGGCAGGTGGAAGCTTCTGCCTGACCAGGTGTGGATTCTGTGGTAGAGAGAATGCAGCAGATTTGGGACCAAGCAGTGGATAAGTTGTCCCACTCTCAGGAAAAGGCCCAACGGTTTTCCAACCGGCATAGGACAATTGGTCCCCGGTTTAAAGTGGGTGATATGGTTTGGTTGTTCTAAAAAAATATTCCCATGAAGGTTGCATCTCCAAAATTCAAGCCAAGGTTTATTGGACCTTATAAGATTTTGGAAATCCTTAACCCCGTTTCTTTCCGTTTGGCTCTTCCAGTTACGTTTAAGATTCATAACGTTTTTCATAAATCTTTGTTGAAAAGGTTTGTGGAGCCAGTAGTTCCCATGGCGGCGCCCCCTGACCTTGTACTGGTTAAGGGAAATTTGGAGTATGAGGTAGAGAAGATATTGGATTCTCGTCTGGCTAGACGGAGACTTCAGTACTTAGTCAAGTGGAAGGGTTATGGCCAGGGGGATAATTCTTGGGTCCCTGCTTCTCACATCCAAGCCAAGAGATTGATTCGTGCCTTTCACCGGGCCCATCCTGATCAGCCTGGTGGCATGTATGAGGGTTCGGTGACCCCTCAAGAGGGGGTACTGTTGTGAATTCCCTTGCCTTCTGAGCCCTGCCGTGCGCCCAAACAGTGATTTATGACGACATATGAGGTATCGGTGTACTCAGGAGAAATTGCCCAACAAATTTTAGGATACATTTTATCCTGTTACCCATGTGAAAATGAAAAAATTGATGCTAAAAGAAAATTTTGGTTGGAAAAATTAAAATGTCCATTTTTTCATTCCATGTTGCTTTAGTTCCTGTGAAGCACCTGAAGGGTTAATAATCTTCTTGAATGTAGTTTTGAGTAGCTTGAGGGGTGCAGTTTTTAGAATGGTGTCACTTTTGGGTATTTTCTGCCATATAGACCCCTCAAAGTGACTTCAAATGTGAGGTGGTCCCTAAAAAAAATGGTTTTGTAAATTTTGTTGTAAAAATGAGAAATTGCTGGTCAACTTTTAACCCTTATAACTTCCTAACGAAAAAAAAGTTGTTTCCAAAATTGTGCTGATGTAAAGTAGACGTGGGAAATGTTATTTATTAACTATTTTGTGTCACATAACTCTCTGGTTTAACAGAATAAAAATTCAAAATTTTCACCAAATTTCCATTTTTTTCACAAATAAACGCAAAAATTATCAACCTAAATTTACCACTAACATGAAGCCCAATATGTCATGAAAAAACATTCTCGGAATCGCTAGGATGCGTTGAAGCGTTCCTGAGTTATTACCTCATAAAGGGACATTGGTCAGAATTGCAAAAAATGGCCAGGTCGTTAAGGTCAAAATAGGCTGGGTCATGAAGGGGTTAATGGCTGCAAGTGCCTGACAGTTCCCTGGAGGGAATGGATGTCTGAAGTGTGGAGTATGAAGCAGCCATGAGGTAACCCTGATGGGGTGAGATAACTGTGAGGCTGAAGAGCCGGAGCACTGGACGTTGCCTAACCTGTGTGACCACAGGGAGGACAGAGTGAAGCTCTGTCATGAACGTTATGCTATGGACATGAACTTTATGTTGCTGCTGTGGTTTGTGATGCCTGAATAAACCGCATGAACTGTGATTGTTTTATGGAAAACCCATGCCGGATCTGATTTTTTGGCTGCCAAGCGAGTGTCCCCAACCTTGAATGACAGCGCTACCTTACTATATATATATATACAGTCATATGTAAAAGTTTGGGCACCCCTATTAATGTTAACCTTTTTTCTTTATAACAATTTTGTTTTTTGCAACAGGTATTTCAGTTTCATATGTCTAATAACTGATGGACTCAGTTATATTTCTGGATTCAAATGAGGTTTATTGTACTAACAGAAAATGTGCAATCTGCATTTAAACAAAATTTGACTGGTGCAAAAGTATGGGCACCCTTATCATTTTCTTGATTTGAACACTCCTAACTACTTTTTACTGACTTCCTGAAGCACTAAATTGGTTTTGTAACCTCATTGAGCTTTGAACTTCATAGCCAGGTGTATCAAATCATGAGAAAAGGTATTTAAAGTGGCCACTTGCAAGTAGTTCTCCTATTTGGTTCTCCTATGAAGAGTGGCATCATGGGCTCCTCAAAACAACTCTCAAATGATCTGAAAACAAAGATTATTCAACATAGCTTTTCAGGGGAAGGATACAAAAAGTTGTCTCAGAGATTTAACCAGTCAGTTTCCACTGTGAGGAACATAGTAAGGAAATGGAAGAACACAGGTACAGTTCTTGTTAAGCCCAGAAGTGGCAGGCCAAGAAAAATATCAGAAAGGCAGAGAAGAAGAATGGTGAGAACAGTCAAGGACAATCCACAGACCACCTCCAAAGACCTGCAGCATCATCTTGCTGCAGATGGTGTCACTGTGCATCGGTCAACAATACAGCGCACTTTGCACAAGGAGAAGCTGTATGGGAGAGTGATGCGAAAGAAGCCGTTTCTGCAAGCACGCCACAAACAGAGTCGCCTGAGGTATGCAAAAGCACATTTGGACAAGCCAGTTACATTTTGGAAGAAGGTCCTGTGAACTGATGAAACAAAGATTGAGTTGTTTGGTCATACAAAAAGGCGTTATGCATGCGCTGTATTGTTGACCGATGCACAGTGACACCATCTGCAGCAAGATGATGCTGCAGGTCTTTGGAGGTGGTCTGTGGATTGTCCTTGACTGTTCTTACCATTCTTCTTCTCTGCCTTTCTGATATTTTTCTTGGCCTGCCACTTCTGGGCTTAACAAGAACTGTACCTGTGTTCTTCCATTTCCTTACTATGTTCCTCACAGTGGAAACTGACTGGTTAAATCTCTGAGACAACTTTTTGTATCCTTCCCCTGAAAAGCTATGTTGAATAATCTTTGTTTTCAGATCATTTGAGAGTTGTTTTGAGGAGCCCATGATGCCACTCTTCATAGGAGAATCAAATAGGAGAACTACTTGCAAGTGGCCACTTTAAATACCTTTTCTCATGATTTGATACACCTGGCTATGAAGTTCAAAGCTCAATGAGGTTACAAAACCAATTTAGTGCTTCAGGAAGTCAGTAAAACGTAGTTAGGAGTGTTCAAATCAAGAAAATGATAAGGGTGCCCATACTTTTGCACCGGTCAAATTTTGTTTAAATGCAGATTGCACATTTTCTGTTAGTACAATAAACCTCATTTGAATCCAGAAATATAACTGAGTCCATCAGTTATTAGACATATGAAACTGAAATACCTGTTGCAAAAACCAAAATTGTTATAAAGAAAAAAGGTTAACATTAATAGGGGTGCCCAAACTTTTACATATGACTGTATATATATATATATATACACTCACTGGCCACTTTACTAGGTACACCTGTCCAACTGTGTGTTAAGACTTAATTTCTAATCAGCCAATCACATGGCGGCAACTCAGTGCATTTAGGCATGTAGACATGGTCAAGACAATCTCCTGCAGTTCAAACCGAGCATCAGTATGGGGAAGAAAGGTGATTTGAGTGCCTTTGAACGTGGCAAGATTGTTGGTGCCAGAAGGGCTGGTCTGAGTATTTCAGAAACTGCTGATCTACTGGGATTTTCACGCACAACCATCTCTAGGGTTTACAGAGAATGGTCCGAAAAAGAAAAAAAATCCAGTGAGCGGCAGTTCTGTGGCCGGAAATGCCTTGTTGATGCCAGAGGTCAGAGGAGAATGGGCATACTGGTTCGAGCTGATAGAAAGGCAACAGTGACTCAAATTGCCACCCGTTACAACCAAGGTAGGCAGAAGAGCATCTCTGAACGCACAGTGCGTCGAACTTTGAGGCAGATGGGCTACAGCAGCAGAAGACCACACTGGGTACCACTCCTCTCAGCTAAGAACAGGCATCTGATGGCTACTTTCAGCAGGATAATGCGCCATGTCATAAAGCTCGAATCATCTCAGATTGGTTTCTTGAACATGACAATGAGTTCACTGTACTCAAATGGCCTCCTCAGTCACCAGATCTCAATCCAATAGAGCATCTTTGGGATGTGGTGGAACGGGAGATTCGCATCAGGGATGTGCAGCCGACAAATCTGCGCCAACTGTGTGATGCCATCATGTCAATATGGTCCAAAATCTCTGAGGAATGCTTCCAGCACCTTGTTGAATCTCTGCCACGAAGAATTGAGGCAGTTCTGAAGGCAAAAGGGGGTCCAACCCGTTACTAGCATGGTGTACCTAATAAAGTGGCCAGTGAGTGTGTATATATATATATATATATATATATATATATGTACAGCAGGATAAAGTTTGGATGGAATTTTCCCTAATGTCAAGGACCTGCGATGATGTCATGGTCACGTGATTAGCCCATGTGATGGGTACCTCACCAGTGGGTGGGGTTATGGGCTATGTAATGGAGATGTTGTTTGGCACATGGTGAGTGTGTGTGGAAGATAGGAGGAACTTGGCTGGAGTTAGCCTGAATTTGTTTTGTTGGACAAAGCTTTAGCAGCAAGACTCAAAACAACCTGGGGATTGGCACCTGGCGGACGCCGCTGACCGGGCAGCCACCTAGTTAAGCCCGTCCCGTGCAAGGGTGAGTCTGGGACCAGTGGTTCTCTAAGCTGGAGCATATTTGTGTTTTTCTTCAGCTTCTGTTAGCCTGCTGTTTAAAGTGACCTTAAACCACTGAAGTTGGACTCTAAGCCTGAGTGTTGCCTCATTACTGCGGCCTGTCACTGCCTACCAGAGCAAATCCCTACAATTGGTGGAGAATGCAGGCATATGCAGTGAGGCTGGGCCTGTTTTTTACTTATTTTTTGCTCTGCACTCCAGTTTATGTCCTGGGTGAAAAGAGTGGTGCAGACCCAGGTGGGGAACTTTCCAGAAATGGAGACCACGGTAAAAATGCTTAGGGAGGCCATGCGACAGCAGCAGCAGGCTACGCAGCAGTAGCTGATATTTAATCAACAGCAGCAGGAAACCAACCGGCTTCTGATACAGCACATTATGACAGCACAGACAAAAGGAAATTCCCGGGGAATTCATGATGTCTGGAAAGTGGTTCGTACAGCGGTTCCCAAAATGGAGAAGTCTGACGATGTTGAAACGTACCTGGAGACATTCGAAGGAGTGGCTGAGAGGGAGAAACTACCCTAGGACCAGTGTGCAGAAATTATTGCTCCGTTTCTGGCCCCAGGACCTTTTGAAAGCCTATCAGGACCTACCCACTGAGGAAAGGGCGAACTACATGATCGTCAAGGGTGAGATACTGGCACGTCTTGAGGTAAATGTGTTAGTCCGGGCCCAAAGGGTACACCAGCGGGAGTTTACCCCCTCCAAGCCGGCTCGGTCCCAGTATTACGACCTTGTGCCCCTGTTACAAAAGTGGTTGCAGCCTGAGGTATTGTCTCCCAAGGCCATGCTGGACCCCATAGTGACTGATAAATTTTGGAAGGCTTTGCCCCACTCTCTCCAAACATGGGTCAGACAGGCATCCCCTACTAATGCCCTTCAGATAATAGACCTTATAGAAAGATATGCGGCTACCATAGAGCTACAGGGAGGGACTCCCCGGAAGGTAACAGGAAGGTTCCATAAGTCTCCACCCCTGGCTCAGCGAGCAGAGCCCAGGAAGGCCGTTCAGGACTTATCTGGGGAAGAAAGGGGCGGGGCCCCATAATCTGCTGGCGGTGCCAGGAACCAGGCCATATGAGAGCTGATTGCCCCCACCTGGCTGAGCCCATGGACACAAACTTTGCCGAACCGATGTGTGCAAGGGGCACCCCGAAGGATCCCAATATGGAACATTTGCGTAAGGTTGAAGTGGAGGATACCCCGGCTGTGGACCTTCTGGACTCAGGGAGTCTCGTGACCCTGGTACGAGCCAGCTGGGTACAATCCAGCGAGTATACTGGTCGGAAAATTGGGGTTTTGTGTATACATGGGTACCTAAAAGACGATCCTACCGCACTAGTGGTGATAAACATGCCAGTGGGGAGGCAGTGCCACGAGGTGGGGGTTGTGATTAATTTGCATTATGAAGTGATAATTGGAAGAGACTTTGCTTTACTTTCTGTGCTTTGGCCAACTCTTGTCCCACCCACTGAACAACTGCCGACACCAGTGGCAACCAGGTTACATTCTCCAGAAGTAGGGCATGAACCTGGTGGGCCAGAGGAAGAAGTGGCGGTAGGGGTAGCCTTCCCTTTGGTGGAGGAGGGGGAAGAATTCTCCCATAGAAGTATTGGCTGGAGAGGTGGAAGACTTGTCGCCGGGACCTGAATTGTCAGACTTAAATGTATCAGGTGACAATTTTGGTACGGCGCAACTTCGAGACCCTACTATGGCTAGAGCCAGGGAAAATGTACTGTTTGTCAATGGGGAAACCCAACAACCTGGGGCAGCTACATTGTTGCCACGCTTTGACCTGAACCGAGCTTTGTTGTATTGAGTCAAGAAAATACATGGGGAAATGGTAGAACAATTACTGGTACCTCAGGCATATCGTAGGCTGGTAATGGACTTAGCGCATGCGCATTTACTATGTGGGCATTTGGGCCAAAAGAAAACCCTAGACCAAATTCTGCAGCGGTTTTACTGGCTAGGTGTCCATGAAGCAGTTAAACGGTACTGTAATTCCTGTCCAGTGTGCCAGGTAATCAGTCCCCAGCCTCACTTTTGGAGTCCTTTGGTGCCTTTACCAATTATAGAGGTACCTTTTGAAAGAGTGTCGATGGATCTGGTGGGGCCTGTCAATAAGTCAGCAAGGGAACACCAACACGTCCTTGTAGTTCTAAATTATGCTACCCGGTATCCTGAGGCCATTCCGCTGCGCCACACATCAGCTAAGCTCATAGCAAAAGAACTCATGGGTATGTTTTCGCGGGTGGGAATTCCTTAAGAGATTTTTACAGACCAGGGAACCCATTTTATGTCAAATTATGAAGGAACCCTGCCGCTTGTTAAATGTTAAACAATTACGCACATCGATCTATCATCCCCAAACAGATGGTCTGGTAGAAAGATTCAATAAGATGCTAAGATGATGGGAAGGACTGGGATCTCTTACTGCCATATTTATTGTTTGCAATCCAAGATGTGCCCCAGGCATCTGCGGGGTTCTCGCCCTTTGAACTATTGTATGGCAGATATCCACAGGGCTTACTCGATACAGCCAAAGAGGCCTGGGAGAACCAACCAACCCCCCACAAAAGAGTGATAGAACATGTTGCAAAAATGCAAGAAAGAATTGAGACAGTCCTACCATTAGTCCAGAAACATATGGAGGCAGCACAATGGTCACAGAGTTGGGTCTATAACCAGGAGGCTCGGGTAAAAACCTTTAGTCCGGGGGATCGGGTGTTAGTACTTGTGCCTACAGTAGATATCAAATTTCTTGCAAGGTGGCAGGGGCCCAATGAGATTATGGAGAAGGTGGGGCTAGTAGACTACAAGGTACACCAACCAGGACGGAGAACACCAGAACAGGTTTACCATATTAATTTGCTTAAACCATGGAAAGACAGAGACCACATTGGTGGGGATAGTCCGCTGCCTGCATTTCAGGTGGAGAAGGCTCCATTACCTCTGGGGGAGTCAGGAGAAAATCCTCTCTGTAGTCAAAATAGCAGATACTTTGTCTCTTCTAAACAGGTTCAGGAGGTCCGGGAGTTTGTTAGCCGAAATACAGATGTTTTTTCTGAGCTCCCTGGACGCACCTCCCTAATCCAACATGACACTGTCATGGAGCCACAGGCCAAAGTCCCACTAAAGCCGTATCGGGTGCCTGAGGCCCGGCGCAAGCCATCTTGGAGGAGGTAAAAACGATGCTGCAGTTAGGGGTCATTGAAAAGTCCCAAAGTGAGTGGGCCAGCCCAATAGTCCTAATACCCAAGCCTGATGGGATGCTAAGGTTCTGTAATGACATTAGAAAACTTAATGAAATTTCAAAATTCAACGCCTACCCCATGCCCCGGGTCAATGAGTTGATAGAGCGGTTGGGGCAGGCACGGTATTTTTCAACTCTTGACCTCACAAAAGGATATTGGCAGGTGCCCCTAACAGAGGCAGCTAGGAAAAAAATGGCCTTTGTAACACCTGAAGGGCTGTTCCAGTATAAAGTATTACCCTTTGGGTTGCATGGTGCGCCAGCGACGTTCCAGCAATTAATGGACATTGTTCTCCATCCCCATTGCTGTTATGCCTCAGCCTATCTAGATAATATTGTGGTGTACAGTACAGACTGGGAAAGTCACATACCAAAAGTACAGGCAGTGATAAATTCTCTGCGACAAGCAGAGCTAACTGCTAACCTAAAGAAGTGTTCCATAGGGTTGGAGGAAGCTCGGTACTTGGGTTACGTCACTGGGATAGGATTCCTCAAACCACAAGTAAACATAGTGGAGGCAATCCAGAATTGGCCCCGTTCCCTCACAACAAAACAGGTAAAAGCCTTTTTAGGTTTAGTGGGATATTATAGGCCTTTTATTCCCAACTTTGCAACCTTTAACAGACTGCTTGAAAGGGAGGAAGTCTGTGATGGTCCGCTGGAATAATCAGATAGAGGAGGCCTTTGTAAAGTTAAAATTGGTACTGTGTTGTACACCAGTTCTGATTATACTCGATTTCAAAAGAGTTCATTGTGCAGAATGATGCCTCTGAGATAGGGTCCGGTGCCGTGCTGTCTTAAGAGGTTAACGGGGGAAGAGCATCCCGTTAGTGTCCTAAGCCGTAAGCTTACCCCAGTCGAAACCAGTTACAGTATTGTGGAGAGAGAGTGCCTGGCCATTAAGTGGGCACTTGAGACATTACGCTATTATTTGCTGGGGAGAACATTTCGTTTGGTTCATTTGGTAACAGATCATTCCCCTGTTATGTGGATGAGTAAAGCTAAAGAGGAATGCGCGTCATCAGGTGGTTTCTGTCCCTGCAAAATTTCAAATTTTCAGTAGAACATTGGACATGTAGACTACAGGGGAACGCACATGCCCTGTCCAGAGTTCACTGTATGTCATGTGTCCACCCGCCTAGGGTTGAACAAAGGGGGGAGATATGTGGTACAGCAAAGGGTATAGTGCTGGATGGGAGATACATTTCTCCCAGCAGGATAAAGTTTGGCTGGGATTTTCCCTAAAGTCAAGGGCCTGCGATGATGTCACAGTCACGTGATCAGCCCATGTGCTGTGTACCTCACCAGTGGGTGGGGTTATGGGCTATGTAATGGAGGTTGGTATTTGGCACATGGTGAGTGTGTGTGGAAAATATTAGGAACTTCGCTGGAGTTAGCCTGAATTTGTCTTGCTGGACTATCCGTGCTGCAAAGCTTTAGCAGCAAGACTCAAAAAACCCCGGGAAATGGTACCTGGCGGATGCCGCTGACTAGGCAGCCGCTTAGTTAAGCCTGTCCCATGCAAGGTTGATTCTGGTACCAGTTGTTCTCCAAGCTGGAATATATTTGTGTTTTTTTCTTTACTTTCTTTTAGCCTGCTATTTAAAGTGACATTAAACCACTGAAGTTGGACTCTAAGCCTGAGTGTTGCCTTATTACTGCGGCCCTGCCACTGCCTACCAGAGCGATTCCCGACAATATCCCTACACTATATATATATATATATATATATATATACTGTATATACACATACTGTATGTATATATATATATATATATATATACACATATATTTTTATTTATTACTTTTGTCAGATTCAAGTTATTTCTGTGACCATTGAGGGGTCTGTCATTAAATGAGGGGTACCACCAATTTTGACCATGTGTGTATATAATATACACATATGGTCAAAATTGTTGGTACCGCACATTTAATGACAGAAAAACACACAATGGTCACAATAAATAACATGAATGTGAGAAAAGAAGTAATAAATAAAAAATCTATGAAAATGAGCAAATGAAAGTCAGACATTGCTTTTCAACCATGCTTCCATAGAATTTTTTTTAAAAATTAAGCTCATGAAATAGGCCTGGACAGAAATGATGGTACCCTTAACTTAATATTTTGTTGCATAACCTTTTGAGGCAATCACTGCAATCAAAATATTCCTGTAACTGTCAATGAGACTTCTGCACCTCTTAGCAGGTATTTTGGCCCAATCCTCAAGAGTAAACTACTCCAGTTGTTTCGTGTTCGAAGGTTGCCATTTCCAGACGGTATGTTTCAGCTCTTTCCAAAGATGCTCAATAGGATTTAGGTCAGATTCATAGATGGCCACTTCAGAATATTCCAGTGTTTTCCTCTTATCCATTCTTGGGTGTTTTTAGCTGTGTGTTTTGGGTCATTATCCTGTTGCAAGACCTGTGACTGAGACCAGGCTTTCTGACACTGGGCAGCACATTTCTCTCTAGAAACTCTTGATAGTCTTGAGATTTCATTGTACCCTGCACAGATTCTAGACATCCTGTGCCAGATGCAGCAAAGCAGCCCCAGAACATAACAGAGCCTCCTCCATGTTTCGCAAAACCTCTAAAAAAATATTAGGGTCAGGAGATTCAAAAAACAAACCAAGAAAGAACAAGAAAAACCAGGTCAGGAGATTCAAAAAACAAACCAAGAAAGAACAAGAAAAACCCTAAAAAATATCTTTTAACTGAATAATTAAAACATCCTAATAGATTATCCAAAGTGCAAGAGAGCTAGGACCAACCAAGTATCCAGTACAAATGTCTAGATAAGTTAAATAGGGGAAACTAATCTCACCCTAATGGGCCCTAACAAAGTCCCTAACTGGCTGCGGAGGTTGCCACCTTACTTGTTGACGATGTGGCGCCCTCTCTCAACGTCGGGAGCTCTAAAAAGCCCTAGATCACCCTACACACAAAAAAGGTGAGCTACACAAAAAACACACACATACATAAAACACCCGAAAAAAAGCCCCTAGTGGGAAGACATAAATTATCTCATTTGGGGACATGAAAGTGCTAATGTGCTGTAAACTTATCTCGAATTCAAATATATTGTCATATCATAGATTTATTTTGAAATAAAAAATACTGAAGATGCAGCGAAATAGACTTATCTTGTAGAAAAAAAATGCTTTATGCTGCAAAAAGACAGACTATAGGGTAAATCCCCCCAAAATATCCCTTCCGTAGATAAACAGCACTCAATATAACACTAATAATAGTGTGGCCCTCCAAAGAAATGCCACCCCACACCATTACTGACCACTGCCAAACCAGTCATGCTGAAGGATGTTGCAGGCAGCAGATCGCTCTCCATGTTGCCTCCAGACTGTCACGTCTGTCACATGTGATCAGTGTGAACCTGCTTTCATCTGTAAAGAGCACAGGGCGCCAGTGGCGAATTTGTCAATCCTGGTGTTCTGTGGCAAATGCCAAGCATCCTGCACGGTGTTGGGCTGTGAGCACAACCCCCATCTGTGGATGTCGGGCACTCAGACCATCCTCATGGAGTCGGTTTCTGTTTGTGCAGATACATGCACATTTGTGGCCTGCTGGAGTTCATTTTGCAGGGCTCTGGCAGTGCTCCTCCTGTTTCCTTCTTGCAAAAAGGCTGAGGTAGCAGTCCTGCTGCTGGGTTGTTGCCCTCCTACGGCCCCCTCCATGTCTCCTGGTGTACTGGCCTGTCTCCTGGTAGCGCCTCTGGACACAGAAATTTTTGCAAATTTATTAAAAAGATAAACTGAAATATCACATGGTCATAAGTATTCAGACCCTTTGCTCAGTATTGAGTAGAAGCACCCTTTTGAGCTAGTACAGCCATGAGTTGTCTTGGGAATGATGCAACAAGTTTTTCTCACCTGGATTCTGGGATTCTCTGCCATTCTTCCTTGCAGATCCTCTCCAGTTCTGCCAGGTTGGATGGAGAATGTTGGTGGACAGCCATTGTTCAGGTCTCTCCAGAGATGCTCAATTGGGTTTTGGTCAGGGCACTGGCTGGGCCAGTCAAGAATGGTCACAGAGTTATTCTGAAGCCACTCTTTTGTTATTTTAGCTGTGTGCTTAGGATCATTGTCTTGTTGGAAGGTGAACCTTCAGCCAAGTCTGAGGTCCAGAGCACTCTGGAAGATGTCTTCATCCAGAATATCTCTGTGCTTGGCCGCATTCATGTTTCCTACAATCAGTCGTCCTGTCCCTGCAGCTGAAAAACATCCCCATAGCATGATGCTGCCACCACCATGTTTCACTGTTGGGATTGTATTGGGCAGGTGATGAGCAGCAGGTGATTAACTTTTTTTTATACTCACCTGCGGGGTGGTCCGGCCCGATGGGTGTCGCTGGTCCTGCACCAGCGCCTCCCATCTCCATACGATCGCCTTCCTCCTACTTGCTTCATGTCACGCTCATGCGCAGATGTACTTTCTGCCCTATTGAGGTGCAGGTGCCGGGAAAGGTCAAAGAGCCCCGATGCCTGCGCACTGCAGTACTTTGCTCTGCCCTCAGCAAGGGCAGTGAAGTACGCCTGCACAGCAGCGTGGTGCCGAGGAGACTGTGTGGATGATGCAGGGACACATCATCCACACAAAGCAAGAAGGAGGACGGCGATTGTATGAAGATAGGAGGCACCGGACCAGGACCAGCGACACCCATCGGACCGGACCGCCCCGCAGGTAAGTATAATAAAAGTTTTTTTTTCTTCTCTTACGGTCGGGTTAGAGGCAGATATGCAGCATTATAGAATGCTGTATATTGGCCCCGAAAGGTGATGGCCATAACTTATATCAGCCAAAACGGATAACAGGATCCCTTTAGAAGCTGGTATAATGTAGTGCCCACCCGTGACTTCTTGTACATATCACTTAAATTATGCCCATAATAATCATTCTATGAGCCAAAATCTGAGCATGAAATTGCATACTTTTTATTAATATATATTTTTTTCTTGTTACTTTGTTTTCGTTTATGCAATTTTATATCATTTAACTTTTTTAAATTAATATTTCAGGAAGTGCCACTGACCCTAACAGCTGTATTATGAATGCTGTTAGTAATGTGATGACTGCTGTGAACTTTGGCCATACCTACTCACTGAAAGATAAATTCTTCCATCATATTATCGATTCTTCTGATGTGGTTGGTAATTTTTATGGTACTCACTGGGGTCAGGTAAGTAGGTCACACTTCTGAATGGGAACTCTGAACACTAATGGGAAAATTGTAAAATAAAAAAAAAAAAAAATGAATTTTCAGAATAAGCTGTTGTGTCCCACATTTTTTACCAATTTTCTGCTCTACATGCTGTAGTCGCCTGGAGCTTCAGCCCAGAATTTCTCTAAAGACTTCTATAGGCAGCAGCTGTAATCTGATCTCTTAGTGAGAGACAGATTTGAGGAGTGAATTCTGCACAGTTAGGCTAAGTGCAGACGTACTTTTTAGCCCTGCGGATTTTTCCGCCCAGAATTGAAGAAATCCGCAGGTCAAATGACCTGCATTTTTCCTGCGGATTTCTTCCTTTTTTCTTGCGGTTTTATTGCGGTTTTTGTGCGGATTCCCCTGCGGATTTGGAGAATGGAGCAGGTGGAAAACCGCACAAAAGAAGTGACATGCTGCATATTGTCAACCACAAGAAAACCGCGCGGAAAAATCCGCAGCGTCTGCACAGCGTTTTTTTTTCAATTGACTAACATGCTACTGTACATCACAATGCAGATATGCAGCGTTTCTGCGCGGTAAAATCCACTGCGGATCCGCTAGATATCTGCATCGTGTGCACATGGCCTTACACTTTAAGTGACTTATCCGAGTTACTTAGAGGAAAAATTAGCACATTTTTGTGCACTTGTGGACTGTGCAAAAATGTTAGAAAAATCTCAGTAAATTGCATAATTTTTGCTGTGTTTTTCACAATATCATGCAGAAAATGCAGAAAGTTTCTCCTAGCCCTAGTCAATGAAGAACATACAGAATTTAGATGCAACTCTGATGGCATCCATGTACTGTCCACATTTTTTTGTGTGGATCCATATGCTTGAATGGACGAATTTGAACCATATGCTTACAGTAGTTAATATTGGACATGTACCGTATTTGTTTTTGCTTTGCTGACTGACTACACAAAAACAAGCTGGCATGTGAAAAGGCTCAGACTATGGCTGGAGTCACACACAACGTAGAAAAATACGGACTGTTTTGTACGGCCTTAATACCAAAGGAACAGCAATACGTGGAATATTGAATCACGAATCTCAAGAATAATAGAAAATCAGCAATTGAGAAAATCATAAAACATAACTTTTAATATAGTAAAATAAAAGCTACCACAAGATGTAGTGAAGATAAAACACATTAAATCTAATTGTCACAGACTATAACAGAGAGTGTCTGTATAAGTCTCAAAACAGACCACACAACGTATATATACATTATGTGACTATTCCAAGTCCCGGAGTTTGAGAGGACTGGACAAAATACAATTGGTCCAAGGCACTGAAGCGTAAGACCAAAATCTGCCAATGAACAGTTTCCTTGTTAGAAGTAATGCATTGAAACAGTTTTCTATAAAGAAAAGAAAAAACCTCTACCATGTTCAGGTTATCAAGGAAATTGCCCTTTCATGCATATTAAAGAGACGTCATATAAAAAATCCACAAACATAATTATGAAAAATGGAATGATCTCACCACATGCATATGGAAGACGTCCCCAGTCAGATGTCCCATCAGAGTCATGTTAGGTCAGGAAAAGAGGAAGAGAATTCGCCCTAATCAAGCCCTATCAGAGCTACCAAATCCTGACCCCCATGACTCCTGCCCTAACAAGAGCAGTCCATATCTGACCCTCAAAATAGAAGCCCTATTATGTCCCTGACGCGTTTCGTCAGTAAGTGACTCTTCAGGGGACCTATTAGCACTTGTGGTAGCTTTTATTTTACTATATTAAAAGTTACGTTTTATGATTTTCTCAATTGCTGATTTTCTACGGCCTTAATACGCATAAATGGTCCCTAAATAGTGATCCGCATATCATCCGTTGTCAGGGTGTGGCCGCGTATTTTTCTCATGTAAGCCTCCGTATGTAATCCGTATGTGATCCATATAGCGTTTTTTTCTCGCAACCTTGCAAAATGGACATTTAACGGTTTTGAGGCCTGCAGATAATTTAAATCATCATCACCAACCTCAACATCAGGTGGCAGCCTTAAATCTGCCCATTTTGGTGCTGTTCTTGTGTTGGTGTCTTGGTGGTGATTAGCAAACATGTCAGACACACTTCAGCCAGCCATACCCAGTGATTGTGGATACAGGGAGGCGGAGACAAATGTGGGTGCATCCACATTTGAGACAACGCCTCACTAAAGACCATTTTCACAGGCTTTATGCAGCTCTGAGGACAAATCCAGACAAGTTTTTCCTCTATTGTCGGATGACCGTTTCTACCTTTGATGTTTTGTTGGACACAGTGCGCCCAGGGATAACCTTCCAGGACACCCAGATGCGCAAATGTATCTCTGCGGAGGAGCGGCTTCTCCTTACGTTACGGTATGTATTCCTCAGCTACAGAATGTATGTAGATGATTATTTTCCAAAATAATTCTCTTACTCAGTCACACCTTTTTAGCTGAGTGACATTATGAATTATTCCCAAATATATGCTCTAAAAGTTAGAAGACTTTTATGTGTTATTCCACATTACATAGCCGTGGTACATGTGTATATGTATTGTTCGCCTATCTTCTTACTTACCCACTGTTCTGGTGATCTATATGTAATGTGTGCATCCTTTAGCATGTATTAATGTATATATTGTCTACTTTTAATTGTAGGTTCCTTACAACTGGCCTTTCTTATGCCGCACTCCATCTGGAGTTTTTGATTGGGCAATCAACAATATCTGGCATCGTTCGGGCTACATGTTTGGAAATCTTGTCCAGACTTAATCAACTGGTCAGGCCCGAGCCCAAGATGGGAGACTGGTTGAGGATTGCCAGGGGATTTGAGTCGCACTGCCAATTCCCCATTTGTATTGGAGCCCTGGATGGGAAGCACATCCGTGTGCGTAAGCCGCCGAACTCAGGGTCCCAATTCTATAATTATAAACAATATTTTTCTGTAGTTTTATTGGCTCTGGTTGACAGTAACTACAGGTTTATAATTGTAGACATTGGGGCTTATGGAAGAACTGGAGACTCTAGAGTCTTCAATTCTTCCATTATGGGTCGGCGGCTGCGCAATAACCAGTTGGACCTACCACCACCACGTCAGCTGCCAGGCTCAAATCAAGAAGCGGTGCCTTATGTCCTAGTGGGGGATGAAGCCTTCCAATTGACCAGGCATGTAATGAGGCCATATCCGAGCAGAAACCTTGACCACTGCCGCAGGATTTTTAATTTGCGCCTTTCACGTGCCCGAAGACTGGTGGAGTGCGCCTTCAGCATTCTTTGTGCCAAATGGCGTGTCCTCCAGACTGTCATTCAGCTAAGTGAAGCCAATGTCAATGAGGTCATCAAAGCTTGTGTGGTCCTCCATAACTTCACTAGACTGCATGATTGCTCCTCATCTGATGTGACTGAAGGTGTGGTGGACAATGGGGATAGGCCTAGGCCACATGTGCTCCCTTTATGGCGTCCTCTCTCTGGACTCAAAGTACGTGATGTGTTCACCCAGTATTTTGTTTCACCTCATGGTTCTACTACCTGGCAAGATCAGGCTGTATCTATGTTGTGATGTTCTTATGTGTGTATATATATATATATATATTTTTTTCTGTACTATGATTTGTGTGTTCGGTTTATATGGGCTAAAGTTGTCTTACTTATTAGAATGCCTAAAATAATGAAAGAAGAGGCCCAAAGTTGCATTTTCAAATTTTTTATAAATGCAAAAAATAACTTAGAATACTGTTTACCATATTTTTTTCATATGGCAGATATTACCCTGGCCATTTAGGCTTTTCTGTATTGCACATTATACTATTTGTACACCCAAATAGGTAACTAGAAAGAATCATTTTCTAACACAAAAACATAAACAACTTTTTGGTTTTATAACTGCTGGTAGCTTGGCGGAGGTGATGGCGGGAGGCCTTCATCTCTTTGTTGGGGTGCCCAGCTTGACCATCACCCTGTTGAGGTGGATGTTCTTGGCCCTGTGGGAATATGTGGCCATGGTCATGTAGCTGCGCACCAAATAGACCATAAGGATACTGGCGATTAAAATCCTGTGGCTGATTGTAGCCACGTCCATCATACCCCCCAATATGACCATGTCGTCCAAACCCAGGTTGGGGCCAGCCTCCAACACCGGGTCTGTACAAGTGGCCATATTGGGCAGGTTGGTTATAGGCTGCCATTTGGCCCTGTTGTTGCCAAGGTTGGTTTTGGGGGTGAATGGGTGGAGGTGTAGGCACACGTGTAGGCGGAACTTCAGATCCTAATTGAGCATGCACATCTGGTTGTCGGGCAAGGCGGAGACAGATACGGGTTGAGAGCTGCCACCTCTCAAGATACTCAAACAACTCATATGGGTCATTGGTTATGTGTGCATGCATCAATTAGGATCTGAATGGATCCTCGCACACGTAGCCTCACCTCACGGGGTAGGCGACGGAGGTACCGGGCCAGGCTTCGGAATATGCCTCTTCCCCCTCACCCTGGGCAGCCCTGGACAGGTAATTGAGGACACCTGTGTTTACATGCCTCCGGGTATCAGAGACTGTGTTGTCTCTTCTCCGTCTCCCATGGCGGCCTACGTCTGCAGGCTGGGGGGACCCCTCAAGATGGCCAGTAGGGCTGCTGCTGTTGCCGGGGTCCTCTACGTTGCTGGTGGCTCTGCTGGTTCTGAACCAGGTCCAGAACCTGATGTTGGTCCTGGTGGTGGTGGAGCTTGGGGGTTGCAAAAGCTCGGGTCAGAACATGGGCCAGCCACCTCTTCACATCCCCCGTCCGGGTCTATAATGGGCTCAGTATCCGACCCTGTCTCCCTCTCTGTGAGGTTGGACTGAGTTCTGTTAGGAAATGTAATAAAATAAAAATGTATCTCTGACCCTAAACAGCATATGTGTCATGTGGTGTGATGTCTGTGCTAACGGTCTGAGATCCATAATGGGTGCCAAAAATGACAAGCGGTCAAAATATATGTATTTCCGCTTGGTCGGTGCTGCTGCCCCACTCCTGACCATCTGCTGTCTTTCCCGCCGGTACTGGTCGTGGATGCTGCGCCAGCGTCTCATCACATCCTCAACTGCAATGTGAAGGGAAAATGAACTTTAACCTTTGGGAAATGTGCCAAGCAGTATTCCTAAAATTTCACATAGTCATGTGGCCTAGTAGGGGCTGCGTTTTAGCTAAATTTTTCGTTAGCAAACAGGGATACCTACATACACAGTATAGGATTGTAGGGGTTACTTTTCAAAAAGCTCACTTCTGGCCTTTAAGATGATTGGTAAAAAAGGCAATTACTTACAAATTTGTTGTTGCTCCTTACGTGGCCGTTGGGCAAAGTCTGGAAACATCTGCACACAGATGCGCCTCCATGCCACCTCTTTTCTGGCCCTGTCGGAATAATGGGCATCCCGTTGGTCCCAAAGTTCGGGCCTTTCCTGGACCAACACAATTAAGAGCTCCACATTAATGTGGGTAGACATACTGCTGTACTCCGTGGAGGCGTACTTCCTGGATGTCTGGAGCGCTTTTTGAGCTAATTTGCATGTCTAGGCTTCCTGATGATGGATTGGCCCATTTCCTGTCACCAGGAGGTCTTGCGTATTTCTCGCAAGTCACACATGTGTTCCGTGTGTAATGCGATGTTTTTTGCGCACCCATAGACTTGCATTGCATACTACGGTCGTAGTACTCTGACAATCGCAGCATGCTGCGATTGGCTCGGCCCGTAAAAATTACGCGACAAAAATACAGCTGATGGGAGCTATCCCATAGAGCAGGGTTCCCCACCTCCAGTCCTCATATATGCATATTTTTAACGCCTCTCACTCAAGCGTATTCCTCTCTAGTGTGACGCCGGCCTATAGCAGTCTCTCACAGACCATAAACTATCCACACCCCTAAAAATGGACAGAAATATACTGTATACTGTATATAGGAGACTCGAATGTGTAAATGAGTCCTGATAAGGAAGGATTGTAGCGTATGGTTTCTCAAAATCAAGTGAAAAATGTAAAAATATTGTTAAAAATATTTAAAAATGTTAAAAAAAAGAGACAGGGAATATATGAAAAATCTATTAGGCATTCGGTAGACATCCTCAGATGAAGCCACAATCAGTGGTCAAACACATCGTGTCATGCTATTTGTCACATGTCAATGCTAAACAAAATGTTATGACGAGGTATCATGCTATAGTTATTCTAATCCCTTGGTCCAACAGTTTAACCCTTTAAATACATTGGTAAATTATGGCATTTAAGTGGTTGGATATGGGAGGAGGCCAGCCCTTCTGTGACTTATGGCTCCACTGCGTTGGGTGCCGATGGTTATGGCTGCTTCGGTTCTACTGACAGGCCATATGTTTCTCATTGTTGTCCTCCAATAATGCCCAGCCTGCAGTCAATTTTATAATATACTAGCTGAAGAGCCCGGCATTGCCCGGGCATAGTAACTAACTGTGGTTAGTTATAACAAATTATAATGATTATCCTCCATCCCATAGTCCAGTGCCCATATACCCATCATGCATATCCTCCATCCCATAGTCCCGTGCCCATATACCCATCATACATATCCGCCAACCCATAGTCCCTTGCACATATACCCATCATACATATCCTCCATCCCGTAGTCCTGTGCCCATATTCTCAATCATACATATCGTCCATCCCATAGTCCCGTGCCCATATACCCATCACACAACCTCCATCCCCTAGTCCTGTGCCCATATACCCATAACACATCCTCCATCCCATAGTCCCGTGCCCATATACCCATCATACATATCCGCCATTCCATAGTCTCATGCCCATATACCCATCATACATATCTGCCATCCCATAGTACCGTGCCCATATACCCATCAAACATCCTCCATCCCATAATTCCGTGCCCATATACCCATTATGACATCATTTTCGCCATGGCAACCATTCTGACATCATCATCATCATGGCAACCTATTATGACATCATCATCACCCCATGGTGATGACATAACCGTCGATACATGCGTACGCATACACACACACATACACTCAGCTTTATATATAGATTGCTATACTATAGTCAGGACTCCCAATAGGAATTTCAGGACCCCATACTGGCAAAATATTCGAAGCTCCCTTGAGACTCCGCCCAGGCTTCACCCCAGCCCCGCCTCCACCCCTCAAACTGTCTACAGTCCACCGCTCTTTCGTAGAAAAACTCCACTTCTCACCAATCACACATTAACAGTTCCCATCACCAGGTCACACATATATCCAATACAATTTAGGTATACTTTTATTTATTTTTCAATTTTTAAAATGAACAATAATATCACATAAAAGGGACAAATACCACCACACCATGACCAGACACCATATTACCACCACATAGTGACCTATAATACCTCATGCAAGGAAAAAATAATGCCACACCATGTCCAGACCTCTTATTACCACCACAGTGACTGAATAATATCACATACAACTTCAAGGGACAAATACCACCGCACCATGTCCAGATCACATATTACCACCATATGGTGACCAATAATACCACATACAAAGAACAAATACTACCACACCATGACCAGACAACATATTACCACCACATGGTGACCAATAATACATACAAAGAACAAATACCACCCCACCATGACCAGACCACATATTACCACCACATAGTGACCAAATAATAGACCATACAAGGAACAAATAATGCCACACCATGGCCGGACAACATATTACCACCACATAGTGACTGAATACTACAATACTGATCATTAATAAAAAAAAACACAGCACTAATATCATCATAAGTGCCATTATACACAGGAGATCTGTACTTAATATTCAGTTTCTGTGTAAAGGTAATACAGTGATCACCAGTGACATTATACACAGGAGCTCTGTATATATTTTACAAGTTATACAGTGATCAATGAAATTATACACAGGAGCTCTGTATATAGTGTCAGTGTAAAGGTCATACAGTGATCACTGGTGACATTGTACACATGACCGCTGTATATAGTATACAGTGTCAGTGTAGAGGTAACACACTGACTCACCAGTGACGTCTGTATGTGAAGTCCTTCAGCTTCGTTCCAGCATAGACCGTCATCACTTCTTCCATCCAGGGCTTGTCTCTGCAGGAAATAACACTGTTATCTAGAGCACAGCTTGCAGAACAAATTAATTAATTTTTTAACAACTTCTAAACTACACCAGATGAAAAAAAGGCGAAATAGTGTCGCTCTGCACAGTAACAGGACCACCTCCCCCATTTAAACAATATTCTCAAAAAATAAAATAAATACATCACTTCAGTAATAATATTCCTTAATTAGCCTCTATTGTAATAATATCCTCCATCCTGGTCCCCGTGTGTCTCATTCCTGGCTCCAGCCATATGTTCTCCCATCCTGCCCTCATGTGTATCCATTCTGCCCCATGTGATGTCCCATCCTGCTCCATCTGTTGCCATCCTGCCCCCATGTCTCTCATCCTGCCCCCGGGCCTCTAATCCTGCCCCGTGTCTCCATTCTACCCCCATGTCTCCATCCTGCATCATGTGTTTCCAACCTGCTCCATGTCTCCACTCTGCCCCTGTGTCTCTATTCTGCACCATGTGTCTCCCATCCTACCCCCGTGTCTCCATTCTGCCCCGTGTCTCCACTCTGTCCCAGACGCAGGTTCAGTTAAACTCAATTGCCATGCGGACACGCACAGCAATAGTTAAAAGCTGCCAGCCAATCGGAGGCTGGCAGCTGACATCAGAGCGCACATCGCCGGTGTATGATGTCATTGTCATTCGCCGGTGAGTACGCGCTTGAAATGCCTGGAGGCAGCATCGCCACAGGAACGCAGCCAGCAAGAGTTTTGTGATCTGGTAATGGGAACTGTTAGGTCAGGGTCAGACTACCGTATGGCATCCGATGCTAGAGCATCGGATGTGATATGCTAATGACCTTCAGCTCCTGCTCTGCTGCAAGCAGGAGCTGATTGTCATGAGTCTGTGCAACGAGCCTCTCGCACATAGCGGATCGAAGCACAATTGCGGAGGAGGCAGATAAATTAATTTCCCATTTCCTCCATTGCCGAGGTCATCATATAGTTTTATATGGGTGTGAGTGAGCCGAGACTCGGCCGAGTGTCGGTGACAATCACAGCATGCTGCGATTTCACTCGCTCGTTGAAAACGGCCGAGAAAAAAAGCGATGATGGGAGCTGCCCCATAGATGAATACTGGTCTGAGTGCTATGCTGTTTTATCGCATAGCACTCGTCCGCATTCATCGCTAGTGTGACCCCAACCTTAATGTGTGATTGGTGAGAAGTGGAATTTTTCCAAGAGAAAGCAGTGGGACTTTGGACAGTTTGGGGGGTGGGGGCTGGGGTGGAGCCTGGGTGGATTCTCAAGAGGGCCCTGAATATTTTGCTAGTATGGGGCCCTAAAATTCCTAGTGGCAGCACTGCATCCTGCCCCCATGCCTCCCATCCTGCCCCCATGCCTCCCATCCTGCCCCCGTGTCTCCCATCCTGCCCCATGACTCTATTCTGTCCCAGGCAAGATGGAGATGGCTTGCCGTTTTCAATAAAAATAAAAAAAAACTTTCTTACCTGGCCGCGTTCCTGTGGCGATGCTGCCTCCAGACATTTCAAGCACGTACTCACCGGCGAATGACAATGACGTCACACACTGGCGACGTGAGTGCTGATGTCAGCTGCCAGCCTCCGATTGGCCGGCAGCTTTTAACTATTGAAGTGCGGGCCCGCACGGCAATAGAGTTTAACTGAACCTGTGTCTGGGACGCAGGGTCAGTTTCTGCATCAGCAGACTCCTGCTAGGGACCGGTGAGCAGGTGAGACGGGGCCTGATGCGAGACCCCTCTGCTCATCACGCCCCATACACCAGTCAGGGCAGTAATGCCCTTATGGCGGCCCTGACTATAGATCATTGCAATATATTATACCACCAATTAAAGGGAATCTGTCAGCAGGTTTTTGCAATGGAATCTGAGAGCAACATGATGTTGGGGCACAGATTCTGATTCCAGCAATGTATCACTTACTGGGCTGCTTGATGCAGTTGATAGAATATCTATTTTCCCTGCTATAGATGTAGCAGTGGTCAGAATACTGAGCTCTGTATAACCCTGCTCACACCCCTGACTGGCAGCTTCCTGTGTACACTGTGCATTGTCAGTGGTGGGAGAGGGGCTACACAAATTAGCTTGTCTGGTTTATACCTGACACCTAGTCCTGCTGTTATAATCTTCTGCTGATAAAATACTGATTTTATTGAAACTACAGCAAGCTGCTGAGCAAATGAAATCAAGCTCTTGCTCTCTGCCTTACTATTTATTTCATTTAAAAATGTCCCTCTTTAAGGGATCACAGGTTTAAATCCCCTAAGAGAACCAATAAAAAGAGCAGAAAAGAGATTATTTTTAAAATATTTTTAAGTTCCAATCACCCGAAACATTTCCTTTTTCCAAAAATATTGCCGAATCCATAACAATCTAGATAATATCTAGACTAATAAAATATCACAATATTTATTCAAATATGGTCATCATTACCAAAAAGAAAAAAAAATAAATTACAAAATTATTTTTGGATCACTTGACATTCCAAACTGAACACCAAAATTATTACTTTTTTTTACCTAAGCATTCAGCATAAAAAAACAAGAATGTGAGAATTGCCATTCGTTTCTGCTCATCCCACCTCCCCAAAATAAAGTAATTGTTCTGTTCTCACTAAATGAAGCAGAATTCATGTAGCTTATACAGGCAGCTAAACCGCTATACTGGGGTCCAATAAGGCGCCTGTAGGTTGGATCTGTGCTTTATTGAACTTGATAGTATATTCGCGCGGTGAAACTACAGGCAAAAACATATATGCATACATTCAATACTGGGTTCATCAGGGATTCATATATACATAATGCATCATCTGCACTAATAGCTTACCAGGGGAGAATTAACTAAGCAGGCTAATATGAGACAGGAACTGGATACAGGAAACATAAATACATACCAGCAATGCTGTCACAAGTGGAGAAGAGAAATGAGATGCCTCCTGAATGCAGGCAGAAGGAAAATGGTGGACTGGAGGGAAAATGGGGGCTGAACTAACCATAATCCTTTGCAAAAGGCTTCCAGGATGCATTGCAGCCTTTCCAGAATACACTGCAAACGGAAGGAAATAGCAAAGTGAAAGTAAAACACACAATAACACTGCGGTTATGACTCTGGTCACTAGATGGAGCCAGAAAACACTGTAAACATTAACAATCAGATAATCAGGGATTATGAATTAAGTGTTGGAGACAGAACAGTAATAATAAAATTGTTCTCTCTCACCCATGACAGCACCACGGAGAGAGGGGGTCCGCCCATCAAGGACAGGAACCTACAGATAAAAAGGCGGCACATCTCCTCCGCCCCCAGTTGGGTTCCTGTCCTTGATGGGTGACCCGTGGAACCAGCAGCGGCAGCAGCTTACCGGATAGAAGAGGAGTCCAGGGCCGTTCCGTTCACAGGTAGGACAGTGGGGAGGCCCCTGTCGCGGTGGGGTCGGTACCTGAAGCCGCCACCGCTGTAGCCGAGGGGCTGTACAGGGTGAGCGGGAGGGAGAGGACCGAGCCGCCGCTCCGGATAGGAGAATGGGGCTGGGGGACGCCGGTACATGCGCGGGCAGCGCCGTGGTACTAAGGTGTACCAAGATGGTGCTGCCCCGGAAATGAAGCAACAACTTCCGGGTCCCCGCGGTTGGCGCACGCGCACTGCGCGCTCCCCGGGGCAAAGCGGTGCAGGCTGGGAGGAGGAGGTGACGTCACGGCCGGGAAATTCAAAAGAGAGATGCTGGAGCTGCTCCACACTGGAAGCGTCCTGTGAGCATGGAGGACAGCAACCAGCACGAGGAGCAGCCAATACAGCAGCCCAAGCAGCAGCAGCACAGGCAACACCACCATCTCCGACAAAAAGAAAAGGACGGACGCGAGGGCCGGTCCAGCAGCCACTTCACGCAGCACAGCAAGTCGACTGCGAGGAGCAAGTCACCTTCCTTGGATCAACCCGTGAGGGATCTGAATCCACCTCCCGAACCGGTACCTGCAACCGCGCATATGGGGTAAATGAGCTACGTGAATGTTCCCCATTGTAATAGACTTCTTTCCCTTATTAGGGAAAGAAGAAAGAAAAAACAAAGAACAGGGAATGCACCACCTGTAAAAACCCACTACCAGCTTCCTGGGATAAAAAACTCTGCGACTCCTGCATACAGGAGGTTCTCTGTGAGAAAACCCCGGATTACGCCTCAGATCTAAGAGCGGTAATCCGTTCGGAGTTTCAGAGCGCCCTTTCATCTCTAAAACAAAAAGGGAGGGGGAGGAAAAGGGACACAGTAGTAGGATCCCAGTCAGAGGCCTCAGCGTCAGGGGAAGTTACCTCCCATACTTCAGACAACGACTCGTCATCCTCGGATGAAGAGACAGAGAGTCATCATTGTTTCCCCCTGGATGAGATAGACATCCTAGTAAAGGCAGTAAGATCTACCATGGGGGTGGCAGACCCTCGGCCCGATAGATCAGTCCAGGACATAATGTTTGGGGGACTGGGCCAGAAGAGATGCAGAGTATTTCCATTAAGCGAGAACGTACAGGGCCTGATAAAAAAAGAATGGGAGAGACCAGATAGGAAGAACTCCACGGTTCCCTCCCTTAAAAGAAAATACCCATTTGACGAGGAAGCATCCACGTCCTGGGACAAAGCCCCCAAGCTAGACGTGGCGGTTGCCAAGGCCTCAAAGAAATTTGCACTCCCCTTTGAGGATATGGGTACTCTAAAGGACCCATTAGACAAAAAAGCTGACACCTTCCTCAAAGGCACTTGGGAATCAGCAGGAGGAAACCTTAGGCTAGCAATAGCGGCAACTTGTACCTCCAGAGCCCTCATGGTATGGGTGGACCGATTACAGAGGCAAATAAGGGAAGCTACACCCACGGAGAAAATCCTGGAATCCATTCCAGTCATAAGAGGAGCGGCGGCTTTCTTAGCCGACACATCAGCTGACTCAGTAAGGTTGTCTTCCAAAGCAGCAGCCCTGTCAAACGCAGCCCGTAGAACGCTGTGGCTTAAATGCTGGCCAGGGGACTTACAGACTAAGATGAAGTTATGCGCCATCCCTTGTGAAGGGAAATTCCTATTCGGAGAAACGTTGGATGACATCCTCCAAAAGGCAGGGGATAAAAATAAAGGATTCCCAAACCTGGGTCCTACAGGCTTTAAAAGATCCTTTCGAAACAAAAAGCTTTTTCAGAGGAGACCCCCGAGAGAGCAAAAATGGGACGACAGGAGAAGGGACAGGGGGTTCTTCATCGGTAACCCGTCCCAAGATAAAAAAAAAAACCCCAAGTGACTGTTTGCCCAGGGTGGGAGGTAGACTAAGTTTTTTTTTTTTACCAGCATGGAGGAGAATATCGAACAACCCCTGGTTATTAAATCTGATCAGGGCTAAGGATAGACTTTCTCTCTCTCCCCCCTCAAAAATACGTGGTAATCCCACTAAGATCATCGATAACGGAACAAAAAGCCCTCGAAAAAGAGGTCTTAAGTCTATTGAACAAGAGAGTCCTCCAGGAGGTTCCCCCACGGGAGAGAGGCAGAGGATTCTACTCGCCTCTCTTTCTAGTAACCAAACCGGACGGTACCTTCTGGACAATAATAAATCTAAAGAGACTGAACGACTACGTCAAAAACGAAAAATTCAAAATGGAGTCGATCAAGTCGACCATCAAAATTCTCTCTCCACATTGCTGTATGATAGTATTAGACCTCAGCGATGCATATTATCACGTCCCCATCCACAAAGACTCTCGGAAATACCTCAGACTGGCGGTCTCCATAGGAGGCGAAGTAAGAGAGTTTCAGTACAGGGCCCTGCCATTTGGAATTTCTGTAGCCCCGCGAGTTTTCACAAAGCTAGTGGCAGAGATGATGGCGCACCTGAGAGAACAAGATATTCTAATAGTCCCATATCTGGACGACTTTTTAATTGCGAGCAACTCGGCCCAAAGATGCCGGGAACAGAGAGACAGAGTGATGGACACTCTACAAAACCTGGGCTGGCTTCTAAACCAAAAAAAATCAAGGCTGGAGCCCAAACAAGTTCAGGAGTTCCTAGGCCTGACACTGGACTCAAACACCCAGGAGTGTTACCTCCCAGACCACAAAAAAGAAAAGATTGCTCAGGTGGTAGCAAGAGCGATGCAGAACCCTTCCATGACACTAAGGAAAGCAATGTCCCTGTTGGGGTCCCTCTCCGCCTGTCTGCCAGCGGTCCAGTGGGCACAGATACATACGAGAGATCTCCAATGGGATGTATTGGCCAACCAGTTGGCATTAGGAGGTCACTTGGAGGGTCACGTCACACTAGACTCCAAAACTATTCGTTCCCTAGCTTGGTGGGGGAACAGAGACAACCTATCCAAAGGGGTTCCCTGGGTGATAAAAATCACACACGTAATCACCACAGATGCCAGTCCCAAGGGATGGGGAGCACATATGAGCAACAGAGTGGCTCAGGGGGAATGGGGAGCTCAGGAACTAGAAGCCTCCTCGAACCAAAAAGAACTATTAGCAGTAGTCTATGCCCTAACACACTTCCTGCCGGTACTACGGGGCCATCATGTCCGGATATTTTCGGACAATCGGGTGACGGTGGCCTATATAAACCATCAGGGGGGAACCAGGTCTCGAACACTAATGAACACATCCTCCGAAATATTCACATTAGCCGAGGAAAACCTACTATCCCTCTCCGCACTACACATACGGGGAGCAGAAAACCAGAGAGCAGACTTCCTGAGTCAGAAAAGAGCGACCAGAATGGTGACCGGTCTGCAAACCCTGTCTTATGAGGAAAGGTTGCAGGATTTGGGAATGTTTAGTTTGCAAAAGAGAAGACTGAGAGGAGACTTAATAGCTGTCTACAAATATCTAAAGGGCTGTCACATTGTAGAAGGATCAACTTTATTCTCATTTGCACAAGGAAAGACTAGAAGCAATGGGATGAAACTGAATGGGAGGAGACAGATTAGATATTAGAAAAAACTTTTTGACAGAGTGATCAATGAGTGGAACAAGCTGCCACGAGAAGTGGTGAGTTCTCCTTCAATGGAAGTCTTCAAACAGAGGCTGGACAAACATCTGACTGGGATGACTTAGCGAATCCTGCTTTGAGCAGGGGGTTGGACCAGATGGCCCAGGAGGTCCCTTCCAACTCTACGATCCTATGATTCTATGAGTCGCACCCAGCTACATCAAGGGGAGTGGGTTCTAAAACAGTCCATTTTTCTACAGATCGTAAAAATGTGGGGAACCCCGGACATGGATCTGTTTGCCGACTACAGAAACAAGAAAGTAAAAGCTTTCTGTTCCCTAAACTCCAGGGGAAATCCCAGAACCCTGGATGCATTTATGCTTCCGTGGACACAGGGCCTAATGTATGCCTTTCCGCCGCCCATTCTCATCCCGGCAGTCATAAGGAAAGTCAGAGAAGACGGGGCAAAAATGATACTAATAGTCCCGTTCTGGCCAAAAAGAACCTTGTTCTGGCTGAGGATACTATCAATAACCGACCCCTGGGTTCTACCAAATCTCCCCGACCTTCTGTCCCAAGGTCCCGTGTTACACCCTCGAGCAGTGAACCTCCATTTAACACCATGGAATTTGAAAGTACACTGCTAAGGGGGAGGGGGTTCTCAGAAAACCTGATCTCCACTGTACAAAAAAGTAGGAAGCCAATAACAACCAGGGCCTACGGGAGAACTTGGAGGAAATTTCTGTCCGGGGCAAGGGTTCAGGATGGAGTTCAGGTTGAAAAAATTCTTGAGTTTCTGCAAAAGGGGCTAGAACAGGGGTTGGCAACCAGTACGTTGAAGGTACAGATAGCGGCTCTAGGTGCCCTTTATAACCAAGACGTGGCAGGCAACCCTTGGATAGCACGGTTCATGAGAGCCGCAGCCAGGTCTAGACCAATAATCACCCAGAAATTACCATCATGGGATCTAAACCTAGTGTTATCTGCACTAACGGGGCCCCATTTGAACCCATCCAGTCGGTACCCCTAAAAATCCTATAATTAAGGACGGTACTTCTAGTGGCCCTAACATCTGCTCGCAGAGTGAGCGATATTCAGGCTTTGTCAGCAATAGCTCCGTTCACTAAAATCCTAGACGATAGAGTCATATTGAAACCTGACCTGGCGTACCTACCCAAGGTGGCGACACATCTCCATAGGTCCCAAGAGGTAGTCCTTCCTTCCTTCTGCCCAAACCCTAGGAATAGGGGAGAGGAGAGATTTCACATCCTAGATTTGAAGAGGTGCCTAGTTCAATACTTAGAGACCACCAAGGAATATAGGAAGGAAGGGTCTCTCTTTGTGTGTTTCCAGGGGCCTTGGAAGGGACTCAAAGCGTCCAAGAGTACCTTAGCAAGGTGGATAAGGGATGCGATTGCCCTGGCGTACTCATCCAGTGGGAATACCATCCCGGAGGGTTTAAAAGCTCACTCTACAAGGGCGATGGCGACCTCATGGGCAGAAAGATCAGAGGTATCGATAGAACAGATCTGTAAGGCGGCCACCTGGTCAACACCTTCCACCTTTTTCAGGTACTATCGACTAGATCTAGCCTCTACGTCTGACCTAACCTTCGGGAGAAGAGTCCTTCAGGCGGTGGTCCCTCCCTAAGCTACCAATCTCTGAAATTCTCTCCATGGTGCGGTCATGGGTGAGAGAGAATAGCTTAGTTACTCACCGATAACGGTGTTTCTCGGAACCCATGACAGCACCCGCTTATTCCCCCCCCCTTTCACGTGTGCGGTGAGCATGGCTTAATGTGTGTAGAGTGTTTTTCGTTAGACACGGTGCTTCTCCATAATATGCAATATTATAATGTTATGTATATACTTTTGTTGTTAACTAACCGGGAGACCCTCTGATGCTCTGTAACCAACTGGGGGTGGAGGAGAGGTGCCGCCTTTTTATCTGTAGGTTCCTGTCCTTGATGGGCAGACCCCCTCTCTCCGTGGTGCTGTCATGGGTTCCGAGAAACACCGTTATCAGTGAGTAACTAAGCTATTTGTACCTGAAAATCATCAATTCATCATGAGGATTAAAAAAAAAGTTGTGGCTCTCAGAGCACAGAGACATTTTTTTACAGCAAAAAAAAAAGTAGCAAAACAAAATTTAAAGAGAACCTGTCAGCAGGATTGTGCTCAGACCTACAGACAGTGTCAGGTTGGCATCGTTATGCTGATTACAATGATTCCTTGGTTGATGAAATCCTTCTTATGGTTGTTGTTTAATCTTTATTTTCAGTTGAGATTCTTGTGCTCCAGGGCGGCCTGTCAGGGGGTATTCATGTGGTGCTTAGGTATTTATCTGTATGGCTTTTCATAGTTCACTGATCTGTCAGTGACCTGCCCCCAATTTTACATATTGCCTATATTTTTGATAATATTGTTGACAATATATAATATTGTTGGCTTAAAAAAAATTTACATCCAGCAAAATGGCGCTGGCGGCGCATGCACAGGAGCATCAAACATAAAACAACAACCACAAGATGGATTTCATCAACCAAGGTGTCATTTTAATCAGTATAACGGCGCCGACCTGACACTGTCTGTAATTTACTGAGCGAAGAGTTAAAACTTATAGCACAGTTAAGGGACCTTACATGGGGAGAACAACAAATAAAATGTTAGCAAATAAAATATTTTCATGTATCTAAATTGACAAATGTGTCTCTTTCTGTTGCTGTCCAGCTTTATGATGCTTTCCCATGGCTCATGTATCACCTCCCAGGTCCTCAACAGGCCATGTACAAACACATGCACTTCTTGAAACAATATATGTTGCAAGAAATAAGGCAACATCAACAGAACCCTTCACCTGAGCCTCAAGACGTTGTGGATTATTACCTGGAAGAGATCTTAAAGGTT
Organism: Dendrobates tinctorius; assembly: GCF_039654945.1. NCBI lineage: Eukaryota > Metazoa > Chordata > Amphibia > Anura > Dendrobatidae > Dendrobates > Dendrobates tinctorius. The sequence goes on from NW_027361775.1 coordinate 24,456,885, forward strand.
TGTAAAATAAACTGTCACTTTAAACAACGATTGCCACACTGAAAACTTGGTGATGGCAATCCACGAAAATCCTTTGTTCTAATCATAAACAGTCTTTTAATGCATAAGACCGTGAATGCAATATGAACTTCTATATAATTTGATGCTAAGCTTTCATCTATCTGATTTTTTTTCCAAGAGGCACTGTAAGGGCCATGCAGGTCCGGCTCCAGGTTTTTGAGTGCCCTGGGCGAAAGTCTCAGTGGGCCCCCCCTTTAACACATACCATGATTTATGCCATGTGACATCCGTGGTGCCAGCCAAAAACGGACTCGTCACCGTGTGGATCACATGGACAAGCATGTGATCCACATGGACACTCGTTCTGTGGCAAAACACATTCATGTGAAGGAGGCTATTGATTAGTAGTGTATGTATGAAAGAAAGAACAGAGAAAGAAAGAAACAAAGAACAGAAAGAAAGAACAGAGAGAAAGGGGAAAGAAAGAACAGAGAAAGAACATAGAGAAAGAAAGGAAGAACAGAAAGACAAAGAAAGATTAGAGGGAGAGAGAGAAAAGAACAGAGAAAGAGAAAGAAAGGGGTAAGAAAGAAAGAACAGTGAAAGATGGGGAAGAAAGAAAGAACAGAGAGATAGAAAGAAATAAGAAAGAAAGAAAAAGAACAGAGAGAGAAAGCGTGGACAGAAAAAAAGAACAGACAGAGAAAGAAAAAGAACAGAGAGAGAAAGAAAGAGTGGACAGAATAAAAGAACAGACAGAGAAAGAAAGAGGTGAAAAAGGAACAGACAGAGAAAGAAAGAGGGGAAAAAAGAACAGACAGGGAGAGAGAGAGAACAGAGAGAGAAAGAAAGAGTGGACAGAAAAAAAGAATTGGGAGAGAGAAAAAGGAGGGGAAAGAAAGAAAGAACAGAGAGGTAGAGAGAAAAAGAAAGAGGGGAAAGAACAGAAAGAAAGAACAAAAGAAAGAGGGGAAAGAAAGAACAAAGAGAGAGAGAAAGGGTTAACTATATTGCATTTAAATCTTGAGGTGTAACTATATTCACAAGGGGTTAATTAAGGGTGGGAGTTCATACAGTAATTAAGGGTTTATAAGGGGCAGCTGGTTGGGACTCAACTCCTTTTGGAAGTGCATTGAGCAGCAAGGTGGTGTGCTGCTAAAAGGGAAAAAAAAACCTCTTTTAAATCTTCTGCCTGAGCGAGTGTGAACGAGCTGAGTGTGACCTGAGTATAAGTGCGAACTGTGGTAAGTGTGTGACTTGAGATTCAGTGACTTTGGATTCAAGGAGTTTCCAAGGGAGGTATTACTGAATTACTGTTAGATTTTATTAATACTTTTTATTTATTTTTGCCTATCTTATTGTCTGGTGCAATCCCCATTAGGATGTGCTCCACTATTGCCAATGCCATCCAGTGCACGTCTTGCCGCATGTCTGAAATCCTTGAACAGCCGGTCGAGGGTGCATACTACTGTGCGAGATGTGAGCATGTTTTGCATTTGGAAGCCCAGATACTGGATCTAAATGTTCAGCTGGCAACACTGAGATCCATAGACAATATGGAAAGGAGTCTTCTGCTCACTGAGCAGATGCTCAATGGGATAGATGAGGGGGGGATGCCAGGTTGGATCTGCAGGACAATGAAGCAGCTAGCTGGGTGACAGGTAGAAGGCAGGGTAGAGGGAAGGGCACCAGGGAGGCTAGTCCTGATCTGGCACACCCCATTAAGTTTGCTAAGTTGGCAGATGAGGGGAGTGTTAGTGCAGGAGTAGCACTGCTGCAGCAAGGCATGTCCTCTGAAAGCCGGAGGAGTGTCTGCTTCAGTAAGTGGGGAAATAGGAGAGCAGGGCAGGCCAGACAGGTTCTGGTAGTGGGAGACTCAATTATTAGGGGAACAGATAGGACAATCTGTCACAAAGACAGGGATCATCGAACGGTGTGCTGCCTACATGGCGCTCGAGTCCGACACATCGCTGATCGGGTTGAAGGATTACTGGGAGGGGCTGGTGAGGATCCAGTGGTCATGGTGCACATTGGCACAAATGACAAAGTTAGCGGTAGGTGGAAGGTCCTTAAAGATGATTTCAGGGAATTAGGCTGTGAGCTTAAAGCAAGGACCTCCAAGGTGGTATTTTCGGAAATACTTCCTGTACCACGTGCCATGCCAGAGAGGCAACGTGAGATTAGGGAGGTTAATAAGTGGCTCAGGAATTGGTGTAGGAAGGAGGGGTTTGGGTTCCTGCAGAACTGGGCCAACTTCTCAGTTGGCTACAGGTTCTACTCTAGGGACGGGCTGCACCTCAATGGGGAGGGTACAGCTGTGCTGGGGGAGAAAATGGCTAGAAGGTTGGAGGAGTGTTTAAACTAGGGACGGGGGAGGGTATTCCTTTTATAGGAGGGGAAGACAGTGCAGATAGAGACCTGGGCACAAATAATGAAGGTGGGGGTGGCATGGGGGGTGGGGTTAGAACAGTTAAAAATTTAAGAAAGAATAGAGGTACAGAGAGATACATAAAGTGCATGTATACTAATGCCAGAAGCCTCGCCAACAAAATGGAGGCATTGGAGTTAATGTTGTTGGAATATAAGTATGACATGGTGGGGATATCTGAGACATGGCTGGACGAGAGCCATGATTGGGCAGTTAATTTACAGGGCTATAGTCTGTTCAGAAATGGCCGTACAAAAAAGCGAGGGGGAGGCCTGTGTTTATATGTAAAATCATCCTTAAAACCCATCCTTCGTGATAATATATATGAATCTAATGAAAATGTAGAGTCCCTGTGGGAGGAGATAAGGGGAGGGGGGAAAAATAATAAATTACTGATAGGGGTTTGTTATAAGTCTCCAAAAATAATGGAAGCAACAGAGAATATCCTCATAAAGCAAATAGATGAAGCAGCGACTCAAGAAGTCATTATTATGGGGGACTTCAACTACCCTGAAATACATTGGGGAACCGAAACCTGCAGTTCCAGCAAAGGTAATAGGTTTTTGACAACTATGAGAGACAATTACCTTTCACAACTGGTTCAGGACCGAACAAGAGGGGGTCACTGCTAGACCTAATATTAACCAACAGGCCAGACCGCATATCAAATGTAAGGGTTGAGGGTCACTTGGGTAATAGTGATCACAAATTAATAAGTTTTCATGTATCCTTTAATAAGATGTGTAGTAGAGGGGTTACAAGGACACTAAACTTGAGGAAGGCAAATTTCCAACGGATGAGAGATGATCTTGGTGCAATTAACTGGGACGATATCCTGAGACATAAAAATACACAAAGAAAATGGGAGACGTTTATTAGCATCCTGAATAGGACCTGTACACTATACAGTCATAAAGTTTGGGCACCCCTATTAATGTTAACCTTTTTTCTTTATAACAATACTTTTGCACCGGTCAAATTTTGTTTAAATGCAGATTGCACATTTTCTGTTAGTACAATAAACCTCATTTGAATCCAGAAATAAAACTGAGTCCATCAGTTATTAGATATATGAAACTGAAATAGCTGTTGCAAAAACCAAAATTGTTATAAAGAAAAAAGGTTAACATTAAAAGGGGTGCTCAAACTTTATCATATGACTGTATATACTGTATGGGAATAAACATGCGAGAAATAGGAGGAAACCACTATGGCTAAATAGAGCTGTAAGGGGTGCAATAAGTGATAAAAATAAAGCATTTAGAGAATTAAAGCAAGTAGGTAGTGATGAGGCATTAAATAAATACAGAAAATTAAATCAATTCTGCAAAAAGCAAATCAAAACAGCAAAAATTGAGACAGAGAGACTCATTGCCAGAGAAAGTAAAAATAATCCCAAAATATTCTTTAACTACCTAAATAGTAAGAAACTAAAAAATGATAGTGTTGGCCCCCTTAAAAATAGTCTGGGTGAAATGGTGGATGAGGATGAGGAAAAAGCCAATATGCTAAATGACTTTTTTTCAACAGTATTTTCACAAGAAAATCCCATGACGGATAACATGATCAGGGATAAAAATTCTCCATTAAATGTCACCTGCTTAACCCAGCAGGAAGTACGGCGGCGTCTAAAAATCACTAAAATTGACAAATCCCCGGGCCCAGATGGGATACACCCCCGAGTACTGCAGGAATTAAGCACAGTCATAGATAGACCATTATTTTTAATCTTTAAAGATTCCATAATAACAGGGTCTGTACCACAGGACTGGCATATAGCAAATGTGGTGCCAATATTCAAAAAGGGGACAAAAACTGAACTTGGAAATTATAGGCCAGTAAGTTTAACCTCAACTGTGGGTAAAATCCTGGAGTGTTTTCTAAGAGATACTATACTGGAGTATCTGGAGAAGAATAACCTTATGACCTAATATCAACATGGGTTTACAAGGGACTGTTCCTGTCAGACTAATCTGATAAGCTTTTATGAAGAGGTAAGTTCCGGACTGGACCAAGGGAATGCAGTTGACGTGGTGTACATGGACTTTTCAAAAGCTTTTGATACGGTGCCACACAAAAGGTTGATACATAAAATGAGAACAATGGGGATAGGGGAAAATATGTGTAGGTGGGTTAAGAGCTGGCTCAGGGATAGGAAACAAAGGGTGGTTATTAATGGAGCACACTCGGACTGGGTCACGGTTAACAGTGGGGTACCACAGGGGTCAGTTTTGGGCCCGCTTCTTTTTAACATATTTATTAATGACCTTGTAGGGGGCATAGAGAGTAGAATTTCAATATTTGCAGATGACACTAAACTCTGCAGGGTAATCAATACAGAGGAGGACAATTTTATATTACAGGAGGATTTATGTAAACTAGAAGCTTGGGCTGATAAATGGCAAATGAGCTTTAGTGGGGATAAATGTAAGGTCATGCACTTGGGTAGAACGGACAAGATGTATCATTATGTGCTTAATTGTAAAACACTGGTCAAAACTGTCACTGAAAAAGACCTGGGTGTATGGGTGGACGACAAACTCACATTTAGTGGCCAGTGTCAGGCAGCTGCTGCAAAGGCAAATAAAATAATGGGATCCATTAAAAGAGGCATAGATGCTCATAATGGGATGCATTAAAAGAGGCATAGATGCTCATGAGGAGAACATAATTTTACCTCTATATTAGTCACTAGTGCGACCACACTTAGAATACTGTGTACAGTTCTGGTCTCCGGTGTATAAGAAAGACATAGCTGAACTGGAGCGGGTGCAGAGAAGAGCGACCAAGGTTATTAGGGAACAAGGGGGTCTGCAATACCAAGACAGGTTATTACACTTGGGGTTATTTAGTTTGGAGAATTGAAGGCTTAGGGGTGATCTTATTACAATGTATAAATATATGCGGGGACAATACCAAGACCTTTCTAATGATCTTTTTACTCTTAGACCTGTGACGGGGACAAGGGGGCATCCTCTACGTCTGGAGGAAAGAAGGTTTAAGCATAATCACAGACGTGGATTCTTTACTGTAAGAGCAGTGAGACTATGGAACTCTCTGCCATATGATGTTGTAATGAGTGATTCCCTACTAAAATTTAAGAAGGGACTGGATGCCTTTCTTGAAAAGTATAATATTACAGGGTATATACACTAGTTTCCTTAATATTGCGTTGATCCAGGGAGCTAGTCTGATTGCCGTATGTGGAGTCGGGAAGGAATTTTTATCCCCAATGTGAAGCTTACTGTTTGCCACATGGTTTTTTTTTGCCTTCCTCTGGATCAACATGTTCGGGCAAGTTAGGCTAGGATATGGGTTGAACTAGATGGACTTAAAGTCTCCCTTCAACCTTAATAACTATGTTACTATGTTACTATGTAGAAAGAACAGAAAGAGAGAAAGAGAGGAAAGAAAGAACAGAGAGAGAGAGAGAACAGAGAAGAAAAAGAAAGAAAGAAAGAAAGGGGAAAGAAAGAGAACAAAGAGAGAGAAAGAAAAAAAAGATTAGAGAGAGAGAACAGAGAGAGAAATAAAGATTCTATAAAGATACCATAGCAGCCCGGCTCCCATTGTAGTGCCCACCTGAGCCTCCTGGTGCAGGACATATCATGATCCGCACACATGGCAGGCATCCCCGATTCCAAGGCGATCCCGTTGACCGCGCTGTCAGAGGACACGGTGATGGATCTGAAGCACTCCCTGAAGTGCCTCCATGGTTCTGTCACAATCTTCTCTCAAAAGTACCTCATTTCTGGTCAGCTTCCAGCATGTCACTTCTGGTAGAACGTCACATGCGAGTTTTAAAGTGCTCCTTGGGGCTCTGCCGTGCACTCCTGTGTCCGCGGGAAAAGTAAACACCCAACTGGGGCAGTCTCTCTCTCAAAATCGAGACTGTCTCGCTGGATCCGGGACGGTTGGGAGGTGTGAATGCTCCTCACCATACACCTCGTACATGCACGGCTCTGCTTTGTATGCCTCGTACACACAGCTCCGCTCTGTACACCTCGTACACACTCGGCTACACTCCAGTACACTTCGTACACATTTGGCTCCGCTCCGTACCCTTCGTACATACGGCTCCGCTCTGTACACCTCGTACACACAAGGCTACACTCTGGTACACCTCGTACACACACGGCTCCGCTCTGTACACCTCGTACACACATGGCTCCGCTCTGTACACCTCGTACACACATGGCTCCCCTCTGTACACCTCGTACACACATGGCTCCGCTCCGTACACCTGGTGCATACACACAGCTCTGCTACATCCACCCTGTAAACCCCTCCTGAACCCACGCATAAACTTTACCTCATCCAGCACCATGACAACCAGCACAGCAGTGTCCTGCAGCCACAGAGGCCCCTGGTCATGTGACCTAGACTCCTCCCCTCCTGTGACCTCATCACAGGTCCTGTGCCGCACACAAGAGAACAGCCGTAGCGATGACTCATTGCTGGCTGTGAGGGGCTGCGTAGGTCACTCGGGGAGGGTGAGGATGGGGTTGGGATCTATGTATGGTATCACTGACAGCGTGAGTGGGTCCCCCCATCTCGCCAGGGCCCCGGCACTTGCCAGGGTGCGCCAGGTGCTGACGCCGACCCTGGGGCCATGATATCATCTGATGTGGGTTTTTTTCTGTTTGTGTTTTTCTAATATTGTATGTTTCAAAGCAGAACCATGCTCCTAATGGCCCAAACAGAACAAACTAAGCTAACAGGCTTATAAATGATACAGCATATTCATAATTTTTATCCCCATGTCCTTCTCACCTGTTATAGGTAAATAGAGGACATGCATATATTTTGTAGTCTGTAAGCCCGCAAGGGCAGGGACCTCTCCTTTCTGAACCTGTCTGTCACCGTTAGTTTGTTCACTGTATTATATATGTGTATTTTGTATGTAACCCTCTCTCCTGTACAGCACCATTGAATCAATTGTGCTCTAAAAAGAAATAATAATATTATGGTATTTATTAATAAAACTTGTACTCTATTTTGTAGGGTATGTAAACACAGAAAGTAATGACATCAACTAAATTTGTGTCCGCTATTTACGCCTCAATTTAACGTCGTGTACATAGTTATTAATAATCCACAGTGATTTTCTCCACTGCTGAGCATCAGTTAAGAAAATTATTTCCAGCAGAAAACTTCATCCACTATAAGTTCATACTCAAAACTTAGAACTTAGCTCTTCATCTAGACCAGGGGTGGGGAATCTTTTTTCTACCAAGGGCCATTTGGATATTTATACCATTCTTCGGGGGCCGTACAAACTCCGCCCAAAAAGTACATTCTGACTCTGGCACTGGTGTTAGGATGTAATCTTTCATTGCATGCCCTTTAATATTCATTAGTCAACACTGCGTGTGTGTGCTAACAGAGCAAGAAGAAATTAATGAGCTTGTGGCAATCAAAATACAGCTCCCTGCCCAAGAATGCAGTCCCTGAGAATCTGCTCCGGGGGCCTGATAAAAGGTCATCGAGGGCCGTAAATGGCCCTGGGGCCTGAGGTTCCCCACTCCTGATCTAGACAAACTAGTCTCTTTTCACCACCCTCATAACATCACAAGCTGACAATCCAAAACAACTCTTCGAAAATTTCCTTTCCCCCCTGAGCTCTAAAATACAGGACCCCGTCGCCAATCTCAGCGCTGACAATCTGGCCACTTATTTCCTAGAAAAAAAATCAACCATATCCATCAGGATATTTTTGCACAATCCCCTCAGTTCCTCTATCCCCCTCCCTCCCGCATCGCAACTGCTCGCTTTCCACATTTGAACCTGTTATGAAAGAAGTTACCAGGCGCCTCCCCTTTTCTTGCCCTGCACCACTGAACCTATTCCCTCACATCTCCTCCAATCCCTCTCCCCAATTGACATTGCCCACCTAACTAAAATATTTAAAGGGAACCTGTCACCCCCCCAGGGCATTTTTCAGTTAAAGAGCCACCTTCAGCAGCACTAAGGCTGCATTCTGTGAAGGTGGCTCTTCTTTTTCTGACCCCTAGTAACGCTGAAATATCGACTGCTACAGAACCACTCAGCACCCAGAATATGTTGTGCAGTTATATGTATATATAAAAGGTTCCATGTGAGATGCATGTCCCTAATGTATCAGCAGTGTCTGCCCTCCCCCCACCTTTGTAATTCCCACAGTAAACATCCGCAGGCTCCGGCCACCTGCGGCTTTTGTAATGCATGTCTGGCCTGACGCTTGTCTATTGGCCGGCCCTCTGTATCTGTGTGATATATTCTGTGTCCTGTGAGTAAAGTGTTGTCAGACTGGAAATACATGGAGAAGCAGTGATCTTTTATATGCGCCCATGCACTCAGAGGAATTCCAGCCAGCGTCATTCATTCAGACTCCAGCCAACGCAGAGCGGACCTACGAAAATACGGGGTGGTACTGAAAGAGGTACCCCAGCTTGGAAGACCCTGTTACACTGGTGGCAGACAGCGGGATTTGATACCCCTTCTACAGGAGGAAAGGAATGAATGGAAAATAACTACCAGAAGTTAAAGAGGACTACATTAAAAGATCTGGTGGAAGCCCGAGGGTTGATCGCCAGCAACAAAACAAAAGCGGATTTGATAGCAGCCATCATGGAACACGACAGTGCAGCGCCCCCCAATGTGAATGTGGAGGAGACCGAATTCCAGAGGGAGGTAAAGAACAGACTGGCGTTCTATGGCCTAAAACCTGCAGTAGAGATCATACGAGAGGTGATGGCTGATGTGCGTACTGATCTGAAGGAAAAGATGGCCGAGCGGACCAGGATAGAGCTATCCAAGATGGAGATGGCAGAGCGGACCAAGATGGAGATGGCAGAGCGGAGAGAGGAGAGTCAGCGAGCAGGGGGAGCTCTGGCCTTCGACCAGGTGCCTTCAACAGTAAGCCACAAAAAGATCCAGTACAATGCCTTCCGACAGTTGGGGGGGAGGCAGAGGAAGACATTGATGGCTTTCTGCAGGACTTTGAGTGGCACTGTGTCCTTCATCAAGTAAAGCCGGAGGAACGGGTTCAGATTCTGGCCAGCAAGCTGACAGGCCGGGCAGCGGACGCCTATCGCATGGTACCTGATGAGGACTGTATGAACTATGAGCTGATCAAAGAAGTAATCTTGGCCCGGTATGCGCTGACACCAGAGGCCTATCGCCAAAAGTATCACGGACTTATAAAACGCGTAACCGATACCCACGCTGAATGGGCCTGTAAATTACGGCGGTCACTGCTACAGTGGGTACAAGGGAGCCAAGCAACCACTAAGGAGGACGTCCTCCAGCTCTTCCTGTTAGAACAATTCTTTAAAGGACTAAACCCCGAGACACAGGAATGGCTTCGGGACAGGCGGCCAAAGACTCTTGAGGAAGCCGCTCGTCTGGTCGATGAACATCATGATGCCAGGAGGCCGCAGTTCTCCGGATCAAAGGTGGTCACTAGGGGCCCACCCATGGACCTGGAGGGCCCCAAACCACCGAAGATTGTAGGGGGATCAGCTAGAAACCCGGCCTACCACAGTCCCCCTGGGGCGCGATGCCACACCTGCCGTCAGCTGGGCCACTTGCAAAGACAATGCCCCAACCGGACTCAGCGTACCCAGCGGCGCCAGCGCATATGGTATGATCGGAGGGCCAGAGAGCACACCTTGGAAATAGGACAGAAGGTCCTGGTGTTAGAGCCCACTAAGCAGAATAAGTTTAAAGCTGCATGGCAGGGGCCCTACCAGGTAGTGGGGAAAATAGCCGACACAACCTATAATGTCGCCGATTGTGACGACCCCAGGGTTATCCGCATGTTCCACGTGAATATGCTGAAGCCCTACCGGGAGCACCCTGAAGAGGTAGTGGCCATCTGTGCACCTGAAGCAGAGGATTTAGCCGGACTTCCCTTGCCGGATGTCTTAGGGGAAAGGACTCAGTCTAAAACATGGGATCAGGTACACTTGGGTGAAGACCTAGGCCCCCGGGAGAGACAGCAGGCGGAGGCGTTGTTGAGGCTGCGACAGAGGATGTTTTCAGAGAGACCGGGGTACACTCGCCTGGCCTGGCACAACACAAGGTTGAGACCCAGGATCAGACACCCCTGTGACAAAACCCCTTCCGCATCCCTGAGTCTGTACGAGAGGGGATGCGACAAAAGATACAAGAGATGTTGCGTTTAGGGGTCATTGAAGAGTCAGATAGTCCCTGGGCATCCCCCATAGTGTTAGTGCCCAAGAAGGATGGGACTATACGGTTTTGTGTAGACTATCGTAAGCTCAATGAGAAAACAGTGACGGATGCATACTCCATGCGCGTGTGGATGAGTTGTTAGACCGGCTGGCGGGGGCAAAGTATTTGACCACCATCGATCTATGCAAAGGCTACTGGCAGATTCCCCTTAGTCCTGACGCTATTCCCAAGTCGGCATTTGTCACCCCGTTCGGCTTATTCCAGTTTCGAGTTATGCCATTCGGGATGAAGAATGCCTCGGCGACCTTCCAAAGGCTGGCTGACCGGCTTCTGGATGGTCTCCAGGACTATGCTTGTGCCTACCTGGATGACATCACCTAGAAACAGTATTGGACAGGATCCACCAGGCCGGAATCACCCTGAACCCAAACAAGTGTCATGTGGCAAAGCAGAGGTTCAGTATTTAGGGCATTGGGTGGGAAGTGGGAAACAGCGACCAGAACCAGCCAAGATTGAGGCCATAGCCAAATGGCCCATGTCACGCACTAAAACCCAGGTCATGGCGTTTCTAGGGACAGCGGGGTATTACAGGAAATTCGTTCCCAATTACAGCAGCGTAGCCAAGCCCCTCACTGATTTGACCCATAAGAACCAACCCCGCCAGGTAACCTGGACCTCAGAGTGTGAGGAAGCCTTCCGCCTACTAAAGGATGCCCTCACCAATACCCCTGTATTGGCCGCATCCGATCCAACTACACGTTTCCTTGTTCATACAGACGCTTCTATGTTTGGATTGGGGGAAGTACTGAACCAAGTCGGGCCGGACGGCCAAGAACACCCGATAGCTTACCTGAGTCGGAAACTACTGCCCCGTGAAGTAAGCTAGGCGGCCATCGAGAAGGAGTGCCTGGCGGTAGTATGGGCACTCAAGAAGTTGCAACCATATTTGTATGGACGACAGTTTTCCCTCCTAACGGACCATAATCCCCTAGTCTGGCTTAATCGGGTCTCTGGAGACAACGCCAGATTGCTGCGGTGGAGTTTAGCCCTACAACCTCTGGACTTCACCATCCACTACAGACCCGGCAAACAAAATGGTAACGCTGATGGACTAAGTCGACAAACGGAACTTGTACCAACCCCATAAACTTCGGTCATCCCCAAACCGATCCGTTGAGGATCAGACTGTGTATGCCGATCGCGTCACTGAAAAGGGGAGCCGTGTTACAGAACCACTCAGCACCCAGAATATGTTGTGCAGTTATATGTATATATAATAGGTTCCATGTGAGATGCATGTCCCTAATGTATCAACAGTGTCCGCCCTCCCCCCACCTTTGTAATTCCCACAGTAAACATCCGCAGGCTCCGGCCACCTGCGGCTTTTGTAATGCATGTCTGGCCTGACGCTTGTCTATTGGCCGGCCCTCTGTATCTGTGTGATATATTCTGTGTCCTGTGAGTAAAGTGTTGTCAGACTGGAAATACATGGAGAAGCAGTGATCTTTTTTATGCGCCCATGAACTCAGAGGAATTCCAGCCAGCGTCATTCATTCAGACTCCAGCCAACGCAGAGCGGACCTCCGAAAATACGGGGTGGTACTGAAAGAGGTACCCCAGCTTGGAAGACCCCGTTACATAGACTTTTATAAATAGCTCCTCATGCCTGTAATGTGTCCCATAGGTATGGTGTGTCAACCCTGTATCAGCCACCTACCATCTGTCCATCATGCCTGTCCTGTGTCTCGGCACCGCCCACATCCGTCCATCATGATGCCCCTGTGCATCGCTGCATCCTCCTGTTTTGAAAGCCAGCGCCTACGCTGCGACAAGAGTTCTCGGGCATGCGCAGTGCGCGCTGCCTGAGAACCGACATCAGGCTATTGCGCGTGTTGTGGAGACCCCAGATCCCGCCCCGCAGTGTTCACACTGCGGGGCTGGGGCCTCCGCAAAAAGCAGGCGCAATAGCCTGATGTCGGTTCTCAGGCAGCGCGCACTGCGCATGCCCGAGAACACTTGTTACTGCGCAGGTGCCGGGATTCAAATCAAGAGGAGGCAGCGCTGCACGGGCATCATGATGGACAGATCGTGGGCGGCACCGAGGCCTCGGACAGGCATGATGGACGGATGGTAGGCGGCTGATACAGGGGGACAAACCATACCTATGGGACACATTACAGGTATGAGGAGCTATTTATAAAAGTCGATATTTTAGCGTTACTAGGGGTCAGAAAAAGAAGAGCCACCTTCACAGAATGTAGCCTTAGTATTGCTGAAGGTGGCTCTTTAACTGAAAAACGCCCTGGGGGGGGTGACAGGTTCCCTTTAACATTGCTCGACCAGACCTGCACTGCCAACTATATGCCAGTCTCGTCATCTCTTAACTCCTGAAACACTTGGTCTGCTCTCTTTTCATCTGCTATCTCTCAGATAACTCTCTTTTTGATCCTTTACAATCTGATTTCCGCTCTTTACACTCTACTGAAACTGCCCTTATTAAAATCTCGAATTATCTACTAACAGCTAAGTCTAATTGCCACTTCTCACTGCTGATTCTCCTGGATCTCTCTGCAGCATTCAACACCGTGGATCATCAGCTCCTCTTTACTATGCGCTGCTTTATAGGGCAAAAGAAACTGCTCTCTTGGTTCTCCACCTACCTCTGTGAGCACTCCTTCACTGTATCTTTTGCCAGCTGTTACTCCTCTAATCTTCTCCTTGCTAACATGGTTCCTCACGGATCTTTCCTAGGCCCCATACTGTTCTCTCTGTACACCGTCCCTATTTAAAAGAATAATAGAAACATGTGCACCAATTCTGCATCTTTAACCCACTCCTCATTTTCGCTTACACATACTGATGTGAAATAATGACCAAATACTGATAGTGTGACCACAGCCTTAATCATACAGTATGTGGAAAACAGTCCGGACCGTGATGTTTTTTCTTCTACTTGCTACAAGAAAAAGTACCCAGTTCAAATTGTCAGTCTTCAGAACCATACCACCTCCCAGCATCTAGAAGTCATGAGGCTGGCGAGCAGTGCGCTCCTGGCAATAAGAGGAACTAATTGTTTATTATGCACAGATTTAGTAAGGCTTTGGGAGGGCAGAAGTAATTATTTGCATTTCTGTATAAGGTGTATCTGATAAACATATTATACTATTTACAAAAGAGAGTACTATAAAGGTCTACCACTAGTTCAGCCTGAAAAATGGGTCCTGATATTCATTATGGATTAAATATTAAGTATTGATACAAATGCACTATGAAAATATTGTAAGTACGTTTTGTGATCAATGTCCTATCTCGTAGGTGAAGGATGACCCAGCTTCCACAATCAGTGAGGGTAACTTGGTTCGTGTATTGATGGATTTGCTCTTGGCTGGTTCTGAAACTGTTACATCAACGCTAAAGTGGGGATTACTGTATATGGCGATCTACCAAGATGTACAAGGTGACTTTTTTTCCTACACAGTCTAAGTGGCAGTTAACAAAGTCTTCACTGGGGTTTTTTTCTGAAAGGTATTTGTCGTCTGTGCTTTCTAATCATGCAGGAGATTAGACCAAGAGATCAGGCTTCTGTTATACACACTGAGAAATCTGACCTAAGCTGGGTGGGGGTGAGATCCTTGCTTTCAGTGTTGCTGCTTGCTTATGATTTTTCAGCATCATACAGGGAGAAGTACACACCCAGAGTGAAAACTCTTATAACACTCACCTAGAATTAGACAACTTGACTCATTAAGATGTTAAATTCTTTTCTAATATTTTCACAAAAATGAAGCAAAATTTTAAAAAAGACACTTTTTATTCCACTCTGCAGCCACTATTACATTTTGTGTCTAGTTCATCGTGAAAAACGTAGTGAAAGTTCATCTTTAAGAGCCACATAGTGGATAGGCTAACAGAAACGGGACCAAATTGTAGTCAGGGTGACATCACAATAACTTGATGTAGGGTGGGGTTGGAGTGGTGAACCAACTGGGATGTCCAGATATTTTAGAAGTATTACTATTGAAGTTTTCAGAACTAGTGGCTTTAATATGCTCAAACAGCATAATTGCTATGAAGGTTTTTTTCACTTGTAAGATGCCCAAGCGAGGTAGTCATGGGCGAGCTTTGGTCCCCACTCGCTCTGGAATCCTACAGACAAAGTGTGTCCCAGTCCCGGTGTGCTGCTGTGTATGTGGTGCTTCCAACTTAATTCTGGCCTGCAGGCCTCTTCTGACTCCAGGAATCCTTCTTCTGGAACCAGGACAGCAATCAATCCAGGGGACAGGAGGTTTATAAAAACCAAACGTTCACTTTGTGAGTAGCAGTATGTACAGTATTTACAGGCAGATGTAAAGGATAAGGTCCAACAGGTCATCATCTTTCCCACATGTACTGGATAGAATTTCAGTTCTGGTTCTCGGTGTAGGTGGCATGTCCCTTTCACTGGCTTTCCTAGCCCTAGGGAGTCTTCCTCACATCTGGCAATATATCCGGATGACAATACCTTCAGCTCCATTTAGTCTGAGTCCATCTCTCCCTGTAGTTTCACAAGCTGAGTGTGCAAGGGTTACTGACGTCCATCTCGAGGTTGCCACAGGCCATTTAGACGGAATCACTTGGAAGGGTATTTTTTGGCAATCCACTGCCCCAAGTATTAGGCTTACACTGTCTCTAGCAGCCTCTTAGGTCTGCTTCTTTACCCACTGCTGCCCACACACTGACTGACCCTGTCACTTCCTGGACTTGCCAATAACACTCAGTTCCCCCTCCCAAACTGAGCTGGTTGTTACCCCTCTGTAGGAGGGAGAGCTCCGGGATAAGGGCCTGCTGTATAACTGGGCCGTAACTAAGGGGTCTGTCTCCTAGGTTCCCAGGGAATCTGTTTCCGGGGGAAGTAATTACAGGAAGGGACATAGACTCTTCTAGAAAGTGTGGGGGCTGAGCAACTATAAAAGGAGCACAGGAGACCAGCAGGGGGCACTCGACGGGGAGAGAGACAAGAAGCAGGAGCCAAGGTGGCTCTGGAGAGCAGGAGTAAATCAGCATTTTCCAGAGAGACAGGACGGGGACTCACCTTATCCAGGGAGAGGACGGCACCGAGCGACGTGAGGAAGAGGCACAGAGCTGACACCCGTGGCTGCCTCTGCCTCGCTCCACACCGCGGCTGTGGCCCAGATGCTGAGACCCGTGGCCACCGCTGACCCACTCCTGACCACGGCTGCAGCCTGTACGCTGCCACCCACGGCTGCCACTGCCTCACTCTATCCCCCGGCTGTGGTCTGTAAGCTGCCACCCATGGCCGCCACTGTCCCAATCCGCCCCACGGCTAAGGCCTGTACGCCGCCACCAGCGGCCGCCACTGCCCCGCTCCATACCGCGGCAGCGGCCTGTACGCTGTCACCCGTGGCCGCTACTGCCCCGCTCTAGACCGTGGCTGTGGCTTATATGTCAAGGCCCGCAGCTACCACCACCTCACCTCCGGGAGAGGCTCCGACGCTGAAGAACTCTCCTGGGGTCTGTTGTGCCCCTCCTGCACCTGGGCGCAGGAATGCCTGAAGCCTACGACAACTCCTCGTCGGCTGGGCCCAGCGGCGGAGATGCTGAACGGACACCTCCTGGACAACAACTCTGCAGGACGTCAGAGCAGGATAAGTGACACTCCATTGATTGATAATTATAGTTCCAGGACTCGTAGTTGGCCATATCGTGGCCATACAGTTGCCGGTACTTGCCGAGTAGTTTATATCGTGTTATTTGTGTATTAGTGTCTAGCTTCCCTGCGTGGAAAACTATTGTCAGCTTTCCCATTTATCCCTATAATCCATATATAAAACTTGAATTTGAGCTTACTCCATCTCTGACTCGTCACTGCATCCTGCGTACCTGCGTGTAGCACACCTCAACTAACTTTCCTTTGACCTCATGATTCTCCTTTGGTCTGACATACACTGTGAGGTCTTATATAGACAGGTGTGTGACTTTACAAATCAAGTCCTATCGGTTTAATTAAACACAGCTGGATCCAATGAAGGAGTAGAAAGGACCATCACAAGGAACTGGACAGCATGTGGTTTAAATATGAGTGTCTGACCAAAGGGTCTGAATACTTATGACCATGTCATATTTCAGTTTTTCTTTTTTAATAAATTTTTTACAAATTTGCAAACATTTCTACATTTATGTTTTTGCAAATAAAGTCCGTGGAGCCTCATTTAAGAGTCTCAAACACGGGACTAGCCAGATCTTCCTCCAGGGAAGGACCCAGCCAAGGAGTGGCTCCTTTCGGAAACCACCATTACCACCATATTAAGTGGCCCTTTAAGTCAATATCCAGCTCTTTACGAGTTTACAGATATGACAAGGGAGATACCAAGGCCAGGTATCCATCCACAGACAGCTGTTTCTTTTTTTTTTTTTTTTTTAAACCATTCAGGTTAGTTATAAACAACTCAATATAATCTCATCAACTTAAACGTCGTTGTTTCAACTCTCATCATCCTGGTTCATATTTATTTTAGTATAACAAACCAAGGGTATACACAAAAGACATCCTGAACATCAATAAACATCACTAAAATTCACTGATATTTGATCAGGTGCTGCCATTTTTTAAATTTCCAGACACCCTCTGCATCAGAACCACCACCGCCTTCGCTGTCTAATTTATAAATCAGGTATAATCTAGAAAGGATCAGCCCAACACACTTATTCACAGATACATGCTTCTCTTTGAAAATTCCTAAATTCCTCACATTCCACAAACTCTGCATCACACAAGTCATAATTAACCATAGGATTCTATTTTTTACACGACCACATGCACCAATTCCAAACTCCTTACACAACCCACATACGCACTTCCACACACTGCACGCGTAATCACAGTCCCACATAGTATGCCACACAATCTCACATCCACCACATCCTTCCCTCGGGCACACATCAGTTCTGGTCAGACCTCGTCTCTTCTGAACCTGTCGCACAGGCAAAATATTGTGCAAAGACATCCATACAATATCCCTTTGTCTATTAGACATCCCGTGCGTTTCCAAACTCTTCCATGCAACCGAAACTTCATTCCCTCTCAACCCCACAATATTACATTCCACATCATTCTTACGTATTATTTTCATCACATTCTTAGCCATTCTAAAATCATTCATCGGTACACTCAGCAAATCATGCTTCCTCTCAAACTTCTCAATCACCTCATACCAGACCGGACAGTTGAAAGCAACAGGCACTCTAGCATCCCTCTTTCTCCAACATAAGCCATATAACATCCAACCAGCATAATAACTTGCCATATACGCTCCCTTATTTCCTTTATTCAGCAAAATAACAACAGTTTAGATATACTGAAGCCCCAGAAAAATCTCAATGTTTGGAAAGGCCATGCCACCATGGTGACACGCCTTGAAAAGACTCTCTCTCTTAAGTTTCTCTATTTTACTGCTCCAGAAAAAAGTAAAAACTAACTTTTCCACTCTTTTTATTTTCCTACATGATGGTGGAACCACTGTTGCAATAAAAAGCAAAATCGGAAGAATCACCGCTTTTATGACCAAAATCTTACCGCTCAAGGTCAAGTCTCTCAGTCTCTATGCGCAATCCACACTCCTCCCAGCTCTCCTTACCTTCCAAGTCCTTATTAAATAATACTCCCAGCACTTTGATAGCACCCTCCCAGGGGTGGATTAAGGGTAGCCAGGGCCCGGGGCAGTTCAGACTCTGTGGGCCCCCCTCGTCACGTGACGGGGGTCACGAATCGTAGAGCCACACTCTACATAGAGAATAATGGGGCCTCCAGCACCGACCTCCACCCGCAGAGCCACACTCTACATAGAGAATAATGGGGCCTCCAGCACCGACCTCCACCCGCAGAGCCACACTCCACATAGAGAATAATGGAGCCTCCAGCACCGACCTCCACCTGCAGAGCCCCACTCCACATAGAGAATAATGGAGCCTCCAGCACCGACCTCCACCTGCAGAGCCCCACTCCACATAGAGAATAATGGAGCCTCCAGCACCGACCTCCACCCGCAGAGCCCCACTCCACATAGAGAATAATGGAGCCTCCAGCACCGACCTCCACCCGCAGAGCCGCACTCCACATAGAGAATAATGGAGCCTCCAGCACCGACCTCCACCCGCAGAGCCGCACTCCACATAGAGAATAATGGAGCCTCCAGATCCGACCTCCACCCGCAGAGCCCCACTCCACATAGAGAATAATGGAGCCTCCAGCACCGACCTCCACCCGCAGAGCCGCACTCCACATAGAGAATAATGGAGCCTCCAGCACCTACCTCCACCCACAGAGCCACACTCCACATAGAGAATAATGGAGCCTCCTGCACCGACCTCCACCCACAGAGCCGCACTCCACATAGAGAATAATGGAGCCTCCAGCACCGACCTCCACCCGCAGAGCCGCACTCCACATAGAGAATAATGGAGCCTCCAGCACCGACCTCCACCCGCAGAGCCGCACTCCACATAGAGAATAATGGAGCCTCCAGCACCGACCTCCACCCGCAGAGCCGCACTCCACATAGAGAATAATGGGGCCTCCGGCACCGACCTCCACCCGCAGAGCCGCACTCCACATAGAGAATAATGGAGCCTCCGGCACCGACCTCCACCCGCAGAGCCACACTCCACATAGAGAATAATGGAGCCTCCAGCACCGACCTCCACCCGCAGAGCCACACTCTACATAGAGAATAATGGGGCCTCCAGCACCGACCTCCACCCGCAAAGCCGCACTCCACATAGAGAATAATGGAGCCTCCAGCACCGACCTCCACCCGCAGAGCCACACTCCACATAGAGAATAATGGAGCCTCCAGCACCGACCTCCACCCGCACAGCCGCACTCCACATAGAGAATAATGGAGCCTCCAGCACCGACCTCCACCCGCACAGCCGCACTCCACATAGAGAATAATGGAGCCTCCAGCACCGACCTCCACCCGCACTCCACATAGAGAATAATGGGGCCTCCAGCACCTACATCCACCCGCAGAGCCGCACTCCACATAGAGAATAATGGAGCCTCCAGCACCGACCTCCACCCGCAGAGCCGCACTCCACATAGAGAATAATGGAGCTTCCAGCACCGACCTCCACCCGCACTCCACATAGAGAATAATGGGGCCTCCAGCACCTACCACCACCCGCAGAGCCGCACTCCACATAGAGAATAATGGAGCCTCCAGCACCGACCTCCACCCGCAGAGCCGCACTCCACATAGAGAATAATGGGGCCTCCAGCACCGACCTCCACCCGCAGAGCCGCACTCCACATACATGGCTGCTCTCAGTGCTCTGTGCTGTGCGCACAGGACCTGTGATGAGGTCACAGGAGGGGAGGAGACAGGGGTCACATGATCGGGGGCCCTGACACCTTACCTCCTGTGATCTCATCACAAGCCTTTGCACGCTACCAGCAGCATCAGCGTTCACGCTACTTGTAGATGCTGCTGGTAGCAGAGCACATAATGCCGCCCCCACGGTCACTCACTTTTAGGTGGGGAGAAGATGGAGTGCCATTGCAGCAGCCAGCAGGAATGTGGTGGGGGCCCCCTTAGAAGCTCTTGTGGTGGGGGCCCCGGGGCTGAAGCCCCGCCTGCCCTGCCTATAATCCGGCCCTGCGCGGTGGCGGATTATAATGGGGCAATTTACTGGCCTGGGCTGTGGGCCCCTTGACCCCACTGGGCCCGGGGCAACTGCCCAAATTGACCTCATTATAATCCGCCACTGCACCCTCCTCACACTTTACCCCCTCCATTTTAACCCTGTCATCCCCAAAACATTTAAAACTACATTTATTCCAATTCACTCTAAAGACAGATGCACCACAGAAAAACTCCAGAAGCAACTTAACCCTACTCATAGACGCAACACTTTCACTCACAGCCACAACATCATCCATATATCCAAGAACTTTCACATGCTTCCCACCACTCCCAGGTACCAACAAACCTCGCATCATTTTATCACGTCTCACCAAGCACAACAAAGGTTCAATCACACATACAAACAAGACAGGGGACATGGGACACCCCTGCCTTACACCAGACTTAATATTCACTTACTCAACCACCCATTAACAAGAAACTCACTTGACACACAATCATACAAAGACATTATCCCATTCACAAATTTTTGAGGAAATCCCATTCTCTCCAGAACTTTAAACAAAAACACATGCGAGACCCTATCAAACGCTTTCTCAAAATCAATTAACAGAACCATACACTTCCGTTTCCTTCCCATGCAGTCTCCAATCAAATCCCTTAATAACAATAAGTTATCACTCATACTTCTTCCAGGCACAGCACACACTTGATCCTCATCCACAACACTACCAATCACCTCACGCATACGATTCGCCAACAATTTGCTATAGATTTTGTAATCTGCGTTCAGCAATGTTATAGGTCTCCAATTCTCTAAACACTTTCTCTCACCTTTCTTATGCACAAGCACTACCACCCCCTCTTTCATTGATTCACACAACTTACCACTCTCCCACATATACTTACATATCTCAGTCAAATCAGCACCCAGAAAATCCCACGCCTTCACATAGAATTCTACCGGCAATCCGTCTTTACCTGGAGTCCTATTCTTTTTAGCACTCTTCATCACATTTTCTACTTCTTCCATAATTACGTCCTCATTCAAAATATCACATTCTCCACTATCCAACTTGTTCTCTAACCCATTCAGCACTTCTGAAACAAGACCAGAATCAATCCATTTTTTATCATATAACTTGCTATAGAACCTATTCACCTCCTTTATCACATTGTCACCTGACACACACAAACCATTCCTATCCAGGATTTTATCCATATCAGCCTTTCTCCCATTCATTTTCTTAAAAAAGAACCTCGTGCACTTTTCATCTTTCTCAAGATGTTCTATTTTGGTGCGATAGATGATTTCTTTCCCTTTTTCATCCATAACACTCTTTAATTCACTCTTTGTCTCAGCCAGCAGATCAGACACATCCATGCCACTTTCTCCACACTTCCTTAACCAGTCTAAGCGCTTGTTTAAATCATTAAATCTACTCCGATAAATAGCAGCTTTTTTATAGCCCCACTTTTTGAAGAATTTTTTGCAACACGCCTTAACCCAGTCCCACCATTCCAGTACACACGCAAAATCCCTCTAACATACTCTCCAGTCTCCACTCTTTGTACTTTATTTTTAATTCATTCATCACATCCTCATCTTCTAACAATCTTACATTCAGCTTCCAAACCCCACCCCCATACACACGGTCATCAATCGCACTAAACACACCTCTCAAACACTCATGATCAGAAAAAGGTACAGCATTTTGTTCAAAATTCATCCACAACATATTTTTGGAAAACAACATTTTATCTATCCTGGATGCAATACCACCCCTATCAGCATGGTACGTTGGCGGTGGTGGGATGCCAAATTTCAGAGCAGCAGCATCTAGAAGGGAAAAATCAGAAATAAGATTGGATAACTTTTTACCAGTTATGTCACAATTCCCTTCTGTGGTGCAATTAAAGTCTCCAACTAAAACTGTAGGCATTTTGCCCGGAAGAAACAAACTTAATTTTTCCAAAAGAGCCAGACGCTCCTTTTTCCTGTCGTGTCCTGATGGACAGTACACATTAATAATTCTAGCCCACCTCCCCCTATAGCTAACATGTGCAATTATACATCTACCTACCTCTACCACCGTGTAGCTATCTAAACTAATCTCCCTGTTACCCATTAATATCCCTACCCCATCATTCCTATTAACAAATGAGCCAGACCATACATGCTGTCCGTAAGGCCAGTCCTTATCGCTTGGAGCGTCCACAATCCCACATTCCTGAAGACAAAAGATGTGAGCATTCATCTGTTTAATATAATCTTGAACGATTGCCCTCCTGAATTTGGATCTAATTTGCCTGACATTCAGGGACGCAATGCCCCAACCAGCTTGGGGAGCCATAATATGACTGTGTTATTTACATGACGACAAACACGCCACTTCCTCTTCAGCCGTTTTCGTCTTCCATCTGGAACTGCAACTCCTTGAATCTGTTTACGTCTGCGGGAATGACTAAAAAAGCATTGGTGTCAGGAGAGAAGACATTCTGAGGGTAACTACGTTCACTCACCGGACTTAAACCAACTTCACCGGGGTCTGCCCAATCCGTTCTGGGCTTCTTACAGGAATTTCCAGGCTCCTCATCCTCAGAGGACCTCTCAAGAGTGAAGTCACCTTGATCTCCACAACTGGCCAACTCCTCCTCAGTAGCAAACCAAGATACACTGGGGTATTGCCAAGAGTACTCTCCAACTCCCCCTCCCCACAGACATCAGACTGAAGAGGGAGCTCACATTCAACATCAGTAGCTTCCAAAACTGCCACCTCTGGGCTGGGAGACTCCGTTTGGGGCAGGGCCTCCTCATGTGCATCCATGATTTCAGGTTCCTCAATAAGTTCCGGGTCTGAAACCTGTGGAATGTCAACAGCAGCAGGGGGTGCAGCTGCCCCACCTGAGACCTCAGCGTAAGACCTAGGACTGATCCTGGCCTTACAGTCCCGATACTTATGGCCCTCCTCACCACAAGCTTTACACATAACAGGATTTGTGCAGTCTTTTGCCATATGGCCAGAAGCATTGCAATTCCTGCAAGTTGGCATCTCCTTGCAACTATCCTGGGTATGCCCGAAATTTTTACACCTCCTGCAATACATCGGGGCATCTGGAAAGAACAAAAAAACAGTATTTTTCCCAATTGAAAAATTAAGAGGGGGTAATGGATGCCTCCCGGGCCTTGGGGATCCATCCCAAATCTCACAAAAAAAATGTACTTTCCAGTCCAGAGCCCTTCTCCATTCAGGACCCTGTGGGAGTACTGAACATAAATGCAATGTCTTTTCAAAAATAAAGCAATGTCCTCCAGGGAAACAAAAGGGTTGTGCATGAAAACTACAAGTGGGATATCTCCCTTAGAGTACAGCACAGTAAAGGTAAGACCTTCCAGCAAAGGATTTGCCACTCCATTTTTCAGGGCAGTAAACAAATTCTGGCAAGCCGCCATAGAAGATAGCACCAGTACATACCTGCCTTCTCTCCTAAACTCCTGCAGGCATATTATATCGGACTTCTGAATCTTCAGGATGTCATAAAACACCATGTTGACCAAATATCCCAGGGAAAAATGCAACTTCTTATCTTCAGCGATGACAATCCTGAATCCATTTTTGACCCGGCTATCACCGATCCCAGAGAATTGAAGTCGGACTCCCATCGTCCACAACTCCAAGGGTCTCCTCCCCGAAACCTCCTGGCTATCTCCCAAAAGCAGCGACCGGCTTAAGCCACCGAAGTGGCGATGCCGGAAGGCCAAGAGACAACACTCAAAGTATTCAGGAAACCCGCACCTCATCAGTGTGGAGTAGGATTCTGGCTAGGTGGGAGCAATGCCTAGTAGACCAACATCACGAAACAATCACTGACCTCAGGGAGACCAGTCAAAGAAAACACTGCGGCAGCCGACAAAGGCGCTCAATCAGTGAAATCCTAAGTGCATTGCTCCCTGGGAAATACGAATATGCAAATAAAGTCTGTCGTAGCTGTTTTCGTTCTGACCAAAGTCAGTTCTGCCAGATCACCAGTGAGTCCGAATTGTGAGGTTTTTCGTCCTTTCTGTTGCAAGCGCTTGGAGACAAAGAGACTTCAACACACAAGCCGTGGTCAAATCACTTTATCTGACGTAATACAGCAAAGGCAATATTTTTATACCATTTACAGCAATATGTGACTCAATATGTGGAGCTCATTTGGCCCCCACCATCACCTCAGGGTCGTACCTTGTTTACAATGTACCCAGAACATGTTGGTGAGAACAAATATGATAAAAAGTATAGTTTCCTTGAAGACAGAGACTAATAGTCTACATAAGAATAACACATAGCAATAATAGGCAAAAGGCATTTGAAGTCTTAAAGGTAATTAAAGGGATATAAAGAAAACCATTAACTCTTCTATATCAAGTCCGTGGAGCCTCATTTAAGAGTCTCAAACACGGGACTAGCCAGATCTTCCTCCAGGGAAGGACCCAGCCAAGGAGTGGCTCCTTTTGGAAACCACCATTACCACCATATTAAGTGGCCCTTTAAGTCAATATCCAGCTCTTTACGAGTTTACAGATATGACAAGGGAGATACCAAGGCCAGGTATCCATCCACAGACAGCTGTTTCGGGGTGTTGCCCCTCATCAATGTGGAGTAGGATTCTGGCTAGGTGGGAGCAATGCCTAGTAGACCAACATCACAAAACAATCACTGACCTCAGGGAGACCAATCAAAGAAAACACTGCGGCAGCCGGCAAAGGCTGAATTTACCAAATGGCTGCAATTGGGGATGAGCGAGTAGTGAAATACTCTGACTCGCTGTACTCGTTACAAGTACCTCCTAATACTCGGGTATTCGTAATGAGTAGCGAGTCCAATATAAGTCTATGGGAAATGCGAGTTGTGATGATGTAAGCGCACCCTGTGCCACCAATATGTCACAATCCCACCACTGACATGGGTGGGTCAGTGGACGGAGGGACGCGACACACTGCCGGCACACGGCTATCACAGGCACAGTGGGGGCTTATCTTAGTTATCTCACCACTGGCACCATGTGACAAAAATATACAGCTAGCTAATCTTGCTCTTACAATTTACCACAGGGGGGTTATTTTGGATGCCCCACCACTGCTAACAACCTTCCAAGAACTGTGGGGATTTATGGATATCCCACTTTCTCAGTCCAACTTTGGAACTCGCAGCTCTCCGGTGCCCCCTTACCCTCAGGTCAGTCAGGGAACTGCACCTAGGATAATTAGTCGCCGGATGGGCTGCTTGTTGTGCATGGGCAATTAGACTACTGCAGTAAGGGAATTATCAATGCTCCAGCCGCAGCTTCTCATTCAGCATCTAAGACCCTTCCGTACTGCCAACTAGCCCAACCAACCAAACACACCACGCTGCCACCAGCCACGATTCACTTAATCAAAGAGTTAATTAAGAGGGTCCGTGGCAAAACCCCAAATTAGTAGCGATTATCTAAAAAAGGCGCATAGTTCGTTTCTTAGAGCATTAAGGCAGACTGATAATTTTATCATTTATTCCCAAAATGTGAGCAGTGATTACACAGATAAAAGTTGTTACAAAGTTGAGACATTAAATATGTACATTGCAAATATAAAAAAATAGCATGGATGAAAAACAGAAATTACACTTACAGTTGCTTATGGTTCTTTAGGCAATCCCATGTGGCTCGGGGGATGGGCCACTTAGCCAGACATCCCCGGACATCTGCAGGTCTTTCTAGCATGGAATCTGCAGCTCAACTGAATGAATTTTGGGAGGGAATACCTTATCCCTTTGGGTTTGTGACCTCACGAAAGGAGCGGTCTGGTGAGGTACTCTCTAAGTTACAATTTATCTGAAAACTTATAATAACCATATCTTAACGAGGGAAGCTCATATAAACACACATATGATATCATTGGCTGTAGTTTATCAAACCCAATAAGACAGCATCAAAATTAAGACACTCCATTTGGGAGCAATCCATATCTCAGTTTCTGGAGGGGTTAGAACCATGAAAATTAGGGATTAGAAAGCTAGTTTTGTTGCCTACGCAGAGATGTGATTATTATATCTCTGCAGTGTATGGTTTTCACAATATGACTTGTTTTAATACTTCCCATAGCTGAATTCAAGCTGCATGTTTGAGAACAAAATACATCCTTTCACTTAGCTGTGCAGGGAGAGGGAGGAAAAAGGGGGAGAGAAGAATTCTACACTGAAGTTTCAGGTTTCACAGCTGCACGCAGATAGCTGTGTGTGGAGGAAGGGAAGATTCTAGAAGTCATACCTTACAGACATTTTACATTATACGAGTAATGGGCTGTGTGTGTGCTGGGCTGGGCGGGGACTGTTCGAAGACTGTGCCAGGCTGTGTGGGACTATGCTGGCCTGTGAGAAGACTGTGCCGGGCTGTGCAGGACTGTGCTGGCCTGTGCGAAGACTGTGTTGGGCTGTGCGGGACTGTGCTGGGCTTTGCAGGTACTGTGCGGGGACTATGCCGGGCTGTGTGGGACTGTGCTGGCCTGTGCGGGACTGTGCTGGGCTGTGCGGGGACTGTGCTGGGACTGTGCCAGGCTGTGCAGAACTGGGCTGGGCTGTGCGGGGACTGTGCTGGCTGTGCCGAATATTGCGAGGCGAGTAGTGAAATACTCGCCAGGATTCGAGTACAGCATTACTCGCCGAGTACCGAATCCTAACGAGCATACTTGCTCATCCCTAGCTGCAATGAAACAAAGAGTGAAAAATTTAAAGAGGTCTGAATACTTTTCGTACCCACTGTACATTAACACTATAAACTGCAATGAAACCACATGTTACAGTACACGCTTTACAATTGTTTTCTTCACGAGCAGGTACACAACAGTCTCTGTCACACCCTTACACTTGAACAGGCTTTGCACTGGCTACTAGAACTATCAGGTTCCAAGGGAGCACTGGACTTCACCCTTTAATCCCTGTAAGGGGATGTGGGCTTACGCAGGTGTCCTGAGTTGAGGACTTTGAGTAGTCATTAGCCAATGGAGCGGATAGCAGGGATGGTCATGTTGCTACATGAAAACCAGGAGGTTAGATGGAGAACAAAGTTATGAGACAGAAGAATCATCAGAAAACGGACCAAGGTCCATAGAGAAATACACTGGACTGGACTGGACAA
Source organism: Dendrobates tinctorius (assembly GCF_039654945.1). NCBI lineage: Eukaryota > Metazoa > Chordata > Amphibia > Anura > Dendrobatidae > Dendrobates > Dendrobates tinctorius. The sequence goes on from NW_027361775.1 coordinate 24,484,287, forward strand.
CAAAAGAAAACCAGGGCTAAAATTAACTATAACTGGCAACTTCAGGCAGTATGCTAGAATTTTAGTAGGGTGTGATGCTGTCCCATTGGCCACAGCAGGTGGTGATTGATCCAGCTGCATAGCATACATACCCTTACTGCTAGTCTAGACAGCACTATAGGCCTCAGCCACACTAACTTCAGTAGGTGGGCAGAGCCTGTGCCATCCCGAGCTTCTGATCTTTAGGTTTCCTCCATTACCAGTGCTGCCAACAGAATGAAAAAGGCAGCGCCTGATGACAGAAACAGACGTTGCAGGTCCAGGTGAAGATGTGACAGTTATTATATCCTCTGATTAACAGTTCTCTGCTAATTTTTAACCTTCTGTAAGGTAGCGCTGTCATTCAAGGTTGGGGACACTCGCTTGGCAGCCAATAAATCATATCCGGCACGGGTTTTCTATAAAACAATCACAGTCCATGCGGTTTATTCAGGCATCATAAACCACAGCAGCAACATAAAGTTCAAATCCATAGCATAATGTTCATGACAGAGCTTTACTCTGTCCTCCCTGTGGTCACACAGGTTACGCAATGTCCAGTACTCAGGCTCTTCAGCCTCACAGTTATCTCACCCCATCAGGGTTACCTCATGGCTGCTTCATACTCTACACTTCAGATGTCCATTCCCTCCAGGGAACTATCAGGCACTTGCAGCCATTAAACACAGCGTTCACTTGCAGTCAGGAAGGTAGCCACATCTCCCAGTAGGACCTTCCAAAACGGACCAATCGGGTCCAAGCATTCCCTCATGTGACCTACCCTAGCCACCTTATATGGTCTGTAGTCATGCCCACCGGGTCACATGGCTATGACCTAATCGCAGGTCCTTCACACACTCACATAGTCTTTTACTACAGGAGTTTTCATTACAATCATTCAGCATCCTACTCCTATCAGGACACTGGAAATGCTTATACGCCTGTCCTGGGACACCCACACAGCGCCCCCTAGTGGACACAGTGGTCACTACACCACACTTCTTATATATCTATAAATCCCCTTTAAATACCTTGTCTACTAAAATGCCATTTATTCCTTCTCCTCGTAGTTGCTGCCTGTTTACATTAGTCTCTACCAATCCTGTGCCATCTATTTGTCAACTGACAAAGGCGCCATCTAGCCCAGCTCCCTCCCCTTCTAAATTTATTTATTCAGCCCTTCCCTGTCCATACTTCTGCTTAAGTATGGATAGAGAGCAGGCTCAGATGGTGACCCGTGCATTGTAAGAGCAGTAGGTCTAGCATGTATGTATGAAAACTTAATGGATTTTATCAACACTCCTTCCATAAATGGTGAACAGAAAAAGGACAAAGCAGCATGTCGCCAGAAAAAAAGGCCCTTCAAATATTGGCCAGTTGCCTGAAATAAAAATTACAGTACTTTAGAGAATAGGGGCCATAAACTTGTGCCATGGTTTATTTTTGCTGCATCAAACATTCTGATTTTATTTTACAGTGAAAGTCCAGAAGGAAATTGATGCATTTGTAGAAAGCATTGAAAATCTTCAATACGAAGACCGCATAAAAATGCCATACACCAATGCCGTCATTCATGAAGTACAGAGATTCTCTAATGTGGCTCCTGTAGGCCTGCCCAGGCAATGCACACAAGACATCAAACTCAATGAGTATTCAATAAGAAAGGTAATTAATGAAAATTGTAACAACTGTGACAAATAACAGACTTATTGGAGGGATAATGATTTGCATCTTTTTCCTTGGCTGGTGGGAAGGGAAACAACTGTAGGAACAATATACATGTGAATATATGGAATTTATGTAGTCATATTAAGCACTTGCCTCTGTACCACTGCAAGAACGAGAGAAGATGTGGTGTTAAATTATTTTATGACATTTTCGGTAGTTTAGGTCAATTTTTTTTTACACAGATGGCACTCAGACTAGAAATATGTTCATGTGAATGTACCCCAATATTTTGAGGTCTGAGTGTTAGGCTATGGTCACACTATCAGTATTTCATCAGTTTTTTACCTCCGCATCTGTAAGCCAAAACCAGGAGCAGAACAGAAAAAAAGTATAATAGAAACACGTCACCACTTCTGGATTTATCACCCACTCCTGGTTTTGGCTTACAGATACTGAGAAAAATCACTGACCAAATACTGAACGTGTGACCGTGGCCTTCCAGGCGTAATTTCTAAATGTGTTTGTATGCAAATAGAAAATTATCTAAGCACAATAAATAGTTTAGATAAAAAAAAAACCATGACGCTAAGCAGGTGAAAGTACTTGAAGCTTTAAAGAGGTTTTCCATTTTCGGAAACCCTTCTCCCCCAGTGCAATTTAACAGAGATTAGTTTCTGCTTCTTCTCCTGGTGTCTGTTTTTATTTGCAGCCCTGACATCACTGATTGTCTGCAGCCAATAACTGAAATTGAGATCAGTGGCGTAGACATATCGATGGACCCAGGGAAGGTGAGGTGAAGAGCTGGAAGTTGCAGCATTTGGAGCATAAAGTATAGGGTATTACTCACCCTCCACAGGTACAACACTGAGTCTCCACCACTGCTCTCAGTGTCTATTACTGCCTGCAGCCAATCAGTGACAGCAGTGCTGCAAACAAAACAGATCCTGGGAGAAACAGTGAAAACTCAATGCTGGACCAAGGGAGGGGGAGTATTACATAGTTTTTTCGAGTGTTTTTTTTTTTTTTTTAACCTGTTCTGGGGAGGGGTTTCAAAAGTGGCAAAACCCTTTAAAGCTTTGATTTCAATTATATAGTGACATGTTCTTTATTGGGACTATGTATACAAATGTAAAATTATCTAAACACAATAAAAAGCAGACTTAGAATTAACATAATTTTAGCCTGGGTCCTCTTCGTGTATAAAAGGGACCTCACACAGAAAGCCTTCGGACCTATCTACTAGTGTACACTGGCTACTTTTCACACGGATGCACCTTTTTTAAACACAGTGTATTTTATTAAATTAAACAATCACTAGGTTTTCCTTTCTTAAGAATTACTGTCTGATTTGAGAAAATGTTAGTAAAACAAATAGCACCCACAGGAGCTGTTAGCCAACTTTCCCAGTTTTGTGAATAGAACATCTAGCTAATTATTTAGTGATGCAAAGGAAGGTGATGACATCTATATGAGAAAATATTTGACACTAAATTCTATCAAAATTAGAATATCAAGGAAAAAAATATAAAGTGACGGAGTAAATTTTTTAGCAGCCAACAGAAGAGAATGCTCAAGAACTTTACTGATGATTTAGTGATTGTTAGGTACAAATGTTTTACAATATGCATTTACATCTTTAACATGTACAATGATTCCCATTCCTTTAGGGTTCCATAGTTATAGCTAACCTGGCCTCTGTGCTCACGGAACCCAAACATTGGAAATTCCCAGATACATTCAATCCATCAAACTTTTTGGATGAAGAAGAAAATTTTCAGAGCAATAAAGCATTCGTACCATTTTCTGCAGGTAACATAACACTGTCTAATAGTAAAAAAGAAACAAAGTGTATAGGACATTTTTTTAAAAAATATGATAGGTATTTCTCTTCATGATGATACGATGCCGAATTCATCATATTTTGTAATTGCTAGTTAAAGAGATTGTCCACTACTTTAACATTAATGACCTATCCTTAGGTACCCTGACCGATCAGCTGTTCTCAATGCCGGCGGTGGCCGGATGTGCTCATTTATAGAGCTTCTCCCTCTACAGTTAGTGGCTGCAACTGGGTACTGCACATCCCTCCCATTCAAATCAATAGCATGTCACTCCACCACCAGTCAGACATTGATGACCTATCCTAAGGACAGATCATCTATGTTAAAGTAGTGGACAACCTCTTTAACACTGGTTTAATCAGGTTGACCTCACCGTATTCTGTACTCTTGCCTACTCCAGGTTCCCTGGTCACAAGCTCAAGACTTAAAGGTGTGATCCTCAACTAACATTTATTTTAATCCTAAATGTTTGTCTGTTTTATGTAATAATGTTATCTCTTTTTTAATATAGCTTAATTCAAAATTCCCAATTGTTCCCTTGCTGTGCTAATTGATTTTTTTACCTACTTCCTGTTGGATGACTCTTTGTTGGAGAGCCCCTAATGCATGCTAGGATACTCAAAGGAGATGTCATCAGGAAGCAGAGGCTACGATCACTGCCACAGCTTCTGCCCCCACCCTGAAATTAAGTGGCATCAGTGACATCCGTTTCAGGGGCTGGGCTAGTCCCTGCTCTACTGAGCATTCTTCGGTTGTCAATTTCATTGCATGCTCAGTAGGATCTTGTCACTGTTTAATATTCTTCTTAATGCACAGTGACAGTGCGCTCCCAAGCTGGCTCTAATGAAGGTTTTTCCCTTATAATGTGCACTGACAGAGTCCTGCATTGCTGGTTCATTACTTAATAATCTTTATTTTTATATAGCGCTAACATATTCCGCTATGGGAATATGATGGGGCTCACAATCTAAATTCCCTATTAGTATGTCTTTAGAATGTGGGAGGAAACCGGAGTGCCCGGAGGAAACCCACGCAAACACGGGGAGAACATACAAACTCCTTGCAGATGTTGTCCTTGGTGGGATTCGAACCCAGGACCCCAGCCCTGCAAGGCTGCAGCGCTAACCACTGAGCCACCGTGTTCCCAACAAAGCTGGCCAGAGAGTCTCCTGTCACTGTGCATTAGAAAGAATTTTGCACAGAGACAAGATCCTACTGAGCAACCGTCAGAATTGACAAATGACGAATTCTCAGTAGAGCAGGGATTATCCTAGCCCCTGAAATGGACATCACTGATGCCACTTTGTTTTAGTGTGGGAGCAAAGGCGGCAACGGTCACCGCTGCCTAAACCAACTGATGATATCTCGTTTCGGTATCACAGCATGCACTGTGGATTCTCAAACAAAACATTAAACAGGAAGGACACTGAAGAGCAAAAGGGTAACAATGTTTTGAACTAATCATATGTTAAATAGTTGCAAGTCAAAGTTATGTATGAGATAGCCAAGATGATTGTTTATAAAATGATGGCAGTCTCACATTCGAAGCAGTAGTGGCTGGTGAGACATGGAGCCTGAAAGTCAAAAGTTCAAAACATTGTTACCCTTTTACTCATTAGTGTAGGTAAAAAAAATGAAACCAGATAGGGTAGTGAGGGAGCAAAAGGCAATTGTTAATTAAGCTATATTAAAAATTAAATTACATTATTACGCTAGACAGACATTTAGTATTAAAACAAATGTTCGTTTCAGACCACCTCTTTAAGTATTAGAACACTTTTATTACCAAAATGTAACATGTTCACTTCAGCCTAAAGACTCATAAGTAAGCTCATGTTATATATATGTACAGATTTTAATTGTACAAAGCCTCAATGCAGCCTATATTTTCATACAACAAAAATTACCTGATTAAGGGTGTTGATTTTTGTTTTTCATAAATTATATCCATTCCATCTCTTGATAGGTCATCGTATTTGCATGGGAGAACAAATGGCCCGAACTGAGCTGTTTATATTCTTCACCAGCCTCCTGAAAACTTTAAGCTTTCATCTTCCCAAAGGAGTGACTGAGGTTAACCTGAATGGAATTTTCGGAACTACATTTAAACCTCATCCATACCAGATCTGTGCTATCCCCCGTTAGATTACATTCCTATGATTTTTTTCCCCTTCACGTATTGTTCATATTCTCATGTCATAGATTGGCATGTATTTAATCTACTTTCTCTAAAACTACTGATAGGATACAATCAACCATAGTATTAATGCCATCTGTCTCATATTGCTTGCCATGAAAATGGCTCAAATTCGATGAGACCTGGGTCCACAAGTAGAATGTCTGGTTAGTGTGAGACATGGAGAGTGGGCCACTGCATGAGGAAACTGTACATTCATGTTTAAAGAAGCATGTCTCCCATCAAAGTTTTTATCCTCTTATAATGCAATCATCATATTATATAGCACTCTGTACTTACAATTGTTCATTTTGCTTTTCTACCCAGTAAATTCTTCTCTTTTTTCTGCTCTATGTAGAAACACGAAGATTATTATCCCTGCATTTATCATCCCCCTCTTCAACTCCTGACCGAGCTGCTCCCTCCTCTCCTCCTTCCAAGGATTTTTGCAGTGACTTATGAGTCATGCAGGGAAAATTTACCTCCTGTTTCTACATACAGCTTAGAAGGCTTCAGCTAGTCAGTTTTTATTCATGCGATCTCATAGGCCTAATGGAAGAATTATTTACCATGAATTCTTATATCGGTTATTAGGAAGTATTCAGCTTATCAGTTTCTTTTTTCTTTTCCTCCTTACACTGTCATGAATACAAAATCATATATTTCATCTATGTAACTGAATTGACTATTATGTGTTGTCATTGTTTTTTCCGTGTCACTATTTTTTCCCATTACTTTTTTGGTTTGTTTGCTGTTTAAGTCATTTCTCTATTATTCAATAAAAGTTAATTATGTTGTGATGAAGTCACTGATAACACGCTGGAGGGGAGATATGTTTCACTACACCTAATGGCATCAGTGATATAAATTCCAGACTTTTTTCCTCCAGCATATTAGGTGTTGTGAGGCTTAACCCCTTAGTGACAGAGCCAATTTGGTACTTAATGACCAAGCCAATTTTTACAATTCTGACCACTGTCACTTTATGAAGTTATAGCTCTAGAACACTTCAACTTATCTCACCGATTCTAAGACTGTTTTTTCGTAACATATTGTACTTCATGTTAGTGGTAAAATTTCTTCGATATAACTTGCGTTTATGAATAAAAAAGGAAATTTGCAAAAATGTTGAAAATTTTGCAGTTATCAAACTTTTAAATTTGTGTACACTTAAATCAGAGAGTGGTGTCACACAAAATAGTTAATAAATAACATTTCCCACATGTCAACTTTACATCAGCACAATTTTGGAAACAATTTTTTGTTAGGATGTTATAAGCGTTAAAAGTTGACCCAGCGATTTCGCATTTTTCCAACAAAATTTTCAAAACCATTTTTTAGGGACCACCTCACATTTGAAGTGAGTTTGGGAGGGAGGTCATATAACAGAAAATGCCCAAAAGTGACACCGTTCCAAAAACTGCACCCCTCAAGGTGTGCAAAACCAAAGTCAAGAAGTTTATTAACCCTTCAGGTGCTTCACAAGAACTAAAGCAATGTGGAAAAAAAATGGACATTTTACTTTTTTCACAAAAAATGAAATTTGGAACCAAATTTTTTTTATTTTCGCAAGGGTAGCAGGAGAAAATGGACCACAAAATTTGTTGTGCAATTTCACCTGAGTACGCAAATACCCCGTATGTTGGACAAAACCACTATTTTGGAGCACAGAGCTCAGAAGGGAGGGAACACAGTTTGACTTTTTGAACGCAAAATTGGCTGGAATCAATGGTGCACCATGTTGCGTTTGGAGACGCCCTGATATACCTAAACAGTGGAACCCCCAATTCTAACTCCAACCCTAACTCCAACACACCACTAACCCTAATCCCAACCCTAACCATAATCCCAACAATAACCCTAACCACAACCCTAACTTTAGCCTGGCCCTAACTTTAGCTCAGCACTAACCCTAGCCCCAAACCTAACCCTACCCTAACTTTAGCTCAACCCTAACTTTAGCCCAACCCTAACCCTAGCCTTAATGGAAAAATGGAAATAAATATTTTAAATTTTATTATTTTTACCTAACTAAGGGGATTTGATGTACTATTTTTTTATTTTGATCACTGTGATAGGGTCTATCACAGTGATCAAAATGAACCAATAGGAAAATTTTCCTATTGTTGCCAATTGCCAGCGGCAGATCTCGGCGGGCGCACTGTGCATGTGCCCACCATTTTCTTCCTGGAAGAAGATGCTGCCATCCGGGGACATCACAGGGGGCTGTAGGAGGGTCAAGGGACACCGGAGGTGCCGGGGGGCTTTGGGGACCACATTTCTCTCTCCTCTGATGTGCTAGATTACATCAGAGGAGAGTGAAATTAAATGGGAAATCACTGACTTTTTTTTTGTGGTAGCCGAGACCTCGAAGATTTTCCGATGCTGGGTGGGGGTGCTATACACTTATTTCTCAATGCTGTTAAAAGTGGCGCTGAGGAATGAGTACCGTTAACTGCTGCCATTAAAAGAAGTATCTGCGGTCGTTAAGGGGTTAAGATAAGTTGCATAAAGAGCTGTTTTTTTGTGAACAACCATAGAACAATAGAGCGGGTGGGAGGTTGTCCTCCTGAAGTTGTCCTCCTTATCTCCACCTGCAGAGCCAGCAGCGCCATGTGCTGACAGGACCTGTGTGATGTCACAGTCATGTGATCAGTCACATGGGTGAGGAGTCACAAGGTCTGGGCTTAAATAACTAAACTCCAGGGGCAGTCTGGGTTGTTGAGTGCCTGGAGAGGAAGAATCCAGGAAAGTGCTTATGCGCGTGGTGCCTGTTAAAAGACATTGCTAACCCTGAGTAGGCTGCCCCCACTAATACAAGGACTGCACATAGTGCTATGGTCTTATTTTGCTTCGCTGTTTTGCCCAGAGGGCCATGTTTATTTGCTGTATCCAATAAACCAAGTGCATCCTTAAAGACGAAGTGTTCCTGTGACTACCTCCCTGTGCAGCCGAGTGAGTCAATCTACCACAATGTGCATACATTTTCTATAGGGGTATTTTATTCTCATTATAACACTATTACAAATAGCTGAGGCAGCAATTAATTACAGTATATCTGACATAAGGGCCAGATATTTTATTTGCCGCTCCACCAACCTGATGCACACTAAAAACAAAAATGCATTACATGAACAGCCAAGGTTAGTAATACCTGGCCTGAGATCTTTCTCAGGCAAATACCCTATGCCCTGATGCCTTTTAGGTGAGCAAATTGGACTAGTGAAAATAACTGGCCCAATTTGCCATAGGTGTAATTTTGTAATCATGGGGAATAATAGTGTTCAAAGGAATACCTCATAAACCACATTTTTTCATTTTTTTCCTCATATCAAAAGTAAAAAAAAAATTGCACTGCAGGGTGATGCATGGCAACGTTTCTAGTAATCCACCCTTCAACAGGCCAGTGGTACAAAAAGCAGTGGAAAGAAAAACAAGACTTCGAAAAATGTTTTTTTTTGTGCCTATTCTTTGTGTCCTATTCCTTTATACACTACTAATTTTCTGATGAATTAGGGAGTAATGTGATCTGCTCCAGTGGAATAAACACTCAATCTCGTCTTTGTGACTTCAACTGGAATTTGATCAATCCACTTTTTTATGTATTGTGTCCAGTGTGCTGTCAGACAGGATATTCAGTATGGCCGGTGGCTTTGTCAGATCCAAGCAGACCAGCAGGGGCAGAGACTGACAGCTTGTGGCCCCTGTGCAAGAAATGTGTCAGGGCTCCTCTGCTTTATGGTGACAAAGCTACATATTATATATACTTTGTGTGAGATTAAATATAGAGTTAAATCCTACCTCCATAGGGTTTGGTTAGACAAAGCCTAAGATAAAAACAAAATGAGCAAATGCCCTGCAGTAAATGAATAAATAGCGCTAGTGCATGAAAATAACGTATGGTACTTAATTAACACAATTTTGATGAAAAAAATGTAAAAGCCATCCCACCACATGACTGTTACCCTATTCGGGACTGTCCTAACCTCTAGTATTAAAACTTTACCATATGCCAAATGACGTAAATGTGAATAAGGGCTGGGTTAAATCCTAGCTCTGCAGGGTTTGGTTAGAACAGTGTTTCCCAAACTCCAGTCCTCTCGGTCCCCCAACTCATCATGTTTTCAGGATTTCCTTAATATTATACAAGTGACAGAATTATTATTAAGGCATCTGCCACAGGTTCTCTCACCTGAGCAATACTAAGGAAATCCTGAAAACATGATCTGTTGGGGGCCTTGAGGATGGAGTGTGGGAAACACTTTGCCTTGAGCAATGATATCAAATGCAAATACACAGAGGGACAAAATTAAAAACTTGACAAAGTCATGGGCCAACCTTGATATTTGTTTAAAAAAAGTGTCTACAATTGAGGAAATTTTTCCTTATCAAATATAATGTTGAACCTTGTCACATGGGGGCAAACGTAAATGGGTTCCTGCATGAACAAAGTACATTTTAATTAATAGATCTTAGAATGAAATAAGCAGATAAGCTCAAATGGGGCATACTGGAATAATATAATATGTTATGTAACATCAGTAAAAAGCACATGTCCCAATGGCATGATTTAAATATGTAGTAATAAAGGATAAAAAAATATTGAATTAATAAATACAAATAATAAAGTATGATGCCAACAAACGTGCCCCCTAAACATAGTCCTTAATACAGTATAATGGGCCCCACATTAAAAAAAATTCAACTCTCCTCACTCGATCAATGCCCCAGTCTTGGAAGCGAATGCTCTGAAGCTCTTCACAGTTCAGCACAGTGGGTGTGAAATAGTGACAACATCACGCCCGCTGCGGTAAAACATCATATGTAGAATCATGGGGTATCAGCATCTGCTGAAGCTGATGCCAGCGTTGCAGGCCAAATGTAATTTCCCTGCGGGCTAGACATGACACACGGGCCTGAGTTTAACATGTGTGGTCTAGAGGAAGGCCCTGTGTTCATTTTGGTTCAGTCTGCTGTCCTCAGACTGGAGTGTGTTGGACCTGGTTTATAACCAGCAAATGTGACCTGTACCTGGGCGGGAAAAAAAGATTTCTGTTGCTGGCAGTCTCAGCTAGATGTTGAGAGTGAGATGTCTGTATTCTGTTTGGGTGAGTCCACACTGACATATGCGTGCCTGTTGAATGAACTGTTTATTTGAGGTTATACCTCGGTGCCCAGAAAAGGCTGTTTTGTTTTGAATCCCTTAGAGTTTTATGAAAGCAATTAAACTACATGTTTTGGACTTCCGGTTCCGGTGCTGTTATGTGAGGTGAGGGAGGTGAGAAGCTCCAGCTGGCCACTGCACTAAATCTCGAAAAAAACGACAAGGAGACACCCCAGGACGGCGTGAAAACAGCTGATAACCTCACCAAGGGTCAGTGCATGGAGCGGAATCTCCTCAGGAGTGGGGGCACGCCGAGCAGAGCTGAGACAGCGTCCAGAGTGGGGGCAGTGAGCGGTCTCAAGATGGCACCGGTAGAGAGGAAAGAGGAGGGAGCTGAGGGGGAGAAGAAGCAGCAGCAGCTCCAGGGAGAGAACGCTGACAGACACAGAGGAGCACTAACACTGTACCTGATAATGAATCACAGAGGCTGAGTGGGGGAGAGATCAACTCTTCCAGACTGGCCAGAGAAGTAGCAGATCACCTGGCTGCAGAGGTCAGAGAAGCTCTGAAGGACACCATGAAGGAGGCTTTAGCAGGATTGCAGGAGGACATAGAACATCAGAATGTCCGGCTGACTGAGGCAGAACAGAGGGTGTCCGACGCTGAAGATACACTGGCACGGCTGGAGAGCAGATTTAAAGAATTAAGGCCCCGTCACACATAGCGATCTCGCGAGATCGCTGCTGAGTCACAACTTTTGTGACACAACAGCGATCTCACCAGCGAGATCGCTGTGTGTGACAGCGATCAGCGACCGGCCCCCCTGCCAGTATCGCTGATCGCTGCAAGAAACCTCTGGACATTTCTTTCGTCGCTCATCTCCCGCTGGCCAGCACGCATTGCTGTGTGTGACAGGCGGGAGACCAGCGATCAGCGATAAAATAATAAAAAAAAATAAAAAATATTACTATTCTCACCTTCCGGCGTCCAGCGCAGCCATCCCGCCTCTCTCCACGCTCCAGTCCCAGTAATCCTTTGCAAGAATGACCGCGAGACTTCGCGATCCAGCGAGAACGGACGTCATCGCGGTAATTCTCGCAAAGGATTACTGGGACCGGAGCATACAGAGAGGCGGGATGGCTGCGCGGGACGTTGGAAGGTGAGAATAACAATATTTTTTATTTTAATTCTATTTTTGACATGAATCAGCGCTGAACACAGCGATGCCGCATGCACGGCGTCGCTGGTGCTGATCGCTGGTGAAGCTGTCTGTTTGACAGCTCACCAGCGATCACATAGTGATTCACCAGCAATCCTGACACGTTGATATCGTTGTCGGGATCGCTGGTAAGTCGCTATGTGTGACAGGCCTTTAGACACAGGCACCCAGTTGATGAAAGAAAAAATGGATGACCTGGAAAACAGGTCAAGGAGGAACAATCTGAGAGTGGTGGGACTGCCGGAGTCAGTGATGCCAAGCCAGCTGGATGCAATCTGTGAGAAAGAACTTCCACAGGCCCTGGGCCTAACACACAGCTGTCGGCTGGAAAGAGCCCACAGAGTGGGACCGATGACGAGGCGGGAGGAGAGAAGGACCACTACAGACAATACATCCAGGCAAAGTGAAAGGTCCAGAGCACGTCAGGTCATAGTCAAATATCTAGAATATAAAGACAAGAAATCCTGAGGGCCTTCAGGAACAGAAAGCAACCTCTGTGTATCCAAGGACATAAGATCTTAATATTTGGGGACTACTCTGCGGAAGTCACCCGGAAAAGAAAAGCTTTTAGTCAGGTGTGCACAACTCTTTACCACAAACACATCAAATTCCAGCTCCTCTACCCTGCAATATTGAGGGTAAGAGGGCCAGATAGAGCGACTAAGACTTTTCGGGACCCGTTGGAAGCGGAGCGGATGTTAACCCAGGAGGGGAGTTCACGGCAACAGGACAAGAACCCAAAAGAGGGGACTGTCAGGGAATCGGATGGAGGAGGCCCCGTTTCAAACAAACCATCCTCAGACAGACCGGATCCAGAATCAGAGTGGAGTCAAGCGGGCACCAGGGCGGAAAGTCCAAAAGAAAAACGACACATGGCCACGTCAACTGGGAAGAAAGGAGGAAGAAGCAGTTGCTGGTGATTTGAGATGAGGAAGCAGAGATTGTAATTTATGTAACGTTGGGAGAAGGAATATGGTGATAAGCATATCGTTATGTCTTGGGCTTCTCTCTGTCTTCTAACTAGAAGTGTCATATCTTGGTAAATCTGCAAAAAATGATGGAAGGGGATGGAATTGGTGGGAGATTATGAGAGGGGAGGAGGGAGACATCAGGAAACGGGTGTCAATCAAGACGGTTCGACTTATGGCAGAGGCTTGGGAGATAAATTAAACATCTCAGAAAAAATGGAAGTGGAAAACTGTTTATGTACAGTTGAAAACGAGGGTGGTTTCAAGCAATTGGTTGAGGGGGAGGGGAGGGGATATTTGGAAAGTAGTTTTCCTAGTTCATGCGACACGGCCAGGAAAAAGAGCAATCATTTTAAGGGATTATGGTTAGGATAGTAACGTGGAATGTTAAGGGACTCAGATCTCCACACAAACTAAATATGATTTTACGTCATCTTAAGAAACTTAAAACTGATATTGCTTTATTGTGGGGGAGACACTTGCGGAAAGAGGATTTCTTCCGTATGAACAAGATGTGGGTGGGAAAGGTGTATGGGTCGGCATCACAAGGTAGGAAGGCAGGAGTGCTCACTCTGATCAATAAGAGCTTGGCACACACGGTGGAGTCACAAGAATCAGATGATGAAGGAAGATACCTACATATCAAAATCGTAGGCACTCAGGGCACTTTTAGCATCCACAATGTTTACGCTCCCAACACGGAACAAAAAAATTTTTTTGAAAACCTAACAAACAGTATATTACTTGATGGGGAAGTGTGTAAAATGGTGGGTGGTGATTTCAACACTGTAGTCTCCCAGGAAGAAGACAGGAGAAGCCAAGGGAAACAGGGGAGGCATACGGAGGGACCTTTAAAACCGATGTTGGAAGCCACAACCCTACACGACTGCTGGAGAATGTACCACCCACAAGAGAGAGAGTTTACGCACTACTCACACCCGCATGATTCGTGGTCACGGATTGATCTTCTTTTGACAAGTGAGACTTTGATGCAGAGGGTGGAAGGGATTGACATAGAAAACATGGTGATTTCAGACCATAGTCCAGTGGTAGCAAGTGTAGCTGACAAAGCTCAGAGAGGACAGGACTACATTTGGCGATTCCCCACTTTCTTGGTGACAGACGAAAACTTTCACAGGATATTGAGAGAGTGGTGGGTGGAGTACACACTGATGAATCAGGAACATAGAGGAGAGATAGGGTTGTTTTGGGAGACGGCCAAGGCAGTACTGAGGGGGAAAGTGATGGGATACACGACGAAGGCAAAACGACAGGCGCAAGTAAAATTTCAAGAAGCCAGTCGGTTAGTTAGGGAAGCATATACGGTCTTTCTGGAAAAACCATCAAGGGTGACAAAAGCAAAGTGGATGGAGGCGAAGGGAGACTTTGAAAACTGGGCGGAAAGGAAAGAAAATATGTACAGAACGCAACAGGAGGCTGAGTTGACGCGCTACAGGAATAAGGCAGGGAAATTAATGGCAAACTTGGCAAGGGGAAGGCGACCAATGACTCATATAACGACACTGAGGAATGCTTTGGGAAACAAAACAGATCCGAAGGAAATAAATGATATCCTGGGAGACTTCTATGCAGATCTATACAAAGAGGAGGAGTTAGTGAGGAGGGGGGAAGGAGAAGAATGGTTAAGGGGAACGCAAATGACTAGGTTTTCGGAGGAGCATCTACAGATATTGAATAGGGAGGTGACGGAGGAAGAAATAGGGGAAGTCATAGGAAAGATGAGTTCAACGAAAGCCCCGGGACCAGACGGGTTCAATGGCAGTTTCTTCAAGATTTTAAAGGAACAAATTTCACCTGTATTGAAGGAGTTATTTAATAAGATATTAGGGGGAGAGCGAGTATCGGCTACCCTTAACACAGCATACATAAAGCTCATCCCTAAAGCAGGAAAGGACCTAGAGGACCCAACTAGTTATAGGCCTATCTCGTCAATCAACCAGGATCTGAAAGTTTTGGCAAAGTTGATGGCTAATAGATTGGCATCGATATTGCCAGAGATTATAGATCTCCCCCAGGCAGGATTTGTCAAGGGGCGCTCAGCAGTGACGAACATCAGGAAAGTAATGTTGGCAGTTGACATAGCTAAGCGGAGAGGGGGAGAAACTCCAGCCTTGATCACCTTGGATGCGGAAAAAGCATTTCACAATGTGAGGATGGTCATGGCTTGAACAGGTGTTAAATCTTCTGGGTTTGCATGGCGACTTTAGAAATTTTGTGCAGGTGCTGTACGCGAATCCTCAAGCTAGGGTGAACACCCTGGGATTCTTATCAAGAACGTTTCCTTTGTTAAAGGGAACCAGGCAGGGTTGCTCGATGTCACCTTTGTGATTCAATTTAGCTATCGAACCATTGGCTAGACGTTTGAATGGTGGACGATAGTTTGAAGTGATCAAGGTGGGGGGCAGAGCACTGTGTTCGGCATTGTTTGCTGATGATATTGTCCTGTTTATGAGTAGGCCCAAAACACAACTAAGTGAAGTCATAGCACAAATTGAGGGGTTCGGGAAACTGGCAGGATTAAATAATAATAATAATCTTTATTTATATAGCGCCAACATATTCTGCAGCGCTTTACAGTTGAACAGTTTCAAACACAACAATCATAAGTAACCGTTAACAATACAATAATTAAAGCGAAATAAGACGACCCTGCTCGTGGGAGCTTACAATCTACAATGAGGTGGGGGAGATACAAAGCACAGTTTTGTATTTACAATGATGTATTTACAATGATGGTCCAGCCATCTTCAGGGGGTCGGGGTTAGATGGAGCTAGTGAATGGGCTACACACACACAAACATAAAATGACTTTGATTACTGAATGTGAAAGGCCGCTCTGAACAAATGTGTTTTGAGCGAGAGCCTAAAACTATGCAAATTGTGGATGGTCCTAATATCTTGGGGTAGAGCATTCCAGAGGATTGGCGCAGCACGGGAGAAGTCTTGGAGTCGGGAGTGGGAGGTACAGATTAGGGCAGAGGTTAGTCGAAAGTCATTTGCAGAGCGCAGTGGTCGGTTAGGCCGATAGACAGAAATGAGGGAGGAGATGTAAGGGGGTGCCGCACTGTGGAGAGCTTTGTGGGTGAGAACAAGTACTTTGAATTGTATCCTGTAATGAATGGGCAGCCAGTGTAACAACTGGCGAAGAGCGGACACGTCCGAGTAACGATTAGCTAGATGGACAACCCTGGCTGCTGCATTAAGGATGGACAGGAGAGGGGAGAGTCGAGTGAGGGGGAGGCCAATTAATAGAGCATTACAGTAGTCCAGGCGGGAGTGGATCAGGGCGACAGTGAGGCTTTTTGTTGTTTCCATGGTGAGAAAAGGGCGGATTCTAGAGATGTTCTTTAGGTGTAAGCGGCACGAGCGGGCAAGAGATTGTATATGGGAGGTGAAGGAGAGATCGGAGTCAAACATAACACCCAGACAGCGCGCCTGCTGTCGGGTGTTATTATTGTGCCACCCACGGAGAGGGAAATGTCAGATTTAGGGAGGTTAGTAGATGGCGGGAGCAGAAGAAGTTCAGTTTTGGAGAGGTTGAGTTTCAGATAGAGAGCAGACATGATGTTGGAGACTGCAGACAGACAGTCAGTGGCGTTCTGTAGTACAGCGGAGGTAGGGTCAGGGGATGATGTGTATAGTTGTGTGTCGTCAGCATAAAGATGGTACTGAAAGCCAAATCTGCTGATGGTCTGTCCAATTGGGGCCGTGTAGAGAGAGAAGAGAAGGGGGCCAAGGACTGAGCCCTGAGGTACCCCGACAGTGAGAGGAAGAGGAGATGAAGTGGAGCCAGAAAACAGAACACTGAAGGAGCTGTCAGAAAGATAGGAGGAGAACCAGGAAAGAGCAATGTCCTTAATGCCTAGTGACTGGAGCCTAGAGAGTAGGAGAGGGTGGTCAACAGTGTCAAAAGCTGCAGAAAGGTCGAGAAGAATGAGCAGAGAGTGGTCACCATTACGTTTTGCTGTCAGAAGGTCATTGGTCACTTTGATGAGTGCAGTTTCTGTCGAATGCAGGGGTTGGAAACCGGACTGTGAAGGGTCTAGGAGGGAGTGAGTGGAGAGGTAACGGGTAAGGTGGGAGTATATCAGGCGCTCCAAGAGTTTAGAGATGAAGGGGAGATTGGAGACTGGTCTGTAGTTGTTTGTGCAGGATGGGTCGAGGGTGGGTTTCTTTAGTAATGGAGTAATGATAGAGTGTTTGAAGGAGGAGGGGAAAATGCCAGAGGAGAGGGAGAGATTAAAGATTGTAGTTAGGTGAGTTGTGACGACTGGAGAGAGAGACTGGAGGAGATGTGAGGGAATGGGGTCGGTTGTGCATGTAGTCGGACGAGAAGAGGAGAGGAGCCTGGAGACTTCTTCTTCTGTGATGGGATCGAATGTGGAGAGTGAGCCAGGGGAAATACAGGGAGGGATGGGAGTCACTGAACTTGGTGATTGGGAGCGGATTTCCTGACGGATATTGTCTATTTTCTCTATAAAGTTGGAGGCCAGGTCATCAGCACAAATATCTGTGATAGGGGCTTGTGCTTTTGGCCTGAGGAGGGAATGAAAGGTGTCAAAAAGTTTCTTGGGGTTGTTGGATAGTGAGGAGATCAGGGTGGTGAAGTAGGTCTGTTTGGCGAGGTGAAGGGTAGAGTTATATGTCCTTAACATAAATTTGAAGTGTATGAAGTCTTCTGGTGTGCGTGTTTTCCTCCATAAGTGTTCAGCACACCTAGAGCATCGCTGGAGAAATCGGGTTTGCGATGTGAGCCAGGGCTGTTTCACTCTGTGTTTGGAGGTTCTGAGGGTGAGGGGAGCTACTTGGTCAAGGGTGCTTCTAAGGCTAGTTTCACACTAGCGTTTATGAGCGCAGCGACGGCCTGCGCACGGCCGCCGCTAAGCCCCGCCCCTGCCGCGCCCCGCCGGTAGCTCCGCCCACCGGCGCATGACGCTGCATGCGCCTTGCGTCCCCTATCTTTATCACAGGGGGTGCAGGCCATGCGCAGTATGCGTTTGGCGGCGCATGAGCCTTTTTGACGGTGCGCCGATACAACCAAACTGCAGCAGGTTGCGTTTGGCGCAGGTCGGTGCACCGTCAAAAGGACGCATGCGCCGCCAAACGCATACTGCGCACGGCCTGCGCCCCCTGTGATAAAGATAGGGGACGCAGGGCGCATGCAGCGTCATGCGCCGGTGGGCGGAGCTACCGGTGGGCGCGGCAGGGGGCGGGGCTTAGCGGCGGCCGTGCGCAGGCCGTCGCTGCGCTCATAAACGCTAGTGTGAAACTAGCCTAAGAGTGTCATTGAAGTGATGTACAGCCAGATCAGGACAGGAAAAAGAAGAGATTGGGGACAATGATGAGTGTAGTGAGTCTGAAAGTGTATGAGGGTTAATGGCTTGTAGATTTCTGACTGAATGGTAGGTAGGAGGGTGCTTGGGTGAGCGAGGATTTGTGAGTGTAAAGGAGAGAATTTTGTGGTCAGAGAGGGCAAGCGGTGAGTTATCTAGGTAGGAGATTGAGCAGAGCCGGGCGAAAACCAGGTCCAGAGTGTTACCTTCTTTGTGTGTTTCAGAGGTTGAGAGCTGTGAGAGGCCTAGAGAAGTGGTTAGTGATAGAAACTGGGATGCAGATGTGGAAGTGGGGCTGTTAATGGGGATGTTGAAGTCTCCCAGGATAAGGGTTGGTAGTTCTGAGGACATGAAGTGCGGCAGCCAGGCAGAGAAATGGTCCAGGAAGTGGGTGGGTGAGCCTGGGGGCCGGTATATGACCGCTACTCTGAGGGAGAGGAGACGAAAGAGCCTGATGGTGTGGACTTCAAAAGAAGGGAATGAGAGTGATGGAACTGGGGGGATGACCTGGAAAGTGCATTGTGGGGACAGGAGTATGCCGACTCCACCACCAGGTCTGTTTGTCGGTCTCGGGGAATGGGATTATTGTAAGCCACCATGGGAAATGGCAGCAGGAGAGACAGTGTCAGAATCCTGAATCCAGGTTTCCGTGAGGGTCAACAGATTCAGAGAGTTTTTCAGAAAGTAATTGTGTAGGAAAGGAAGCTTGTTGCATACAGACCGTGGATTCCAAAGGGCACAATTAAAAGAAGGAGATGAAGGAGTGCAAATAATATGAGTAAGATTATTAAGGTTTCGATGTGAGGTAGGGTAGGGGTTGAGGTTGGGGGATGGTGGACCGGGGTTGGGGGAGATGTCTCCTGAAATCAGTAGGAGCAGGAAGATAAAGAGCAAATAGTTTTTGGAATAGTCTGAAGATTTTTTGTGCAGTGTGTTTGGGAAAGATGGGCTGAGGTTTTTTAAGAAGGTGAGAAGTGCATGGGAGCTGTACATGGGAGAAGGAAAGAGAGAGGAGCTGATGTATATGAGTCGTGATGGAGGGGGGATTGGTCGGTGAAAGTGGATTGCAAGAGAACATAGGAGGATAGGAATAAAGCACATGGATAAAAGGGAGAGCAGAGTGTGGTTTACCTGACTCCTGCCCTGACTAACTGCCATGTAATAACTGCTGTATCATGACGCTTATCTTCGTGACGCTTTGCTTCTGTGATGCGTGCACCCCCATATGCGTGCACCCCTAAGGATGGTTCTAAATTTATAGTCCAGACTGCAGGGTCAGAAGAGATGGATTGTGGGAACTGGTTGAGGATAATTTGCCAGCTGGGGTCAGCACACCAGGGTTTTTTTTTTTTTGGATGATCAAAGACATTCAGCCTGGCAACATCTATTTTAACACCTCCACCAGATAAGATCTACACTGATCCCAGTCATGGTTATGCAACAGTGAGTTTTAAGTACAATGCACCAAATGATTTATAACAATGAATTAGCAGACACATTAAAATATGTTTCTAGATGGTAAAGCAGCAGATGACACAGCAGACAGCAAGCAGAGGTGGGAATTGTTACCATAAGAGTCTATTGCAGCAGATGAGACAGCAATCAGAGGTGGGACGTTGTACCATTTGAATATGTTGCAGAAGACAGAAAGCAGAGGGAATTTTTACCTGTATGAAGAGAGAAGATGGATTTTAGTTCTGTGCCATGTAATAACTGCTGTATCACGACGCTTCAGACTTAACAAAAATAAATGTGAAATACTCTTTTTGGGAGAAAAAAGAGCGGAGAGAGAGAGAGGCTCAATATGTGATATTCTTATTGCCAGAAACACAATTAAGTACTTGGGAGTGCTGGTGGGGAGGGATCCAAAAGCTTTATATTCCTTAAATTATTCCCCACTAATCGAACGTATAGAGAAAGAACTGCAGGGATGGGCTAATCTTCCACTGACCCTTTTGGGAAGAAATCATCTGATAAAAATGATGAGCCTCTCTAAGCTCCTTTACCCCATTCAGACCATCCCATTACTTCTCAAACATACAGACGTAAAAAGATTGGCAAAGGCATTCTCTCACTTTTTGTGGAAGGGGAAGAGACCGAGGATTAGCGGTAATAAGTTAATGCTGCCAACGGAGGGGAGGATCAAACTACCAAATATTAGAGGCTATAACCTGGCTTGCATTTTGAGACATGCAGTTGACTGGATTAGACAAACAAGTAGACACTCTGACTGGACTTTAGAAGCCAAATTCTGTAAGCCATGGGACCTCATATCAATATTACATACATCCATACCAAATTTACCACCCAATATTAAACACTCATTGATATGTAGGGACACAGTAATGACCTGGAAGGCGGTTAGAAAAAAGTTTGGACTAGCATGGAATATTTCAAAATTCATTAACATCTGTGCAAGCCCAGATTTCCTACAGGGGAGGGAAAATGACCTGTTTAGAGAGTGGAGGGAGAAGGGGATAAGGACTTTAAGGGACTTGATGCATGGTACAGAGCGGAGATGGATGACGTGTGGGGAAATAAGAGAGAAATATGACTTGTGCCCATTCCAGACTCTCCAGTATGAACAGATAAAGCAAGGGATAATGAGGAAATTACTCAACGTAAACAATGAATATGAGGTAAACCACTTGGACACAATTTTATTAAAGGACATTCATGAGATTACCATTTAGGGTCTCTATAGAGACTTGCGAGAAGCATTAGTTCCCATCATACCAGGGAAAATTTTAGAGGGATGGGCAAAGCAGTTGGGAGACCAAGAAGGGGAAGAAAAAATCTTGAAAGGGTGGATGGAGATGAGGAAGAAGATAGTAAACGAAATCTGGAGAGACACTCAATACAGACTTATACATAGGGCCATATATGGTTTCAATTTTTTGTATATTAGACAACAAGACAAACTGGTGAAATGTCTGAAATGTGATACGGAAAGAACGGACTTATACCATGGGATTTGGCAGTACGGAAAAATTGAGGGATTTTGGAAGCAAGTTCAGGGATGGGTTCGAACAATCTGGAATAGAAACTTGGAGCTGGAACCAATGGCTTGGCTATTCCATTATCATCATCAGGAGGGAGGGGATAAAGGAGGGGGTACAATAACATCTCTCTTCCACGATATAGTCATGATAAGTAAAAGGGAAATTCTCCAGAAATGGTTGGTGAGAGAAATTCCCTCGAGAGAAGAGGTGATAAGCCAGCTGAAAAAAACGCTCATGCTAGAGAAAGTGGTGGTGGAGAGGAGCAAGGAAAGATCGACAGCAATTTTTTTCAGTAAATGGAGAAACTTCATAAGTGGTATATGCTCAGGAGAAGAAATAAGGCAAATAATGTTAACATTTGTATCTACTAAATGGTATATGAAGGAAGATATGTTAGGATCACTAGGTAAGCTGAAATTATAGGGAGAGGTTCCGAGGCCGAGTCGCATGGGGAGTGGGAGGGAAGGGGGGAGGGGGGAAGGGATAGGGTTGTTAAGTAAGTTTGGATTTAAGACATAAGAAACTGTTGAAGTATGGGAGAAGAAAAACAGGAAGGAAGAATATATAAGGAGGAGGAGGTGAAAAAGGCAAATTGGAAGAATTATGTGAATGCATTGAGATTCCTTGATAACTATTACGACGTTTGATATATTTTTGCATGCTAATACTTATCCTTTTTATTCTATAATTTGTATATTTTATGTAAGAAAATCAATAAAAAGCTGGTTTAAAAAAAAAAACTACATGTTTGGACTAAACCATATTGCCTGTCTGAACACTAACTACTGCTGAGCGTGAATCCCTTCTATATACAGTGGGGCAAAAAAGTATTTAGTCAGTCAGCAATAGTGCAAGTTCCACCACTTAAAAAGATGAGAGGCATCTGTAATTTACATCATAGGTAGACCTCAACTATGGGAGACAAACTGAGAAAAAAAAAATCCAGAAAATCACATTGTCTGTTTTTTTTTCATTGTATTTGCATATTATGGTGGAAAATAAGTATTTGGTCAGAAACAAAATTTCATCTCAATACTTTGTGATATATCCTTTGTTGGCAATGACAGAGGTCAAACGTTTTCTGTAAGTCTTCACAAGGTTGCCACACACTGTTGTTGTTATGTTGGCCCATTCCTCCATGCAGATCTCCTCTAGAGCAGTGATGTTTTTGGATTTTCGCTTCGCAACACGGACTTTCAACTCCCTCCAAAGGTTTTCTATATGGTTGAGATCTGGAGACTGGCTAGGCCACTCCAGGACCTTGAAATGCTTCTTACGAAGCCACTCCTTCGTTGCCCTGGCGGTGTGCTTTGGATCATTGTCATGTTGAAAGACCCAGCCACGTTTCATCTTCAATGCCCTTGCTGATGGAAGGAGGTTTGCACTCAAAATCTCACGATACATGGCCCCATTCATTCTTTCATGTACCCGGATCAGTCGTCCTGGCCCCTTTGCAGAGAAACAGCCCCAAAGCATGATGTTTCCACCACCATGCTTTACAGTAGGTATGGTGTTTGATGGATGCAACTCAGTATTCTTTTTCCTCCAAACACGACAAGTTGTGTTTCTACCAAACAGTTCCAGTTTGGTTTCATCAGACCATAGGACATTCTCCCAAAACTCCTCTGGATCATCCAAATGCTCTCTAGCAAACTTCAGACGGGCCCGGACATGTACAGGCTTAAGCAGTGGGACACGTCTGGCACTGCAGGATCTGAGTCCATGGTGGCGTAGTGTGTTACTTATGGTAGGCCTTGTTACATTGGTCCCAGCTCTCTGCAGTTCATTCACTAGGTCCCCCCGTGTGGTTCTGGGATTTTTGCTCACCGTTCTTGTGATCATTCTGACCCCACGGGGTGGGATTTTGCGTGGAGCACCAGATCGAGGGAGATTATCAGTGGTCTTGTATGTCTTCCATTTTCTAATTATTGCTCCCACAGTTGATTTCTTCACTCCAAGCTGGTTGGCTATTGCAGATTCAGTCTTCCCAGCCTGGTGCAGGGCTACAATTTTGTTTCTGGTGTCCTTTGACAGCTCTTTGGTCTTCACCATAGTGGAGTTTGGAGTCAGACTGTTTGAGGGTGTGCACAGGTGTCTTTTTATACTGATAACAAGTTTAAACAGGTGCCATTACTACAGGAATGAGTGGAGGAAAGAGGAGACTCTTAAAGAAGAAGTTACAGGTCTGTGAGAGCCAGAAATCTTGATTGCTTGTTTCTGACCAAATACTTATTTTCCACCATAATATGCAAATAAAATGAAAAAAAAACAGACAATGTGATTTTCTGGATTTTTTTTTCTCAGTTTGTCTCTCATAGTTGAGGTCTACCTATGATGTAAATTACAGATGCCTCTCATCTTTTTAAGTGGTGGAACTTGCACTATTGCTGACTGACTAAATACTTTTTTGCCCCACTGTATATATAATATGTGCAAAGAGCAGAGTTCATGCCTTTCACAGAGGACACCAGGGAGTTCACAGATAACAGCAGGGGGTGTCACGCAGATCGGAGGGGTCATGCAGATCCCATAGCTGCCACCAGTTTGTCAAGGGAACGCAACTCCACTGCCCTGAATTATTATGCAGTTGACTTTCAAGTGATGGACGCGGCCACTACTGCTTCCGCTACTAGACCAGTTATTGGGGAACTTACAGTGAGCGTCTGGTACATACACCTCTGATTACATAGCATGGAATATATACAGCTCTGGCAAAAATTAATAGACCACCACATCAAACCCTGTCATGGGCAGCCCATTCTCCAGACCTGAACCCCATTGAAAACCTCTGGAAAGTAATCAAGAGGATGATGGATAGTCACAAGCCATCAAACAAAGAAGAACTGCATACATTTTTGCGCCAGAAGCAGTGTGAAAGACTGGTGGCAAGCATGCCAAGACGCATGAAAGCTGTGATTAAAAATCATGGTTATTTCACAAAATATTGATTTCTGAACTCTTCCCGAGTTAAAACATTAGTATTGTTGTCTGTAAATGATTATGAACTTGTTTTCTTTGATGTCTGAGAGCACAGGGGTTTTTTTTTTTAATTTTGACCATTTCTCCTTTTCAGAAAAAAAGAATTTATTGCATGGAAATTCGGAGACATGTTGTCAGAAGTTTGTAGACTAAAAGAACAATTTACATTTTACTTAAAAATATACCGTACCTATAAAGAGAAAAATCAGACAAACGGAATATTTGAAAGTGTTCTCTTAATTTTTGCCAGAGCTGTATATTCCGAATATACAAAAATGATACAAAATGGGAACAAAACAATATAGTATATGCAATTACATAAGATAAAAATGAAATACAAAAGAGAAGTACTAAACCTGATGTTGCTGGATTGGCTCTTATCTTTATGGAAGGAAGCAGTCTGATTGGGAAAATTAGTGTTACTAATATGCTTTCCCCCACTCTATTCTCATAGCATTATCCCCCCAGTGTTCCCAACGTGCTTCCCATCCTGTTCTCTGCCACTTCATGGAAAAAAAATTCACTAACCTCTTTAGATGATCCCCCCGTAATGATGTCAACAAATATTGGCCATAGCATCCGAATGATTGTGCGTCAAGAGAAGCCGTACGGGGCCCCTAGCCTCACCGGGAGGCTGACATGACAGGGTATAGTGGGAATAAGGAAGCGTACAGGATCTGAGCTAGCGAGAGGGTTAATCTATTTGGGAGGTGGGTTTGAGGAGTTGGGAGTTTTTTACTTTATGCTGGTGGTTGGAATGAGGTGGGTTTAAATTGAAAAAAGGGGATGGACTTAAGAAAGGGGGGGTGGAAGATCAGTATATAGGATATCGCCATTTTAGTTTGGGAGCCATTTTAGGTACCCCCAGCTGAGAGGAAGAAGCTTTCTGTGGTACCTGACATTATGGATGTGGAGTCCTTGCTGCAACGGTTGCGTGAGTTGGCGGGCTCCCAGGGGACAGGCTGGCTGCAGGCTTCGGTAGACAGCCTGCTGCAGGGGTCGGTGACCGGAGCTTCCCTGGTTCCTGAGAATGGACGCCGGCCTCGGAGGTCGCGGCCTCCGGAGCGCCTAAGTCCCGAGGTCACACCCATGGCCCGACGCCGTGTTAGGAGCCCCTCCAGGGACCCTCCGGTAACGAGCGCTGGACGCAGACCTGCGGTTCCAGCTCAGAATGCCGGGAGGAATCCTTCTGGTCGGCGGGGCCTACAGCGGGGGAGGAGTCAGCCTCCCTCACAGCATCTGCGAGACGCCGTGGGTCCTCTGGAGATGGAGCGGCGGGCTCCCGTGTGAGAGTGGAGCCTGCTCGGTGTGGAAGAGGCAGGGAGGTGAGACAGCGGGGGCCTCAATGGTGGGTCCCTCAGCATATGGAGAGCCGCAGCCAGTCAGTCTGTGACTGGCTCAGGCAGCGGCGCTCTGCACCCAGCGGTGCAGGAGTTTGTGAGTCAGCATGGTGGCGGTTTTGGGGCTGGGGAGCCCGGGATACAGTCGGGGGGTGGGCAGCCGGCAGCTGCCTCGGTCTGCGCTCATTCCAGCCTGTCAACAGAGAACGCAGGCATTTACCAAGGTGGGCGGCCGGACGCTGGCCTGATACAGCTACCTACACCATCTTCAGCAGCTCCAAGGGTCCCTGGCTCGGTAGTGGATGCGGCTATGGGGGACGGCCGGCCGCTGCTGGGTCGGAGAGACTCAGGAGCTGCAGGATCATCACTGCTTCAGCTTAGGAGCGGACCTACACAAGACCCTTCATCCCTGGATTCCGGACCTTAGGCTGCTGGGCCCACAGCACCCAGGCAGCTAGGTGAGAGTGCTAATCCTTATCCTTTTAATTCCTATGTAGCTTCACCTGAATCTAGAGGGCAAGAGGGCTATTTTGGGGGTGGGGTTGGGGGAGCGAGTTTAATTTTGCATGGCTTGAGGGAATTGGCCTTGATGTGGGGGTCAGGAGGTCGGTGTACAGCTAACTCGCCTTCGGCAGCGTGGGTAGGGGGTCCCAGTACACTGGTGGGTCATATGGATATGTCAGTTGTGTCAGGTAGTTTAGGGGATGCGTGTGTGGGAACTCATGCGGCTTCAGGAGATGGCAGCGAAGCGGCAGGGTGTAGTCTTCGGGCTGAGGAGGCATCGGGGGTGGCGGAGTCTGCCAGCGAAAAGGATAAGGAATCTGAGGTGCGCTTGGATGATGCTGCAAAAGGGGAGGTGTATGTATGCTTTGAGGGGCCATTGGGGGCACACTTGAAGCAGGAGACGAGGGAGAAGATATGGAAAGGGGAATATGTCGAGATATTTTCATTATTACCACTGGAACGTTTCAATTTGGACAGGCTGAGGAAAGAGGATTTTAAAAAAAGATGAGGAAGAAAGGAGGAGGTATCACTTAATACCCAGGACCTTCCCTAATTGGTTGCAAGCATTTGCTATTTTGGCCAGCATTATTGGGGAAAAGGCCCCGGAGAATTGTGCAGGCCTATTCTGTTATATGAACGCGATAGGGGAGGCGTATCGGGTTTATGGGGGTCAGGGTTGGCTGCGTTATGACGAGCAATTTCGTCAACGCAAAGCAGTTCGTCCCAATATACGGTGGGATCATAAGGACATCGCTCTTTGGATGAAGGTAATGGTTCCGTCTAGGCTGGGGTCGGGTAGTCAGCCCTTTCAGGGGGGCACCGGGGCCTTCGGGCAGTCAGGACACTCGGTTGCTATGTAAAGAGGGCTGTGCTTCGCATTTAATGAAGGAACATTCGGGAGTAAATGCAAG
This sequence comes from Dendrobates tinctorius, assembly GCF_039654945.1. Taxonomy (NCBI): domain Eukaryota; kingdom Metazoa; phylum Chordata; class Amphibia; order Anura; family Dendrobatidae; genus Dendrobates; species Dendrobates tinctorius. The sequence continues at coordinate 24,511,371 of NW_027361775.1, forward strand.
TTTAAGCATGAATGTGCAGCCTGCGGGGGCTCTCATGGTGCAGCTAAATGTTTTAGGAATGCCAGAGCAAAGGGCAGTGACAATATTGAAAAGAGGGGAGACACCAGTGCGGCTGGATGCGATGGCGGGTTTCCTAAGTAGGTACCCGGATGTTGCTGCTGCAAGCCTGTTGTACGAAGGTTTTAGGGATGGTTTTAAGATCCCTTTTGTTGACCAAGTAATACGTTCAAGTACAAAAAATTTGAAGTCGGCTTTATAATATCCGGAGGTCGTGTCTGACACGTTAGGAAAAGAAGTTAGTTTGGGTAGGATGGCGGGCCCGTTTGCTGAAGTACCGCTTAATAATTTGAGGGTTTCACCACTTGGTGTTGTCCCAAAAAAAGAGCCCAACAAGTTCAGGCTTATTCATCACTTATCTTTTCCTAAAGTGTCATCGGTCAATGACGGGATTGATCCACAATTGTGCTCGGTAATGTACACGTCCTTTGATGCGGCCATGGATTGGGTTCGGTTGTGTGGCAAGGTAGCATTGCTGGCAAAGACGGACATCGAGGCCGCGTTTCGTTTGTTGCCTGTTCATCGTGATAGTTTGCATCTACTAGGTTGTTTCTGGGACGGCGGTTTTTATGTGGACCGTTTTCTTCCAATGGGTTGTTCGCTTTCGTGTGCATACTTTGAAACTTTCAGTACGTTTTTGGAATGGGTTGATAAAGACGTCTCAGGCTTGAGCTCTTGCATTCATTATCTGGACAACTTTTTGTTTGTTGGCCCTGCTAACGTGTCAGATTGTTCACTGTTGTTGCATGCTATGGAAAGTGTGTCTAAAAAGTTTGGGGTTCCGTTGGCGGCTGAAAAAAAACTGTTGGGCCATTGTCAATGTTGAGTTTCCTGGGCATTGAAATAGATACCATGGCTATGGAATGCAGATTGCCCTTGGATAAATTGATTGCGTTGAGGGAGGAGGTATCGAAGGCCCAAGGATCTCAAAAAATTATGCTACGAAATTTGCAATCGTTGCTGGGCAAGCTGAATTTTGCATGTAGAATAATGCCGATGGGTCGCGCATTTTGCAGACGTTTGTCAATGGCGACAGCGGGGGTGAGATCCCCAGTCCATTTTGTCAGACTCAAAAAAGATTTGAAAAATGATTTGAAAGTATGGTCCCGTTTTCTCGAGGAGTACAATGGCAGATCTATTTGGATTCAACCGGTGACTGATGCGGAAGTGTTCGGTTTTCTCATTGACAGCGATTCAAGGCGGGGTTTCAGTTTGTACTTTCGTGGAAAATGGATGGTGGCGAGTTGGCCTAAGGCATGGATTGAACATAGTTTCTTGGTGAACCGGATTTTGGTGCACCTATTCACAATTGTAACGGCTTTGGCTTTGTGGGGAGAGGAAGTTAGGAATTCGAAGATTCGTTTTTCATGTGAGCAACCGGAAGTGGCAGCGGCGATAAATGCTTTATCTGCTGATTCCCCGGCAGTGGTAAAGGTGTTGCAGCATTTGGTTTTTGTGGGTTTATCGTGTAACCTATGGATTGTATCCGAGGTCAAGGCAAGTCCGCGTAACCCTATCATTGATGCTCTTTCTCTTTCGCAGTGGGATCGATTTCGGGAGCTGGCGCCACATGCGGAACCGATGAGCCGGGAATGCCCAATGGACCTATGGAACCTTCCTTGCGGGCAGTGAGGGATTTGCTTTCTAGATCATTGTCAGACCGGTCATGGAAGCAATACGGAAAGGCATGGAGCATGTGGGACAGTTGGGGTTCTTCAATTGGGGACTTTATGGATGACGAGAGTAAACTAGTTTTGTTATTGGGTCATTGTTGGGATGCGGGCTGGTCGGCGTCTATGGTAAATAAGTTTGTGGCTGGCTTAGCTTTTGTTTTTAAGTCAAAGGGCCTAAAGGATTTGACTAAATCTTTTTTGGTGATTCAGGTGTAAAGGGGCTGGAGGAAGGGTTAGAGATCGGCGGACACTAGGAGACCAGTTTCGTACGAGATTCTGCTGAGTATTGGTCAACATTTGACACAAGTGTGTTATTCGAGTTGGGAAGTTGAATTGTTTAAGGCGGCTTTTGCCCTAGCCTTTTTCGGGGCCTTTCGCCTGGGGGAACTGGTAAGTCCGTCCAGGCACAAGAAGGGGGGAGTGCTGAGGGAAGAAGTGGATGTGTTCGAGGATAGAGTGGTGGTATTCTTACATTCTTCAAAAACAGATGTTACGGGGGAAGGGTTGCAAAGTGGTTTTGTTCGTTGTCCCTGGTTCACCTTTGTGTCCAGTGGCTTGCGTGAGGAACTTTATGGGTAGGGGAGGAATTCCACAGGATCCGCTGTTGGTAAGTGCTGATGGTTCGCTGTTGTCTCGGTTTCAGTTCGTGGCGATATGTCGTCGCTGTTTGGAGTTGGAAGGTTTATCGGCAATGGATTATAGTGGTCATTCTTTTCGAATCGGGGCAGCCACGGAGGCAGCTAGGCTGGGCCTCGGTGATGAAGTGGTTAAAAGGATCGGACGGTGGGAGTCGGTTAGATTTGGTTTAATGTGAGGGGTTGTCATCGTGTTAGTTTAAGGTTTAAATTTGTTGGTGTCTTTTATGCTTTATTGCAGGGCTTGGTCAACCTCTCGCTTGGATAATGGGCCATTCGTATGTGTTCTGGGCAGCTATTCGAGCTGCAGTTCTGCCGGATGGGCGTCAATTAGGCTTCCCTCGTGAGACGGTGGTTCTGCGTTGGATCGGAAAGAGGGAGATGGTGTGGAGGCAGTTTCTTCCGGAATTTCATCGTTTTGCTCGTCTGGACCGTGCTCCTAATGTTGTTGTCATTCATTTAGACGGTAATGACCTGGGTTCGAGGCCGCGTAGGGGGTTGATTAAGGATATAAAATTTGACATGTTGAGGCTCTGGGCCGAATTTCCGAAGGTGGTGGTTATTTGGTCCGACATTGTGTTTCGTAAAGTTTGGAGGGGTGCTCGGTCCGTGGAAGGGGTAAACAGAGCAAGGATAAAGGTGAACAAGGCCATATCTCGTTTCATGGCAAGGAACGGGGCTGTGGTGGTTCATCACTCAGCTCTCGAATCGGGTGAAGGTGGTTTCTGGAGATCAGATGGGGTGCATCTGAATGCAGTGGGGACTGACTTGTGGTGCCTTAACATTCAGGAGGGCATCGAAATCGGTTTGAAGGTGTGGGGGGACATAAATGTTTAAGGGGTCAGAACATTTATGTCGGTGGCGTGGGGGGAGGTCCTCGAAGTCGGTGGATCGGTGGAATGGTGAATTGGTGGGGGGGATCTTAACAGGTCCTGGACTCTCTGTGGGGGAATTTATGTGGACGGGGTGAAGTAATCCCGTGGAATGGATGGATAAACAGAGGACCCGTCATGGGTTCGGTTTGGCAGGGTTGACTACGGTGTGCCTCCGAGCTGGTGTTGAACGGCTGGGGGTAAGACTCAACCTGGGGCCAAGGTGGAACTTTATGGGAACTGGTGGCTGTAAGACTTTGGGGCTTCGAGGACCACCTCCTATGGGAAAAATTTGTTTGGCTTGGAAATGTTAAAATAAATGTTTTTAATACTTGTTAATAAAAGGCTGCTGTGGCCATTAAATCCATTACGTGACTGGTGTATTTAATGGGGATTGTGTTCTGAAATAATTGGTGGGGGATATTTGTCCATGGGTAGTGGTAGGTGTCCGAGCTCACATGAATCACGATTACCCTCATGTCATGATCTATACTATTGTGCTGCTTGTTGGTAGCTGGCATCTCTTGCCTATGATGTTCTATATTATGCTGCTGCCTCTGCCACTAGACAGCCACACATTTCTGCCTGTCCATTGTGTTCAATACTGGTGGAAACCCTAACCTGAACAAGGCAATATAAGAAAATTGAAACTGCTCCCAAAAACGGTTAATTTTTAGAAGCATGTTTAAAAACTATTGCTTTTTCACTTTCTAAAGCACAAATCTGTTCCTATGCCTTGGATTCTTCACAAGCCATACTTATTTTGTGCAGTGACCAAGAAGATAAACAATTTTCACTACCAAAATGTTAATGCTGACACAACTATTAACAAATTTGTTGTAACAGCTGAAAAAATTGACAGATTGTTCATACTGATGTTTTTCAGAGGATGTTGCAGCCATCTTGGTATTTCCCATGCAGATGCAGAAAATGTAGCATAATGTTAGCCATTTACATGAATGACTGTCAATCGTACACTACTCACAATAAGTTAAGGATATTTGGCTTTCAGGCAAAATCTCAGGATTAGTAATTGGTGAACTCCTGGATGTTCGGGTCTGGCAGATTCCGTCGAACAGTTAAAAAAGCTGGGTTCGGGTAACAGAACAGTACCCGATCCCGAACTCGGACTACATTCACATGACAGCATAGGAACCACAATGCTCTGACCAGGGCCCTGGGCTGTTGAGACTCTGTGGGCCCCCCGGTCATGTGACGGGGTCGGGAAGTCACTAGTTTTCATGACGCATACAGTGCGTCAAGGGGCGGGAAGGGGTTAAATACTGAGATTAAAAAAACTCAGCAAATACGCAACATGTGCAGGTAAAAAACACCAAATACTCAGTGTGTCCATGAGGCCTCTCAAATACTGAACAAAAAACTCACTAAATACTCAGCGTGTGCATGAGGCCTTATAAATACTGAGGTAAAAGCTCACCAAATACTCAGCGTGTGCACGAGGCCTTACAAACAGTGGAAGGCTTCCACCCAACATCTAGTCCTGACTCACCTGTACCTAACATCGAAACCAGCTAAAAGTCTGCAATCACCTGCTGACCTGGACCTATGACCTGTCAGACAAGTTACTTCACATGAGTCACACAGAGGCATCTGCTTCATGAACTTCCCCAGATAGAAAAATAGCCTACGATGTGCAGCCTGTGGCCGGATACACAGGAAGAAACGCTCCTCGTCACAGGCTGTGCCCAACGTGCAGCAGAGGTGTTAACGCCACAGACAAGTCACCGTCTCCTCACACACTGGACATGACACTGCATCTGGCGACAAACAAGCGCACAATGCGCAATGTTAGTCATGTCCCAGATGATCAGCATGTGGAGGATCAAGGAGGGACAAAAAAGACCCCAGAATCGGAACAGGAGCATGGGAAAGTGGACGACGGTCGGAGGGGCAGGGTTTATATAGGGGTCGGAGTAAATATATATATATATATACAGTCAGAGACAACATTTTTCTAATTTTGGTTCTAGACATTACCACAATGAATATTAAACAAAACAATTCAGATGCAGTTGAAGTTCAGACTTTCAGCTTTCATTTGAGGGTATCCACATTAAAATGGGATGAAGTGTTTAGGAGTTTCAGCTCCTTAAAGGGAATCTGTCACCCCTTTTTTGAGATATCATACACAAGAAGAAATGCGTAGAGCAAGACAGGGGGGGGAGCAGTTGAATAAGCCCCGCCCAGCGGATCGGACAGCGGCAGTTTACATACATCTGAACCGATATAAAAAAAGGTATTTATGCATGAAAGGTGCGGGGTCAGGGGGAAGCAAAAGTACTAAGAGAATCCTTATGTGACACACAATTGAATGATATCATTATATGATCTCTCAAAAAAGGGGTGACAGATTCCCTTTAACATGTGCCACCCTGCTTTTAAAGGGACCAAAAGTAATTGGAAAATTGACTCCAAGGCTATTTCATGGACAGGTGTGGGCAATCCCTTCGTTATGTCATTCTCAATTAAGCACATAAAAGGCTTGGAGATGATTTGAGGTGTGGTGTTTGCATTTGGAAGGTTTTGCTGTGAAGGAAACATACGGTCAAAGGAGCTCTCCATGCAGGTGAAACAAGCCATCCTTAAGCTGCAAAAACAGAAAAAACCCATCCGAGAAATTGCTACAACATTAGGAGTGGTAAAATCTACAGTTTGGTACATCCTGAGAAAGAAAGCACTGGTGAACTCATCAATGCAAAAAGACCTGGGCGCCCACGGAAGACAACAGTGGTGGATGATCGCAGAATATTCTCCATGGTGAAGAGAAACCCCTTCACAACAGTCAACCAAGTGAACAACACTCTCCAGGAGGTAGGCGTATCAATATCCAAATCTACCATAAAGAGAAGACTGCATGAAAGTAAATACAGAGGGTTCACTGCACGGTGCAAGACACTCAAAAGCATCAAGAATCAAAAGGCTAGACTGGACTTTGCTAAAAAAACATCTAAAAAAGCCAGCACAGTTCTGGAAGAACATTCTTTGGACAGATGAAACCAAGATCAACCTCTACCCGAATGATGGAAAGAGAAAAGTATGGCGAAGGCGTGGTACAGCTCATGATCCAAAGCATACCACATCAACTGTAAAACACGGCGGAGGCAGTGTGATGGCTTGGGCATGCATGGCTGCCAGTGGCACTGGGTCACTAGTGTTTATTGATGATGTGACACAGGACAGAAGCAGCCGAACGAATTCTGAGGTATTCAGTGCCATACTGTGTGCTCAGATCCAGCCAAATGCAGCCAAACTGATTGGTCGTCGTTTCATACTACAGATGGACAATGATCCAAAACATAAATCCTAAGCAACCCATGAGTTTATTAAAGCAAAGAAGTGGAATATTCTTGAATGGCCAAGTCAGTCACCTGATCTCAACCCAATTGAGCATGCATTTCACTTGTTAAAGACTAAACTTCAGACAGAAAGGCCCACAAACAAACAGCAACTGAAAACCACCGCAGTGAAGGCCTGGCAGAGCATCAAAAAGGAGGAAACACAGTGTCTGGTGATGTCTATGAGTTCAAGACTTCAGGCAGTCATTGCCAACAAAGGGTTTTTAACCAAGTACTAGAAATGAACATTTTATTTACAATTATTTAATCTATCCAATTACTTTTGGTCCCTTTAAAAACAGGGTGGCACATGTTAAGGAGCTGAAACTCCTAAACCCTTCATCCAATTTTAATGTGGATACCCTCAAATGAAAGCTGAAAGTCTGAACTTCAACTGCATTTTGTTTAAAATTCATTGTGGTAATGTCTAGAACGAAAATTAGAGAAATGTTGTCTCTGTCCAAATATATATGGACCTAACTATATATACACACACACACACACACATATTACTACATGTGGGCAGCACACACATGCACAATCCTCAGGTTGTATAACTTTCAACTGGTCAAAACATTTCTCTCAGTAGGCCAAGAAAGAAATGTGGCAGGAATAAAGTACACCTCATAGTAACTTATGTGTGAGGCAGAGGTGACAAGACCCGCCATCTCGTGCCCACCTTACTAGAGGTGCCCACTGCCCACATATAACAAAGTTGATGAAACAGACGACTTCCACTATGATGATTGGTTACCGGCCGTCTGTGTATGGACACCTTCCCAGAGAAAGGGTTAAATCCTGGCTACAATGTAACAATGTTACGACCCCTCAGTGTCACCGGCTACTACTGACCCCAGGACCTCCCCACTATGGAGAAGACTGGACTCCCTGTATAATGCTATTCCACACTGAGGTACCTCCATAACTCGGCTGAGATACACCCTTGAAGAGTAGTATCGCAAGAAGTATCCCAACCTGAAGTGAGTGAACTTGCAGCTACCTCCCCCCTGAGCAGCACGGAGCAGCCAGGTCTTACCTGCACCCCCGGCAGGCCGGGCGGCCCCAGGGACTGACTCATCCTGCTGTACACCGGATCCCTCTGCACAGCCCTGGCCTTGCGCTCCACTCAGAGGCGGGGATCCCTCCTGCACGCCTGGGCGCCCCTCTCCGTGCCAGTCTGGGAGCAGCAGAGATTTCAGGGGGCAGAGAGTTTGGCAGCAGGAAGATTTGCTGTATTACCGAGCTTGTGATGATGATTTCCGGCTGTGGAGAGGACATGTATGACAGCTAGTCCTGGCCGCCGCTCGCTGTCATCTCTGCGCTGCTGCTCGATCACACAAAACTAGACCAGGAAACAAGGAGAGAGTTAGGCTATGTGCACATGTGCAGATTTTTCGCTGAATTTTCTGTGGCAATTCCGCAACTCCCTGCCATGGGAAATACGCAAAATCTTTGCATGCTGATTGACAGGTTGGTCGTACATAGTGTTTGACAAGTGTGACCAACTTTTTTACTATTGAAGCTGCATATGCAGCATCAGTAGTAAAAGATATATAATGTTAAAAATAATAATAAAAAAAAATCGTGATATTCTCACCTTCCGGCGTCCCCCGCAGTGTTCCCGATCATCGCGATGCTCCCGGCAGCTCCTGGTCCCAGTGATGCCTTGCGCGATAATGACCTCTGATGACGTAGCATCACGCGAGACCGCTATGTCATCACAGGTCATTGTTGCGCAAGGCTTCACTGGGAACGGGAGCTGCCGGGACCATCGCTGAGGCCTGGAGACTCCGGAAGGTGAGAATATCAACGATTTTTTATTTTAATTCTTTTTTTTTACCAAGGATATGGTACCCAGAGCCTGGAGGACAGTCTCCTCTCCTCCAGACACTGGGTACCATCCGCACATTTTCCGCAAAAAGAATGAACCTGCTGCGTATTTTTCCGCGATGCGATTTAGCAACGGAAAAATACGCAGCATTAGCACTGCATGTGCGGAATGCCATTGAATACAATGGCTTGCTTATTTTATGCGTTTAGTTTTTGAGCGAAAAAATGCGGCAAAAACACATAAAATGCGCGGGAATTTCGGACGTGTGCACACAGCCTAAAGAAACATTAGGCAGCCACTCCCCGCCTGCTCACTGCCTATTCTCCTCTCATAGATCCTCCTAATAACTGCCTGCACCCATGGCCCTGCTGTTATGTGCCGGGGGTTACATTGGGGGACATAGGACATCCATTATACTTTGTACACTGCAGCTGACTTTCTGCCACAGCTGACAGGACACAGCGAGGCTAATTGCTGCCACCAATTGCAGGTGGCCGCAGCATCTGTAAACCCCCCACCCACGGGGGCGGACCCTGCACCTCAGCAGGGTGCAGACAAGGTGTCCAGCGGTGCCTAGGTGTGAGTGCATGTGTTGCGTGGCCGCGGCTGCCACTGCTCTCTCCATACCTCCTGCATGCACACTCTTCGGGGTGCCCGGCACAGAGCTGCCAACCTAATGGGCAGCTGTCTGCAGCCCTGGGAGCCCGAACGTGTCCGGAGCAATGCACCAGTGCAGCCCCTGCATCCTGCACTGGTCAGAGGGTGAGAGGTGTGCGCCCGACCTGGGGGTGCACCGACCAGGGGTACTCACCGATATGGTTGTCTTCGATGTGCTCAATCAGCTCGGCCAGGGTGGTAAAGTGGAGTCCACAGCCTCCGAAGCGGCAGGCATTGGAGAAGAAGGAGGCAGCAGCAATGCCTGTCAATCAGTGGCGTAACTACAAAGTTATGGGCCCCGGTGCGAACTTTCAAATGGGCCCCCCATGCCAAAATACATGCACATCTCCGCTCCGTACACCTTGCACACACGCAGCTCCTTTCCGTACACCTCGTACACATGCGGCTCCTCTCCGTACACCTCGTACACACGCGGTTCCTCTTCGTACACCTTGTACACACACATGGCTCCTCTCCGTACACCTCGTACACACGCGGCTCTGCTCCGTACACCTCGTACACACGCGGCTCCTCTCCGTACACCTCATACACATACGATTCCTTGCCGTACACCTTGTACACGCACAGTACACCTCGTACACACACGGCTCCTCTCCGTACACCTCGTACACTCGCGGTTCCTCTCCGTACACCTTGTACACGCACGGTACACCTCGTACACACACAGCTCCGCTCCATATACCTCGTACACACGTGGCTCCACTCCGTACACCTCGCACATGCACGGCTCCGCTCCGTACACCTCGCACACACGTAGCTCTTCTCCGTACACCTCGCACACGCGCGGCTCCTCTCCGTACACCTCGCACGCGCGCGGCTCCTCTCCGTACACCTCGCACGCGCGCGGCTCCTCTCCGTACACCTCGCACGCGCGCGGCTCCTCTCCGTACACCTCGCACGCGCGCGGCTCCTCTCCGTACACCTCGTACGCGCGCGGCTCCTCTCCGTACACCTCGCACGCGCGCGGCTCCTCTCCGTACACCTCGTACACGCGCGGCTCCTCTCCGTACACCTCGTACACATGCGGCTTCGCTCCCTACACCTCGTACACGCGCGGCTCCTCTCCGTACACCTCGTACACGCGCGGCTCCTCTCCGTACACCTCGTACACATGCGGCTCCTCTCCGTACACCTCGTACACACGTGGCTCCTCTCCGTACACCTCGTACACATGCGGCTCCCCTCCGTACACCTCATGTACGCGCGGCTCCTCTCCGTACACCTCGTACACACGCGGCTCCTCTCCGTACACCTCATTCACACGCGGCTCCTATCTGTACACCTCGTACACATGTGGCTCCGCTCCGTACACCTCGTACACACACGGCTCCTCTCTGTACACCTCGTACACACAGGGCTCCGCTCCGTACACCTTGTACACACACGGCTCCGCTCCGTACACCTCGTACACACACGGCTCCGCTTCGTACACCTCGTACACACAGGCCTCTGCTACGTCCAAAATTGTACACACATAGCTCTGCTACATCCACCCTGTAAACCTCTCCTGACCTCACACAGAAACTTCCCTCATCCAGCACCATGATGACGATCAGCACAGCAGCCCCTGATCATGTGACCCCTGACTCCTCCCCTCCTGTGACCTCATCACAGGTCCTGTGCTTACAGAAGATAACAGCCTGTGCCCCTGCCTGTCATCATGGTGTGGTCATTGAGGTCCCGGTCCGGTGGGGCTGAGAGTGGGGAGCTGGACAGAGATGGAGGGAGAGAGGAGGATGGCAGCCGATGCTGGAGGAGGGAGAGATGGAGAGAGCGAGAAGGGGAGGAGGCAGCACAGGCATCGGGAGCGTAGGAGCCGGCTGTATGGAGCAGCTGAGAGGAGGGGGCAGCTGGGACAGAGTAGGAACCTGAGCAACCTCCACAGCTGGATGGACAGCTCCAGAGTCCAGACCATTAGCGGATTATAAATGGGCAATTGATCCTGGGCTGGTGGGCTCCCCCACACCACTGAGCCCTGAGTTACTGTCCAGATTGACCTCATTATATTCCGCCACTGGCTCTGACCACCAGTAATAATCTTACTGCCAATCAGAGCTGCCTTTGTTTCTCTCGCGGTCATGTAGATGACAGCGCAAGAAACATCCAGTGTTCAAGGTGCCAAACCCAAACAGGAATACAGATTTTCTGGAGAAGTCCATGTTCGGGGTCCATGCCTGAACAGTATGTGTTCAGTATGGATCCCGAACTTTACTGTTTGAGTTTGTCACCTCTAGTCAGGATGAACCAAAAACACAGTCTTGCCTTTTCAGGTGAACTTACCGTATTTTTCAGACTATAAGACGCACCGGACCATAAGACGCACCCCAAATTTTCAGAAGGAAAATAGGGAAAAAAATAACAATGTGTCAAATGGGGGGTCCGTCTTACAGTCCGAATTTAGCTTACCAGGGAAGGGATCCGGCACAGGTGGAAGAGTGGTCACAGGGGTCGTTTGGTGTTCCAGGCTGGTGCGGTGGCCTCTAGGAAATCCCATCCCAAGCTGGTGCGGTGGCGGCTCTGTGCTGGGGCAGGGGTGCTGTGCTTGGGAAGGGGGGCTGTGCAGGGGGTACTGTGCTGGGGCACCGTGCTGTGCTGGGGGCACTATGCTGTGCTGGGAAGGGGGGCTGTGCTGTGGGCGCCGTGCTGTGCTGGGAAGGGGGGCTGTGGGGTGCCCTGCTGTGCTGGGGGCTCTGTGCTGTACTGGGGGCTGTGGGGCGCCGTGCTGTGCTGGGGGCGCTGTGCTGGGGGCTCTGCTGGGGCTTGCGGTGCTGTGCTCAGGGGAGCTGTACTCTGGTGCAGGGGCAGAGTGTTGTGAGCTCATCTGTTCATTCACCTTTTGTGTCCGAGGATCTCCCTCTTCTGGTGAAGGAAGGTAGTGAGGCTGATTTGGATGAAAGAAACCAAATACCTGATCAGGTGGATTGTGACTGGGTAACAGGAACGTCAGACTGGATATAAGGCAGTCGACGCCCTTCAGAGGTGCTGGTGATTTCTCTGCTAGATTCTTGGAGACCAGTCTGATTCCTGCTTCCCAAAGATAAGTTTTTGCTCTGCTATTGAACTTATTAGTTTTGGTTTTGTTTACCTTGTTTTGGAGTTCAGCCATCCCCGGCTGGGGGTGTGCTGAATTCTTATTCCTTGATCAGTGTTCTCTTTTGCTCTGCTTTCAGAATATTGCTGATATAGGGTTTGAAGTCTAGTGACTTCAGGGTCCTTTTTGCTTATCAGTTGTGTTGGTAATATTTTTAGCAGGGTTTTCTCAGATTGCAGACAGCAGCTTTTCTGTCCTGTCCTTTTTAGTTAGCTTGGGCCCCATCGTTTGCTCATCCTATCTTTCTATCTGTGTTAGTGTTTTCATCTTGCTTCACCGTCATTATATGTTGGGGGCTGCCTATTGCCTGAGGCAGTCAGTTTTTCCCTTTTCTCTCTTTAGGCTTATTTAGATCTCCGGATGTGACGAGGTGTCTTGGATCACCGTAGGAACACTCCACGGCTACTGCTAGTTGTGTGATAGGATTAGGGGTCGGCGATCCGCTAGTTTCCAACCTCTCTGATTTTCTGGGCTGAGCTTGCATTTTTGTTTTTTCCTCCTCGGTGACTCAATCATAACAGAATCAACAGCCATACCGCAGATTCTAGGGTACTCAATAGCAGGAAAAAATTGTAAACAAAAAAAAAAAAGTGTCAGAATTTTTTTTTTTGTGTATATTTTTTCCTCTTTTTCTCTGAGTCCGTAGGAGGAATATTTTTTTTCTGATGGAGTTTAAGCAATTGTCTGATCGTGTGGAGCAGCTTGCTGCTGAAGTGCGAGGAATTTCCGCCTATCTTGCTCATTCACACACTGCTGAGCCAAAAATCCCCACTCCTGATGTGTTTTTTGGGGATCGGTCTAAATTTTTGAATTTTAAGAATAATTGTAAATTATTCCTTGCCTTGAAGCCTAACTCGTCAGGGAGCTCCGCACATCAGGTTAAAATTGTCATCTCCTTGCTGCGCGGCGATCCCCAGAATTGGGCGTTTTCTTTAGTACCAGATGATCCTATTCTAACAAATGTGGATGCATTTTTTCAGGCCTTGGGGTTGTTGTATGATGAACCTAATGCGATTGATCAAGCTGAAAAGACCCTGTTGGCATTGAGCCAGGGTCAAGATTCTGCAGAACTGTACTGTCAAAAATTCCGAAAGTGGGCGGTCCTCACCACTTGGAATGATGGTGCCTTGGCAGCTCTCTTTCGGAAGGGTTTGTCAGAAACCGTAAAAGATACTATGGTGGGATTTCCTGTTCCCTCTGGTCTTGACGATTCTATGTCATTAGCCATTCAGGTTGATTGGCGTTTACGTGAACGTAAAATTACACGGGAAATGCTGCCACCTGTTGAACAAATATCTGAACCTATGCAATGTGATAGAGTTTTGTCTAGGGCGCAACGTCAGGAGTTTAGAAGACGTAATAAGCTGTGTTTTTTCTGTGGAGATGCCTCTCATGTTATTTCTGTCTGCCCTAAACGAGAGAAACGTTTTGCACACACATTTGCTGTGGGTGGTGTACAACCTAAGTTTCTTCTGGTAATTACTCTGATCTGCTCCCTGTCCACATTTTCCGCTAAAGCCTTTGAGGATTCAGGAGCGGCCTTGAACCTAATGGGTTTGGATTTTGCTAAACGTTGTGGTTTCCCTATGACACCCCTGCGGATGCCTATTCCTTTGAGGGGTATTGATGCTACTCCATTGGTGAAGAATAAACCTCAGTTTTGGACCCAGGTGGTAATGCAGGTCGCCCCAGACCATCAAGAAAATTGCAGATTTTTGGTGTTGCATAATTTGCATGATACCATCGTTCTGGGGTTCCCCTGGTTGCAAATCCATAATCCAGTTTTGGATTGGAAATCTGTGTCTGTGGTGAGTTGGGGTTGTCGGTGTGCTCTTAGTGACACTCCTGTTTTCTGCACCTCTCCCCAGTCGCATGAGGTTCCTGTCTATTTGGCTGATTTTTATGATGTGTTTAGTGAGAGTATGTCTGCGTCTTTGCCTCCTCATAGGAGTTATGACTGTGCAATTGAGCTGAGTCCAGGGTGTAAATTTCCCAAGGGTCGACTTTTTAATTTATCTGTACCCAAACATGAGGCTATGCGTTCTTATATTAAGGAGTCGTTGGAGAAGGGTCATATTAGACCATCCTCTTCACCCTTGGGTGCTGGGGTTTTTTTTGTGGCCAAGAAGGATGGTTCATTAAGGCCCTGTATTGACTATCGCTCCCTTAACAAAATTACTGTTAAATATCAGTATCCGTTACCCCTGATTTCTGACCTATTTTCTAGAGTTGAAGGTGCTTGCTGGTTTACCAAGCTTGACCTCAGGGGGGCGTATAATCTTATTCGCATTAAGCATGGGGATGAATGGAAGACGGCGTTTAATACTCCGGAGGGACATTTTGAGTACCTGGTGATGCCTTTTGGGCTCACTAACGCCCCTTCTGTCTTCCAGTGCTTCATGAATGATATTTTACGGGACTTTGTGGATAAGTTTCTGATCATCTATTTGGATGATATTTTGAACTTTTCCAGGGATTGGGACTCTCATATGGAACATGTTCGGACTGTGTTCCGGATTTTGAGGGAAAACTCCCTGTATGTTAAGGGATCGAAATGTCTTTTTGGTGTACAGAGGATTTCATTTTTGGGATTTATTTTGTCTCCGTCAACTATTGAAATGGACCCGGCCAAGGTACAGGCCATTTATGATTGGGTTCAGCCCACTTCTTTGAAGGCTCTCCAGAAGTTTTTGGGGTTTGCTAATTTTTACCGTAAGTTTATAGCCAATTTTTCTGTTATTGTCAAACCATTGACTGATTTGACTAAGAAGGGCGCTGATTTGCTGAATTGGTCTCCAGAGGCTGTTTCTTCTTTTCAGGAGCTGAAGCGGAGGTTCACTTCTTCTCCGGTTTTGCGACAACCCGATGTCTCACTTCCATTTCAGGTGGAGGTGGATGCTTCAGAGACTGGTGCAGGAGCTGTTTTGTCCCAAAAGGATCCTGTAACATCTAAAATGAACCCCTGTGCCTTTTCCCGAAAGTTCTCTCCTTCGGAACGCAACTATGATGTGGGGAATCGAGAACTGTTGGCCATGAAGTGGGCATTTGAGGAGTGGAGACATTGGTTGGAGGGAGCTAGACATCAAGTTATGGTCCTCACTGACCACAAGAATTTGATCTACCTTGAGTCGGCTAAATGCTTAAATCTGAGACAGGCCAGGTGGGCCTTGTTTTTCACACGTTTTGATTTTGTGGTCTCCTTTCTTCCGGGCACTAAGAACGTTAAGGCTGATGCCCTCTCTAGGAGTTTTTTGGCTGATTCTCCTATTGTGACCAAGCCTGCTACCATCTTAGGTGAGGGGGTGGTTCTTTCTGCCATCTCTCCCGATTTGAGACATGCTCTGGAGAGGTTTCCGGATGATAAGCCTGAGCGTTGTCCCAGTGGTAGGTTGTATGTTCCTGACCAGTGGAGGAGGAAACTGATGTCTGAGGTTCATTGCTCCGCGTTGGCTGGTCATCCAGGTATTTTTGGTACTAGAGATTTGGTGAGTCGGTCTTTTTGGTGGCCTGCCTTGTCTCGTGATGTCAGAAATTTTGTGCAGTCCTCTGGGACTTGCTCCCGATCTAAGCCTTGTTCTCGTTCTAGTGGGTTGTTGATGCCTTGCCGGTGCCCAGGAGGCCATGGACCCATATTTCAATGGATTTTATTTCTGATCTGCCTGTCTCTCAAAGGATGACTGTTATCTGGGTGATTTGTGATAGATTCTCTAAGATGGTCCATCTTGTACCACTCCCTAAGTTGCCATCTTCCTCAGAGTTGGTGCCCTTGTTTTTGCAACAGGTGGTTCGCTTGCACGGGATTCCTGAGAACATTGTATCGGACAGAGGAGTTCAGTTTGTCTCTAGATTCTGGAGGACCTTTTGTTCCAAGTTGGGAATTCAGTTGTCCTTCTCCTCTGCATTTCACCCTCAGACCAATGGGCAGACGGAGAGAACAAACCAGACTTTGGAGGCTTATTTGAGAAGTTTTATATCTGCTGATCAGGATGATTGGGTCTCATTTTTACCCTTGGCCGAATTTGCTTTAAATAATAGAGCTAGTTCTGCCACTTTGATGTCACCCTTTTTCTGTAACTTTGGGTTTCAGCCTCGATTTTCTTCAGGGCAGGTGGAGTCTTCTGCCTGTCCAGGGGCTGACACTGTGGTGGAAAGAATGCAGCAGATTTGGGACCAAGTGGTGGATAAGTTGTCTCTTTCCCAGGAAAAGGCCCAGCGGTTTTCTAACCGGCATAGGACCATTGGTCCCCGGTTTAAGGTGGGTGATATGGTCTGGTTGTCATCAAAGAATATCTCTATGAAGGTGGCTTCTCCAAAGTTTAAACCTAGATTTATTGGACCTTACAAGATTTTGGAGATTATTAATCCGGTCTCTTTTTGGTTGGCTCTTCCTGTCACATTTAAGATTCATAATGTGTTTCATAAGTCCTTGTTGAAGAGGTTTGTTGAGCCAGTGGTTCCTATGGCGGCACCTCCTGACCCTGTGTTGGTTGAAGGTAACATGGAATATGAGGTAGAGAAGATACTGGATTCCCGTCTGGCTAGACGGAGACTCCAGTATTTGGTTAAGTGGAAGGGTTATGGTCAGGAAGATAATTCCTGGGTCTCTGCCTCTGATTTTCATGCCGAAAGATTGGTGCGTGCTTTTCATTGGGCTCATCCTGATCGGCCTGGTGGCTTAGATGAGGGTTCGGTGACCCCTCCTCAAGGGGGGAGGTACTGTTGTGAGCTCATCTGTTCATTCACCTTTTGTATCCGAGGATCTCCCTCTTCTGGTGAAGGAAGAAAGTGAGGCTGATTTGGTTGAAAGAAACCAAACACCTGATCAGTTGGATTGTGACTGGGTAAGAGGAACTTCAGACTGGATATAAGGCAGTCGACGCCCTTCTGAGGTGCTGGTGATTTCTCTGCTGGATTCTTGGAGACCAGTCTGATTCCTGCTTCCCAAAGATAAGTTTTTGCTCTGCTATTGAACTTATTAGTTTTGGTTTTGTTTACCTTGTTTTGGAGTTCAGCCATCCCCGGCTGGGGGTGTGCTGGATTCTTATTCCTTGATCAGTGTTCTCTTTTGCTCTGCTTTCAGAATATTCTGAGTGCTGTTATAGGGTTTGAAGTCTAGTGACTTCAGGGTCCTTTTTGCTTATCAGTTGTGTTGGTAATATTTTTAGCAGGGTTTTCTCAGATTGCAGACAGCAGCTTTTCTGTCCTGTCCTTTTTAGTTAGCTTGGGCCCCATCGTTTGCTCATCCTATCTTTCCATCTGTGTTAGTGTTTTCATCTTGCTTCACCATCATTATATGTTGGGGGCTGCCTATTGCTTTGGGGTCTGCTCTGGGGCAGTCAGATTTTCCCTTTTCTCTCTTTAGGCTTATTTAGATCTCCGGCTGTGACGAGGTGTCTAGGATCACCGTAGGAACACTCCACGGCTACTGCTAGTTGTGTGATAGGATTAGGGGTCTGCAATCCGTTAATTTCCAACCTCTCTGATTTTCTGGGCTGACCTTGCATTTTTGTTTTTTCCTCCTCGCTGACTCAATCATAACAGCGGAGGCTCCGCCGGCATTTTCTCACAGCCCAGAGGCCCCCACACATCCGTAGCTGCCATGTTGCGGTGGCCTCCGGGAACATGGATGCCGGGAAGATGGCCGCCGGTCTGGGTACTGCGCATGCTCAGGTACAGATCTCGTCCCAAGATCTCTGGACGAGATCTCTGCCGAGATTTGAATCTCGTCTCCCGAGATCTCTGAACAAGATCTGTACCTGAGCATGCGCAGTACCCGGACCGGCGGCAATCTTCCCGGTGTCCATGTTCCCGGAGGCCACCGCAACATGGCAGCTACGGATGTGCGGGGGCCTCCGGGCTGTGAGAAAATGCCAGCGGAGCCTCCGCCCCACAGAGAACAGAGAGCCACTGCCCATGCACTGGAGCACAGCCCGCCGCCACCACCACCACCACACCACAGAGCCACGCCGCACCCACACCAGTGTGAGTATATTGCAACCATAAGACGCACCCCCCACTTTCCCCAAAAATTTTTTGGGGAAAAAGTGCGTCTTATGGTCCGAAAAATACGGTAATGTGACTGTCTCTAAATGTTTGAATGCAAATGTCCAACTGTTCAATGTTTCGGTACTTTTTGCACAACTTCCTGTTCTCTAACAAAGAACTTAATGGCAAAATTTACAACAGGTGTTGGTTCATGAACTGGGCAATACATTTAAATAAATGCAATGGTATTAAACAGTCCTCCACATGATGCTGTTCCCATTTTGACATCATGAGACCAACACGACACCAAACAATTGATAAACAGTACCTTGCCATTGCGAGGCTTCAAGCAGTTTGTTCTCAGAGGCACGGAGCTTAGCAGGTTACAGAGTGTCATGAGCAGGTTGCAACACAGAGAAAATGTAAGAGTCACAGAAAGGCAGAGAAGTGGATGTCATTTGGCCACATCCCATGCTGATGACCACTTTATTGTGAACAATGCCATTCGGAACTGGATGATGAATGATACACAACTCCAGGCACATTTATGGAAGGTGAAAGGCACCTGTCAGACTATTCAAAAGTGTTTACATCAGTGTTGTCGACATGCTAGATGACCTGCAAACGTTACTGACTATACCACCAGGCACAGGGGTCACTGTCTTGCCTAGGCCAGGGAGCATTTACACTGGAAGAGGCACCAGTGGACCTCAGTGCTGTTCACTGATGAAAATCTTTTTGGTCTGAGCAGAAATTATGGTCACCACTGTTGGAGATGACAAGGAAAGCGCTATGAATCAGCTACTGTTGTTATCAGATGAGTCTTTGGTGGTGGTGGTGTTACACCATGGGCAGGTGTGTCTAATCAATATAGAACTGCTCTACATTTTGTGAACAGTACAGTGACAAGCTCCTACTACTTGAATAACAACATAGTTAATCCAGTCATTTTGCCAGTGCCCGAAAAACACAGGTCTAATTTCATCTTCATGGACGACAATGCTCTAACTCATCAAGGTTGCATCATTAGAGATGGCTGCTGGAGGCCGGCTTATCCCAAATGGAGTGGCCTGCACCTTTTCCAGTCCTAAATCCCATAGAAAACATATGAGATCTGCTGAGTCGCCATGTAGAGACTCGTAACTCTGTATGCCAGAACCTCAATGACCTGAGGGTCGCCCTTGAAGAAGAGTGGGATACCATGCCTCAGCAGACAATAACTCAACTTGTGAATAGCATGAGACGACACTGAAATTTTTTGTTGGGGTATAGCCACCACTGTTGTTGGCTTTTATTTCATTAAATTGTCTGAAATGAGAAAATCACCATTGCATTCTTCTACTTAAATGCCCTACTTTCATGATAAAATATCACTGCACTTTTTATGTTTTCCATAAATTTCGCCTGAAAGCCAAATATCATTAACTTTTTGTGAATATTATACTGTATGTACTACCCTAATTCCCAAAAAGTTAGGATGCTATGTAAAATGTAAAGAAAACAAGAAGGTACTGATTTGGAAATCTCATAGCCATATGTTATTCACAACAGAACACAGAACATAACAAAAGTTGAAAGTTTATTTTTTTTCAAAAGAAATGGAAAAACGTCTAACTAATTTAGAAATTAATGTCAGCAACACATCTTAAAAAAGTTGGGACAGGGTTACAAAAGAAAGGCTGAAAAAGTAAGTGATATTAATGAAAAACAGAAGTGTCAATTTTTAACTTAGTCACATGACAGCATAAAACGAGAGCAAATTAGGCTACTTTCAGACTTGGGTTAGGAGGCGCAGCGCAGGGCCACGGCTAAGCTCCGCCCCCGGCCACGCCTCATCCAGTCAGCTCCTCCTATGGGCGCATGACGCTGCATGCGACCAGCGTACCATATATTTAGCGCTGGGTACGCTGGCCGTGCGCTGGTATGTTTTTGCCGGCGCATGTGCCCTTTTTGCGCTGCGACGAGTGCATAAAAATGCAACACGGTGCGTTTGGCGCATGTCAGCGCCGCGCAAAAAGGGCGCATGCGCTGGCAAAAACATACCAGCGCACGGCCAGCGTACCCATCTCTAAATATAGGGTACGCTGGTCGCATGCAGCATCATGCGCCCATAGGAGGAGTTTAACGGAGGAGGCGCAGCTGGGGGCGGAGCTTAGCGGCGGCCCTGCACGGCGCCTCCTAATGCAAGTCTGAAAGTAGCCTTAGAGAAGCAGAGCCTCTCAGAAGCAAAGATGGTTAGGTTAACCAATCTGTGATCAACTTCATCTTCTAATATCACACAATCTACAGTACATAATATCACCCAAAAATTCAGAGATTCTAGAGAAATTCATGTGCAATAGGGACAAGGCTGGCATTTAATATTAAATACTCGTGTTATATGTGCCCTCAGGTGTCACTGCATTAAATACAGTCATGATTCATTCATGCAAGTCACTGTATGCGCTCAGGAATACTTCCAGAAATCAGTGTCTGTGAACACAGTTCGCCATGCAATCCACTAATGCAAGTTAAAGCTATTTTATGCACAGAAGAAGCCATACACCAACACAAACCAGAAACGCTGCTGTCTTCTCTAGGCTACACACACACATATACAGTATATACACATATATTGTTAGGCGTTGGATTTCTGCGTTTACTCCACAGGGATCCAGACCCTCACATTCTGCAGTCTCCTGCTGTTTATCTACTGCAGAGGAGATTGCCTTGCAGCAAATCTCTCCAGAGGCTAAGTCCTTCTGTCCTCCTACTGAGCATGCTCATGGGACGATCCCCCATTGGAGATCAAGAGTCATGTGCTCAGGTTCCGCTCCAGATCTCATTGGTCCATCTCAGAGATCTGGAAGCTTGTGGAAGGTCCCGGCTGCTATAAAAGGCGCGCATAGCTGTTCCGCCATGCGCTAGTATAGACTTACTTGCTGCTGTGTGTATGAAGACGGATGCATGATTCTGGTGAATGACTCATTATAAAACCCCTTCCCTCTGATATTACATATGTGGTCAGGGACTGAGTTAGAATCAGCGCCAGCGCTCCTCTGCTGCAACATCCACAGCTGCTAGCGTCCGACATTGCACTTGCGCCTTAGCCTTGTTGTTTAGCGGCAGTGTCCACGCTGCGCTGCAGTAGCAGCCACCTCTGCGTTCACAGTTGCGATGCTGTGCACACGGTAGGTCTAGACGGACATAGTGCCGCCGTCCCGGGCTAGTCCTGTGACCTGATACCGTGTGTGCGTTTTTACTGAGTACTGTGACCTCAACAGGCTCAGTCTTTTGTGTTTGTACTTGCTTGGCATCTCTGTGAATTAACTGAGACTGCTCTGCGCACCTGGGTGAAGTTTAAGCCTGTATGCATTTCCGCCATATTGCTCCTGCCACCACTTAGCAGCGGTTATTTCACCTACTGCACGATGGACCCCGAGCGGCGAACACACTTTATTATAGTGGTTTGAAAAAAACACTATATTGTAATCCGAACGCTGCTAACTTATTCTTCTTATTATTATAGTGGTTTGAAAAAACCACTATATTGTAATCCGAACGCTGCTAACTTATTCTTCTTCTTCTTATTATTATTATTAAGTTGATTTCCGCAATTAATGCGGCCCGAACCGCTACACGCACAGACTCCGTTGAGGTGTCGTTTCGAAGCCAGCGTCCATGAGAGGTGTGCTAAGTATTTTTCGTGTCGATCGGATTTGTAGTTTTTGCGCAATTTGCGTTTGAAAATTTTTTTTCCCGTCATTGGAATGCACTGTCTCCAATGCTTTTCAATAGGAAATGGCAAAACATGCCCTGAGGCGATTGAAATGACAGTTGAGCTCATTGATATGCGCAGGCAGACCCAGTTACTATGCCAACGCCTACGAACTTCACTTGAACCCCAGCACAGAGCCTCTGCCACATAATATCAGCTCTTAAAGCGAAACTCACAGCACAAATGCAAATCTAGCTTCATCACATGACACATGCCCCTGAGAGAGAATGTGTGCTCCAAAGTGGATTTAAAAGAAGCCCAGTGAGCCAAACTAGCTCTTTAAGGGCCAACGCGCCAAAGTGATTGTTAAAGGGCCAGCGCACCCAAATGAGTCTTAAAGGGCCGACACACAAAATCGGAGACTGAGCCACCCCGGCCTCCAAATCGGAGGCTGAGCCGCCCCGGCCTCCAAATCGGAGGCTGAGCCGCCCCGGCCTCCAAATCGGAGGCTGAGCCGCCCCGGCCTCCAAATCGGAGGCTGAGCCGCCCCGGCCTCCAAATCGGAGGCTGAGCCGCCCCGGCCTCCAAATCGGAGGCTGATCCGCCCCGGCCTCCAAATCGGAGGCTGATCCGCCCCGGCCTCCAAATCGGAGGCTGATCCGCCCCGGCCTCCAAATCGGAGGCTGATCCGCCCCGGCCTCCAAATCGGAGGCTGATCCACCCCGGCCTCCAAATCGGAGGCTGAGCCACCCCGGCCTCCAAATCGGAGGCTGAGCCACCCCGGCCTCCAAATCGGAGGCTGATCCACCCCGGCCTCCAAATCGGAGGCTGATCCACCCCGGCCTCCAAATCGGAGGCTGAGCCACCCCGGCCTCCAAATCGGAGGCTGAGCCACCCCGGCCTCCAAATCGGAGGCTGAGCCACCCCGGCCTCCAAATCGGAGGCTGAGCCACCCCGGCCTCCAAATCGGAGGCTGAGCCACCCCGGCCTCCAAATCGGAGGCTGAGCCACCCCGGCCTCCAAATCGGAGGCTGAGCCACCCCGGCCTCCAAATCGGAGGCTGATCCACCCCGGCCTCCAAATCGGAGGCTGAGCCACCCCGGCCTCCAAATCGGAGGCTGAGCCACCCCGGCCTCCAAATCGGAGGCTGAGCCGCCCCGGCCTCCAAATCGGAGGCTGAGCCGCCCCGGCCTCCAAATCGGAGGCTGAGCCACCCCGGCCTCCAAATCGGAGGCTGAGCCACCCCGGCCTCCAAATCGGAGGCTGATCCACCCCGGCCTCCAAATCGGAGGCTGAGCCACCCCGGCCTCCAAATCGGAGGCTGAGCCACCCCGGCCTCCAAATCAGAGGCTGAGCCACCCCAGCCTCCAAATCGGAGGCTCATCGACCCCGGCCTCCAAATCGGAAGCTCATCGACCCCTGGCTCCAAATCAGAGGCTCTTTGACCTCGGCCTCCAAATCGGAAGCTCAACGACCCCGGCCTCCAAATTGGAGGCTGAGCGACCCCAGCCTCCAAATCTTACCCAGAGTGGCCCCACCCACCAAATCAGACCCAGAGAGGCCCTGCCCACCAAATCGGACCCTGAGGGGCCCCGCCCACCAAATCGGACCCTGAGAGGCCCCGCCCACCAAATTGGACCCAGAGTGGTCCCGCCCACCAAATTGGACCCAGAGTGGTCCCACCCACCATATTGGACCCAGTGGGGCTCCGCCCACAAAATCAGACCCAGAGGGGCCCCTGCCACAAAATCAGACCCTGAGGGGCCGCGGCCACAAAATCGGACCCTGATGAGCCCCGGTCACAAAATTGGACCCTGATAGGCCCCGGCCACAAAATAGGACCCTGAGGGGCCCCGGCCACAAAATCGGACCTTGAGGGGCCCCACCCACCAAATCAGTCCCTGAGGGGCCCCACCCACCAAATCGGACCCTGAGGGGCCCCTGACACAAAATCGGACCCTGAGGGGCCCCGGCCACAAAATCGGACCCTGAGGGGCCCAGCCCACAAAATCGTACCCTGAGGGGCCCCGCCCACCAAATCGGACCCTGAGGGGCCCCGCCCACCAAATCGGACCCTGAGAGGCCCCAACCACAAAATCGGACCCTGACGGGCCCCGGCCACAAAATCGGACCCTGAGGGGCCCCGGCCACAAAATCGGACCCTGAGGGGCCCCGGCCACAAAATCGGACCTTGAGGGGCCCCACCCACCAAATCAGTCCCTGAGGGGCCCCGGCCACCAAATCGGACCCTGAGGGGCCCCGGCCACCAAATCGGACCCTGAAGGGCCCCGGCCACCAAATCGGACCCTGAGTGGCCCCGGCCACAAAATCGGACTCTGAGGGGCCCCACCCACAAAATCGGACCCTGAGGGGCCCCACCCACAAAATCAGGCCCTGAGGGGCCCCACCCACAAAATCAGACCCTGAGGCCAAAGTGGCCCCTGAGAGGCACCCACAGCTAAATCGTATCTTGAGTTGAAAGTCTTGCAGGGGCAGCAGGTAAGTCTCTCTTAAAGGGGCAACCCGGGCACCATTTCAAACCACTATCTGTACTTCCTTCAGGAAATACACATCTAGTTCTTCTTCTTCTTCTTATTATTATTATTATTAAGTTGATTTCCGCAATTAATGCGGCCCGAACCGCTACACGCACAGACTCCGTTGAGGTGTCGTTTCAAAGCCAGTGTCCATGAGAGGTGTGCTAAGTATTTTTCGTGTCGATCAGATTTGTAGTTTTTGCGCAATTTGCGTTAGAAATTTTTTTTTCCCGTCATTGGAATGAATTGTCTCAATGCATTTGAATGGGGAAATGGCAAAACGTGCCCTGAGGCGATTGAAATGGCAGTTGAGCTCATTGATATGCGCAGGCAGAACCAGTTGCTATGCCAACACCTACGAACGTCACATGACATCTCCAGAACAGAGCTTCTGCCACATAATATCAGCTCTTAAAGCGAAACCCACAGCACAAATGCAAATCTAGCTTCATCACATGACACATGCCCCTGAGAGAGAATGTGCTCCAAAGTGTATTTAGAAGCCCAGTGAGCCAAACTGGCTCTTAAAGGGCCAAAGCGCCAAAGTGATTCTTAAAGGGCCGCCGCACCGAAATGAGTCTTAAAGGGCCGACGCGCCAAATCGAAAGCTGAGTGAACCCAGGCTCCAAATCGGAGGCTGAGCCACCCCAGCCTTAAAATCGGAGACTGAGCCACCCTGGCAGCCAAATCGGACCGAGAGTGGCCCCGCCCACCAAAAACGGACCCAGAGTGGCACAGCCCACCAAATCGGACACTGAGGGCCCCCGCCCACCAAATCAAACTCAGAGTGGCCCCACCCACCAAATCGGACCCAGAGTGGCCCCGCCCACCAAAATGGACCCAGGGGGCTCCACCCACAAAATTAGACCCTAAGGGGCCCCACCCACAAAATTGGACCCTGAGTAGACCCGGCCACAAAATCAGACCCTGAGGGGCCCCAACCACAAAATCAGACCCTAAGGGGCCCCGGCCACAAAATCAGACCCTGAGGGGCCCCACCCACAAAATCAGACCCTGAGGGACCCCAGCCACAAAATCGGACCCTGAGGGGCCCCACCCACAAAATCAGACCCTGAGGGGCCCCAGCCACAAAATCGGACCCTGAGGGGCCCCACCAACAGAATCGGACCCTGATGGGCCCCACCCACAAAATCAGACCCTGAGGGGCCCCAGCCACAAAATCGGACCCTGAGGGGCCCCACCCACAAAATCGGACCCTGAGGGGCCCCACCCACAAAATCGGACCCTGAGGGGCCCCACCCACAAAATCAGACCCTGATGGGCCCCACCCACAAATCCAGACCCTGAGGGGCCCCGGCCACAAAATCGGACCCTGAGAGACCCCGGCCACAAAATCGGACCCTGAGGGGCCCCGGCCACAAAATCGAACCCAGAGGGGCCTCAGTCACAAAATCAGACCCTAAGGGGCCCTGGCCACAAAATCAGACCCTGAGGGGCCCCACCCACAAAATCAGGCCCTGAGGGACCCCAGCCACAAAATCGGACCTTGAGGGGCCCCACCCACAAAATCGGACCCTGAGGGTCCCCGGTCACAAAATCGGACCCTGAGGGGCCCCATCAACAGAATTGGACCCTGAGGGGCCCCACCCACAAAATCAGACCCTGAGGGGCCCCAGCCACAAAATCGGACCCTGAGGGGCCCCACCCACAAAATTGAACCCTGAGGGGCCCCACCCACAAAATCAGACCCTGAGGAGCCCCGCCCACCAAATTAGACCATGAGGGGCCCCACCCTCAAAATCAGACCCTGAGGGGCCAGAGCCACAAAATCAGACCATGAGGGGCCCCAGCCACAAAATCGGACCCTGAGGGGCCCCACCCACAAAATCGGACCCTGAGGGGCTCCACCCACAAATCCAGACCCTGAGGGGCCCCAGCCACAAAATCGGACCCTGAGAGACCCCGGCCACAAAATCGGACCCTGAGGGGCCCCAACCACAAAATCAGACCCTGAGGGGCCCCGATCACAAAATCGGACCCTGAGGGGCCCCACCCACAAAATCAGACCCTGAAGAACCCCAGCCACAAAATCAGACCCTGAGGGGCCCCAGCCACAAAATCGGACCCTGAGGGGCCCCACCCACAAAATCGGACCCTGAGGGGCCCCACCCACAAAATCGGACCCTGAGGGGACCCACCCACCAAATTAGACCCTGAGGGGCCCCACCCTCAAAATCGGTCCGTAAGGGGCCCCGGCCACAAAATCGGACCCTGAGGGGCCCCGGCCACAAAATCGGACCCTGAGGGGCCCCGGCCACAAAATCGGACCCTGAGGGGCCCCACCCGCAAAATCGGACCCTAAGGGGCCCCGGCCACAAAATCGGACCCTGAGGGGACCCACCCGCAAAATCGGACCCTGAGGGGCCCCAACTGCAAAATCGGACCCTGAGGGGCTCCACCCGCAAAATCGGACCCTAAGGGGCCCCGGCACCAAAAATCGGACCCTGAGGGGCCCCAACCACAAAATCGGACCCTGAGAGGCACCGGCTACAAAATCGGACCCTGAGGGGCCCTGGACACAAAATCGGACCCTGAGGGGCCCCGGCCACAAAATCGGACCCTGAGGGGCCAAATCCACAAAATCAGACCCTGATGGGCTCCACCCACAAATCCAAACCCTGAGGGGCCCCAGCCACAAAATCGGACCCTGAGAGACCCCGGCCACAAAATCGGATCCTGAGGGGCCCCAACCACAAAATCAGACCCTGAGGGGCCCCGATCACAAAATCGGACCCTGAGGGGCCCCACCCACAAAATCAGACCCTGAAGGACCCCAGCCACAAAATCAGACCCTGAGGGGCCCCAGCCACAAAATCGGACCCTGAGGGGCCCCACCCACAAAATCGGACCCTGAGGGGCCCCACCCACAAAATCGGACCCTGAGGGGCCCCGCCCACCAAATTAGACCCTGAGGGGCCCCACCCTCAAAATCGGTCCCTAAGGGGCCCCGGCCACAAAATCGGACCCTGAGGGGCCCCGGCCACAAAATCGGACCCTGAGGGGCCCCGGACACAAAATCGGACCCTGAGGGGCCCCACCCGCAAAATCGGACCCTAAGGGGCCCCGGCCACAAAATCGGACCCTGAGGGGCCCCACCCGCAAAATCGGACCCTGAGGGGCCCCAACCGCAAAATCGGACCCTAAGGGGCCCCGGCACCAAAAATCGGACCCTGAGGGGCCCCAACCACAAAATCGGACCCTGATGGGCTCCACCCACAAAATCAGACCCTGATGGGCTCCACCCACAAATCCAGACCCTGAGGGGCCCCAGCCACAAAATCGGACCCTGAGAGACCCCGGCCACAAAATCGGACCCTGAGGGGCCCCAGCCACAAAATCAGACCCTGAGGGGCCCCGATCACAAAATCGGACCCTGAGGGGCCCCAACCACAAAATCAGACCCTGAAGGACCCCAGCCACAAAATCAGACCCTGAGGGGCCCCAGCCACAAAATCGGACCCTGAGGGGCCTCACCCACAAAATCGGACCCTGAGGGGCCCCACCCACAAAATCGGACCCTGAGGGGCCCCGCCCACCAAATTAGACCCTGAGAGGCCCCACCCTCAAAATCAGTCCCTAAGGGGCCCCGGCCACAAAATCGGACCCTGAGGGGCCCCGGCCACAAAATCGGACCCTGAGGGGCCCCGGCCACAAAATCGGACCCTGAGGGGCCCCACCCGCAAAATCGGACCCTAAGGGGCCCCGGCCACAAAATCGGACCCTGAGGGGCCCCACCCGCAAAATCGGACCCTGAGGGGCCCCAACCGCAAAATCGGACCCTGAGGGGCTCCACCCGCAAAATCGGACCCTAAGGGGCCCCGGCACCAAAAATCGGACCCTGAGGGGCACCAACCACAAAATCGGACCCTGAGAGGCACCGGCTACAAAATCGGACCCTGAGGGGCCCCGGACACAAAATCGGACCCTGAGGGGCCCCGGCCACAAAATCGGACCCTGAGGGGCCAAACCCACAAAATCAGACTGTGTCCCCGCCCACCAAATTGGACCCTGAAGGGCCCCGTCCACCAAATCGGACCCTGAGGGGCCCCGCCCACCAAATGGGACCCTGAGTGGCCCCGCCCACCAAATCGGACCCTGAGGGGCCCCACCCTCAAAATCAGACCCTGAGGGGCCCCAACCACAAAATCAGACCCTGAGGGGCCACGCCCACCAAATTAGACCCAGAGTGGCCCCACCCTCAAAATCAGACCCTGAGGGGCCCCAGCCACAAAATCAGACCCTGAGGGGCCCCAGCCACAAAATCGGACTCTGAGGGACCCCACCCACAAAATCGGACCCAGAGTGGCCTGCCCACCAAATCAGACCCAGAGTGGCCCCGCCCACCAAATGGGACCCAGAGTGGCCCCGCCCACCAAATGGGACCCTGAGGGGCCCCGCCCACCAAATCGGACCCTGAGGGGCTCCGCCCACCAAATCGGACCCTGAGGGGCCCCGCCCACCAAATCGGACCCTGAGGGGCCCCACCCACCAAATTAGACCCAGAGTGGCCCCACCCTCAAAATCGGACCCTGAGGGGCCCAACCCACAAAATCAGACTGTGTCTCCGCCCACCAAATTGGACCCTGAAGGGCCCCATCCACCAAATCGGACCCAAAGTGGCCCCGCCCACCAAATCAGACCCAGAGTGGCCCCGCCCACCAAATCGGACCCTGAGGGGCCCCGCCCACCAAATGGGACCCTGAGGGGCCTCGCCCACCAAATTGGACCCTGAGGGGCCCCGCCCACCACATTGGACCCTGAGGGGCCCCGCCCACCAAATTGGACCCTGAGGGGCCCCGCCCACTAAATCAGATTCTGAAAGGCCCCAACCACAAAATCGGACCCTGAGGGGCCCCACCCACAAAATCGGACCCTGAGAGTCCCCGCTGACCAAATTGAACTCTGAGGGGCCCCGCCCACCAAATCGGACCCAGAGTGGCCCGCCCACCAAATCAGACCTAGAGTGGCCCTGCTCACCAAATCGGACCCCGAGGGGCCCCACCCACCAAATCGGACCCCGAGGGGCCCCGCCCACCAAATCGGACCCCGAGGGGCCCCGCCCACCAAATCGGCCCCGAGGGATCCCGCCACCAAATCGGACCCCGAGGGTCCCCGCCAACCAAATTGAACCCTGAGGGGGCCCGCCCACCAAATTGGACTCTGATAGATCCCGCCCACCAAATCAGACCTGGAGGGGCCCAGCCCACCAAATTGGACCCAGAGTGGCCCCGCCCATCAAATCGGACCCAGAGTGGCCCGCCCACCAAATGAGACCCAGAGTGGCCCTGCCCACCAAATTGTACCCTGAGGGGCCCCACCCACAAAATCGGACCCTAAGGGGCCCCACCCACAAAATCGGACCCTAAGGGGCCCCACCCACAAAATTGGACCCTGAGGAGCCCCGGCCACAAAATTGGACCCTGAGGGGCCCCACCCACAAAATCAGACCCTGAGGGGATCCGGCCAAAAAATCGGACCCTGACAGGCCCCGGCCACAAAATCGGACCCTGACGGGCCCCGGCCACAAAATCCGGACCCTGAGGGGCACCGGCCACAAAATCGGACCCTGAGGGACCCCACCTATAAAATTGAACCCTGAGGGGCCCCAACCACAAAATCGGATCCTGAGGGGCCCCACCCACAAAATCGGACCCTGAGGGGCCCAACCCACAAAATTGGACCCTCAGGGGCCCCGGCCACAAAATTGGTCCCTGAGGGACCCCGGCCACAAAATCAGATCCTGAGGGGCCCCAACCACAAAATCGGACCCTGAGAGGCTCCGGCCACAAAATCGGACCCTGAGGGGCCCCATCCACAAAATCGGACCCTGAGAGGCAGCGGCCACAAAATCGGACCCTGAGGGGCCCCGGACACAAAATCGGACCCTGAGGGGCCCCGGCCACAAAATCGGACCCTGAGGGGCCCAACCCACAAAATCAGACCCTGAGGGGCCCCGCACACCAAATTAGACCCTGAGGGGCCCCACCCTCAAAATCGGACTCTGAGGGGCCCCAGCCACAAAATCAGACTCTGAGGGGCCCCACCCACAAAATCGGACCCTGAGGGGCCCCACCCACAAATCCAGACCCTGAGGGGACCCGGCCACAAAATCGGACCCTGAGGGGCCCCGCCCACCAAATCGGACCCTGAGGGGCCCCACCCACTAAATCGGATTCTGAAAGGCCCCAACCACAAAATCGGACCCTGAGGGGCCCCGCTGACCAAACTGAACAGTGAAGGGCCCCGCCCAACAAATCGGACCCAGAGTGGCCCGCCTACCAAATCAGACCTAGAGTGGCCCCGCTCACCAAATCGGACCCTGAGGGGCCCCACCCACCAAATCGGACCCCGAGGGTCCCCGCCCAACAAATCGGACCCCGAGGGGCCCCGCCCACCAAATCGGACCCCGAGGGATCCCGCCCACCAAATCGGACCCCGAGGGTCCCCGCCCACCAATTTGGACCCTGAGGGGCCCCGCCCACCAAATCGGACTCGGATAGATCCCGCCCACCAAATCAGACCCTGAGGGGCCCCGCTCACCAAATCGGACCCTGAGGGGCCCCACCCACCAAATCGGACCCTGAGGGGCCCCGGCCACAAAATCGGACCCTGAGGGGCCCCACCCACAAAATCGGACCCTGAGGGGCCCCGGCCACAAGATTGGACCCTGAGGGGCCCCAACCACCAAATCAGACCCTGAGGGGCCCTGGCCACAAAATCGGACCCTTAGGGGCCCCACCCACCAAATCAGCCCCTGAGGGGACCCGGCCACCAAATCGGACCCTGAGGGGCCCCATCCACCAAATCTGACCCTGAGGTGCCCCACCCACAAAATCGGACCCTGAGGCCAAAGTGGCCCCTGAGAGGCACCCACAGTTAAAACGGATCCTGAGTTGAAAGTCTTGCAGGTGCAGCAGGCAAGTCTCTCTTAAAGGGGCAGCCTGGGCAGCATTTCAAACCACTATCTGTACTTCCTTCAGGAAATACACATCTAGTTATAGTGGTTTGAAAAAAACACTATATTGTAATCCGAACGCTGCTAACTTATTCTTCTTCTTATTATTATTATTAAGTTGATTTCCGCAATTAATACAGCCCGAACCGCTACACGCACAGATGCCGTTAAGGTGTTGTTTCGAAGCCAGCGTCCACGAGAGGTGTGCTAAGTATTTTTCGTGTCGATCGGATTTGTAGTTTTTGCGCAATTTGCGTTTGAAATTTTTTTTTCCCGTCATTGGAATGCACTGTCTCCAATGCTTTTCAATGGGTAATGGCAAAACGTGCCCTGAGGCGATTGAAATGGCAGTTGAGCTCATTGATATGCGCAGGCAGACCCAGTTACTATGCCAACGCCTACGAACGTCACATGACATCCCAAGGACAGAGCTTCTGCCACATAATATCAGCTCTTAAAGTGAACCCACAGCACAAATGCAAATCTAGCTTCATCACATAACACATGCCCCTGAGATCGAATGTGCGACAAAGTGGATTTAGAAGCCCAGTGAGCCACCCTGGCTCTTAAAGGGCCGACGTGCCACAGTGATTCTTAAAGAGCCAGCGCACCGAAATGAGTCTTAAAGGGCCGGCGCGCCAAATTGAAAGCTGAGTGACCCCGGCCTCCAAATCAGAGGCTGAGCCACCCCGGCCTCCAAATCGTAGGCTGAACCACCCCGGCCTCCAAATCGGAGGCTGAGCCACCCTGGCCTCCAAATCGGCCCCAGTGTGGCCCCGCTCAAAAAATCAGACCCAGAGTAGCACAGCCCACCAAATCGGATCCTGAGGGGCCCCGCCCACCAAATCAGACTCCGAGTGGCCCCGCCCACCAAATCAGACTCCGAGTGGCCCCGCCCACCAAATCGGACCCTGAAGGGCCCCGTCCACCAAATCGGACCCTGAGGAGCCCCGTCCACCAAATCAGACCCTGAGAAGCCCCGCCCACCAAATCTAACCCAGAGTGACCCCGCCCACCAAATCGGACCCTGAAGGGCCCCGCCCATCAAATCAGACCCAAAGTGGCCCCGCCCACCAAATCGGACCCAGAGGGGCCCCGCCCATCAAATCGGACCCTGAGGGGCCCCGCCCACCAAATTGGACCCAGAGGAGCCCCGCCCACCAAATCGGACCCAGATTGACCCCGCCCACCAAATCGGACCCTGAAGGGCCCCGCCCACCAAATCGGACCCAGAGGTGCCCCACCCACCAAAACGGACCCTGAAGGGCCCCGCCCACCAAATCGGACCCAGAGGGGCCCCGCCCACCAAATCGGACCATGAGGGGCACCGCCCACTAAATCGGACCCAGAGTGGCCCCGCCCACCAAAATGGACCCAGGGGGCTCCACCCACAAAATCAGACCCTAAGGGGCCCCACCCACAAAATCAGACCCTGAGTGGGCCCGGCCACAAAATCAGACCCTGAGGGGCCCCAAACACAAAATCGGACCATGAGAGACCCCGGCCACAAAATCGAACATAGAGGGGCCCCAGTCACAAAATAGGACCCTCAGGGGCCCCAACCACAAAATCAGACCCTGAGGTGCCCCGGTCACAAAATCGGACCCTGAGGGGCCCCACCCACAAAATCAGACCCTGAAGGGCCCCACCCACAAAACCAGACCCTGAGAGACCCCGGCCACAAAATCGAACCCAGAGGGGCCCCAGTCACAAAATCAGACCCTAAGGGGCCCAGGTCACGAAATCGGACCCTGAGGGGCCCCACCCACAAAACCAGACCCTGAGGGGCCCCAGCCACAAAATCGGACCCAGAGGGGCCCCACCCACAAAATCGGAAACTGAGGGGCCCCACCCACAAATCCAGACCCTGAGGGGACCCGGCCACAAAATCGGACCCTGAGAGACCCCGCCACAAAATCGGACCCTGAGGGGCCCCAACCACAAAATCAGACCCTGAGGGGCCCCAGTCACAAAATCGGACCCTGAGGGGCCCCACCCACAAAATCAGACCCTGATGGACCCCAGCCACAAAATCAGAACCTGAGGGGCCCCAACCACAAAATCAGAACCTGAGGGGCCCCACCCACAAAATCAGACCATAATGGACCCCACCCACAAAATCGGACCCTGAGGGGCCCCGCCCACCAAATTAGACCCTGAGGGGTCCCACCCTCAAAATCGGTCGCTGAGGGGCCCCACCCACAAAATGGGACCCTGAGAGACCCCGGCCACAAAATCGAACCCAGAGGGGCCTCAGTCACAAAATCAGACCCTAAGGGGCCCTGGCCACAAAATCAGACCCTGAGGGGCCCCACCCACAAAATCAGACCCTGAGGGACCCCAGCCACAAAATCGGACCCTGAGGGGCCCCACCCACAAAATCAGACCCTGAGGGTCCCCGGTCACAAAATCGGACCCTGAGGGGCCCCACCAACAGAATCGGACCCTGATGGGCCCCACCCACAAAATCAGACCCTGAGGGGCCCCAGCCACAAAATCGGACCCTGAGGGGCCCCACCCAAAAAATCGGACCCTGAGGGGCCCCACCCACAAAATCGGACCCTGAGGGGCCCCACCCACAAAATCAGACCCTGATGGGCCCCACCCACAAATCCAGACCCTGAGGGGCCCCAGCCACAAAATCGGACCCTGAGAGACCCCGGCCACAAAATCGGACCCTGAGGGGCCCCGGCCACAAAATCGAACCCAGAGGGGCCTCAGTCACAAAATCAGACCCTAAGGGGCCCTGGCCACAAAATCAGACCCTGAGGGACCCCAGCCACAAAATCGGACCCTGAGGGGCCCCACCCACAAAATCGGACCCTGAGGGTCCCCGGTCACAAAATCGGACCCTGAGGGGCCCCATCAACAGAATTGGACCCTGAGGGGCCCCACCCACAAAATCAGACCCAGAGGGGCCCCAGCCACAAAATCGGACCCTGAGGGCCCCACCCACAAAATCGGACCCTGAGGGGCCCCACCCACAAAATCAGACCCTGAGGGGCCCCGCCCACCAAATTAGACCCTGAGGGGCCCCACCCTCAAAATCAGACCCTGAGGGGCCAGAGCCACAAAATCAGACCATGAGGGGCCCCAGCCACAAAATCGGACCCTGAGGGGCCCCACCCACAAAATCGGACCCTGATGGGCTCCACCCACAAATCCAGACCCTGAGGGGCCCCAGCCACAAAATCGGACCCTGAGAGACCCCGGCCACAAAATCGGACCCTGAGGGGCCCCAACCACAAAATCAGACCCTGAGGGGCCCCGATCACAAAATTGGACCCTGAGGGGCCCCACCCACAAAATCAGACCCTGAAGGACCCCAGCCACAAAATCAGACCCTGAGGGGCCCCAGCCACAAAATCGGACCCTGAGGGGCCCCACCCACAAAATCGGACCCTGAGGGGCCCCAGCCACAAAATCAGACCCTGAGGGGCCCCAGCCACAAAATCGGACCCTGAGGGGCCCCACCCACAAAATCAGACCCTGAGGGGCCCCGCCCACCAAATTAGACCCTGAGGGGCCCCGCCCACCAAATTAGACCCTGAGGGGCCCCACCCACAAAATCAGACCCTGAGGGGCCCCACCCACAAAATCAGACCCTGAGGGGCCCCGCCCACCAAATTAGACCCTGAGGGGCCCCACCCTCAAAATCAGACCCTGAGGGGCCAGAGCCACAAAATCAGACCATGAGGGGCCCCAGCCACAAAATCGGACCCTGAGGGGCCCCACCCACAAAATCGGACCCTGATGGGCTCCACCCACAAATCCAGACCCTGAGGGGCCCCAGCCACAAAATCGGACCCTGAGAGACCCCGGCCACAAAATCGGACCCTGAGGGGCCCCAACCACAAAATCAGACCCTGAGGGGCCCCGATCACAAAATTGGACCCTGAGGGGCCCCACCCACAAAATCAGACCCTGAAGGACCCCAGCCACAAAATCAGACCCTGAGGGGCCCCAGCCACAAAATCGGACCCTGAGGGGCCCCACCCACAAAATCGGACCCTGAGGGGCCCCACCCACAAAATCGGACCCTGAGGGGCCCCGCCCACCAAATTAGACCCTGAGGGGCCCCACCCTCAAAATCGGTCCCTAAGGGGCCCCGGCCACAAAATCGGACCCTGAGGGGCCCCGGCCACAAAATCAGACCCTGAGGGGCCCCGGCCACAAAATCGGACCCTGAGGGGCCCCACCCGCAAAATCGGACCCTGAGGGGCCCCAACACCAAAAATCGGACCCTGAGGGGCCCCAACCACAAAATCGGACCCTGAGAGGCACTGGCTACAAAATCGGACCCTGAGGGGCCCCGGACACAAAATCGGAACCTGAGGGGCCCCGGCCACAAAATCGGACCCTGAGGGGCCAAACCCACAAAATCAGACTGTGTCCCCGCCCACCAAATTGGACCCTGAAGGGCCCCGTCCACCAAATCGGAGCCTGAGGGGCCCTGCCCACCAAATTGGACCCTGAGTGGCCCCGCCCACCAAATGGGACCCTGAGGGGCTCCGCCCACCAAATCGGACCCTGAGGGGCCCCGCCCACCAAATCGGATTCTGAAAAGCCCCAACCACAAAATCGGACCCTGAGGGGCCCCAACCACAAAATCAGACCCTGAGGGGCCCCAACCACAAAATCAGACCCTGAGGGGCCACGCCCACCAAATTAGACCCAGAGTGGCCCCACCCTCAAAATCAGACCCTGAGGGGCCCCAGCCACAAAATCAGACCCTGAGGGGCCCCAGCCACAAAATCGGACTCTGAGGGGCCCCACCCACAAAATCGGACCCAGAGTGGCCTGCCCACCAAATCAGACCCAGAGTGGCCCCGCCCACCAAATGGGACCCTGAGGGGCCCCGCCCACCAAATGGGACCCTGAGGGGCCCCGCCCACCAAATCGGACCCTGAGGGGCTCCGCCCACCAAATCGGACCCTGAGGGGCCCCACCCACCAAATTAGACCCTGAGGGGCCCCTCCCTCAAAATCAGACCCTGAGGGGCCCCAACCACAAAATGAGACCCTGAGGGGCCACGCCCACCAAATTAGACCCTGAGGGGCCCCACCCTCAAAATCAGACCCTGAGGGGCCCCAGCCACAAAATCAGACCCTGAGGGGCCCCAGCCACAAAATCGGACTCTGAGGGGCCCCACCCACAAAATCGGACCCTGAGGGGCCCCGGACACAAAATCGGACCCTGAGGGGCCCAACCAACAAAATCGGACCCTGAGGGGCCCAACCCACAAATTCAGACTGTGTCTCCGCCCACCAAATTGGACCCTGAAGGGCCCCATCCACCAAATCGGACCCAAAGTGGCCCCGCCCACCAAATCAGACCCAGAGTGGCCCCGCCCACCAAATCGGACCCTGAGGGGCCCCGCCCACCAAATTGGACCCTGAGGGGCCCCGCCCACCAAATTGGACCCTGAGGGGCCCCGCCCACCACATTGGACCCTGAGGGGCCCCGCCCACCAAATTGGACCCTGAGGGGCCCCGCCCACTTAATCGGACCCTGAGGGGCCCCGCCCACTAAATAGGATTCTGAAAGGCCCCAACCACAAAATCGGACCCTGAGGGGCCCCACCCACAAAATCGGACCCTGAGAGTCCCCGCTGACCAAATTGAACTCTGAGGGGCCTCGCCCACCAAATCGGACCCAGAGTGGCCCGCCCACCAAATCAGACCTAGAGTGGCCCCGCTCACAAAATCGGACCCCGAGGGGCCCCACCCACCAAATCGGACCCCAAGGGGCCCCGCCCACCAAATCGGACCCCGAGGGGCCCCGGCCACCAAATCGGACCCCGAGGGATCCCGCCACCAAATCGGACCCCGAGGGTCCCCGCCAACCAAATTGAACCCTGAGGGGGCCCGCCCACCAAATTGGACTCTGATAGATCCCGCCCACCAAATCAGACCCGGAGGGGCCCAGCCCACCAAATTGGACCCAGAGTGGCCCCGCCCACCAAATCGGACCCAGAGTGGCCCCGCCCACCAAATGAGACCCAGAGTGGCCCTGCCCACCAAATTGTACCCTGAGGGGCCCCACCCACAAAATCGGACCCTAAGGGGCCCCACCCACAAAATCGGACCCTAAGGGGCCCCACCCACAAAATTGGACCCTGAGGGGCCCCGGCCACAAAATTGGACCCTGAGGGGTCCCACCCACAAAATCAGACCCTGAGGGGATCCGGCCACAACATCGGACCCTGAGTGGCCCCACTCACAAAATCGGACCCTGAGGGGCCCTACCCACAAAAACGGACCCTGAGGGGCCTCCAACCACAAAATCGGACCCTGACGGGCCCCGGCCACAAAATCGGACCCTGACGGGCCCCGGCCACAAAATCGGACCATGAGGGGCCCCGGCCACAAAATCAGACACTGAGGGACCCCACCTACAAAATTGGACCCTCAGGGGCCCCGGCCACAAAATTGGTCCCTGAGGGACCCCGGCCACAAAATCAGATCCTGAGGGGCCCCAACCACAAAATCGGACCCTGAGAGGCTCCGGCCACAAAATCGGACCCTGAGGGGCCCCAACCACAAAATCGGACCCTGAGAGGCAGCGGCCACAAAATCGGACCCTGAGGGGCCCCGGCCACAAAATCGGACCCTGAGGTGCCCAACCCACAAAATCAGACCCTGAGGGGCCCCGCACACCAAATTAGACCCTGAGGGGCCCCACCCTCAAAATCGGACTCTGAGGGGCCCCAGCCACAAAATCAGACTCTGAGGGGCCCCACCCACAAAATCAGACCCTGAGGGGCCCTGCCCACCAAATCGGACCCTGAGGGGCCCCGCCCACTAAATCGGATTCTGAAAGGCCCCAACCACAAAATCGGACCCCGAGGGGCCCCACCCACCAAATCGGACCCCGAGGGGCCCCGCCCACCAAATCGGACCCCGAGGGGCCCCGGCCACCAAATCGGACCCCGAGGGATCCCGCCACCAAATCGGACCCCGAGGGTCCCCGCCAACCAAATTGAACCCTGAGGGGGCCCGCCCACCAAATTGGACTCTGATAGATCCCGCCCACCAAATCAGACCCGGAGGGGCCCAGCCCACCAAATTGGACCCAGAGTGGCCCCGCCCACCAAATCGGACCCAGAGTGGCCCCGCCCACCAAATGAGACCCAGAGTGGCCCTGCCCACCAAATTGTACCCTGAGGGGCCCCACCCACAAAATCGGACCCTAAGGGGCCCCACCCACAAAATCGGACCCTAAGGGGCCCCACCCACAAAATTGGACCCTGAGGGGCCCCGGCCACAAAATTGGACCCTGAGGGGTCCCACCCACAAAATCAGACCCTGAGGGGATCCGGCCACAACATCGGACCCTGAGTGGCCCCACTCACAAAATCGGACCCTGAGGGGCCCTACCCACAAAAACGGACCCTGAGGGGCCTCCAACCACAAAATCGGACCCTGACGGGCCCCGGCCACAAAATCGGACCCTGACGGGCCCCGGCCACAAAATCGGACCAAGAGGGGCCCCGGCCACAAAATCAGACACTGAGGGACCCCACCTACAAAATTGGACCCTCAGGGGCCCCGGCCACAAAATTGGTCCCTGAGGGACCCCGGCCACAAAATCAGATCCTGAGGGGCCCCAACCACAAAATCGGACCCTGAGAGGCTCCGGCCACAAAATCGGACCCTGAGGGGCCCCAACCACAAAATCGGACCCTGAGAGGCAACGGCCACAAAATCGGACCCTGAGGGGCCCCGGCCACAAAATCGGACCCTGAGGTGCCCAACCCACAAAATCAGACCCTGAGGGGCCCCGCACACCAAATTAGACCCTGAGGGGCCCCACCCTCAAAATCGGACTCTGAGGGGCCCCAGCCACAAAATCAGACTCTGAGGGGCCCCACCCACAAAATCAGACCCTGAGGGGCCCTGCCCACCAAATCGGACCCTGAGGGGCCCCGCCCACTAAATCGGATTCTGAAAGGCCCCAACCACAAAATCGGACCCTGAGGGGCCCCGCTGACCAAATTGAACTCTGAAGGGCCCCGTCCACCAAATCGGACCCAGAGTGGCCCGCCTACCAAATCAGACCTAGAGTGGCCCCGCTCACCAAATCGGACCCTGAGGGGCCCCACCCACCAAATCGGACCCCGAGGGTCCCCGCCCAACAAATCGGACCCCGAGGGGCCCCGCCCACCAAATCGGACCCCGAGGGATCCCGCCCACCAAATCGGACCCCGAGGGTCCCCGCCCACCAATTTGGACCCTGAAGGGCCCCGCCCACCAAATCGGACTCGGATAGATCCCGCCCACCAAATCAGACCCTGAGGGGTCCCGCTCACTAAATCGGACCCTGAGGGGCCCCACCCACCAAATCGGACCCTGAGGGGCCCCGGCCACAAAATCGGACCCTGAGGGGCCCCACCCACAAAATCGGACCCTGAGGGGCCCCGGCCACAAGATTGGACCCTGAGGGGCCCCAACCACCAAATCAGACCCTGAGGGGCCCCGGCCACAAAATCGGACCCTTAGGGGCCCCGGCCACAAAATCAGCCCCTGAGGGGACCCGGCCACCAAATTGGACCCTGAGGGGCCCCACCCACCAAATCGGACCCTGAGGTGCCCCACCCACAAAATCGGACCCTGAGGCCAAAGTGGCCCCTGAGAGGCACCCACAGTTAAAACGGATAATGAGTTGAAAGTCTTGCAGGTGCAGCAGGCAAGTCTCTCTTAAAGGGGCAGCCTGGGCAGCATTTCAAACCACTATCTGTACTTCCTTCAGGAAATACACATCTAGTTATAGTGGTTTGAAAAAACCACTATATTGTAATCCGAACGCTGCTAACTTATTCTTCTTCTTATTATTATTATTATTAAGTTGATTTCCGCAATTAATACAGCCCGAACCGCTACACGCACAGACGCCGTTAAGGTGTT
The DNA here is from genome assembly GCF_039654945.1 of Dendrobates tinctorius. Classification (NCBI taxonomy): domain Eukaryota; kingdom Metazoa; phylum Chordata; class Amphibia; order Anura; family Dendrobatidae; genus Dendrobates; species Dendrobates tinctorius. The sequence continues at coordinate 24,551,665 of NW_027361775.1, forward strand.
GTTTCGAAGCCAACGTTCACGAGAGGTGTGCTAAGTATTTTTCGTGTCGATCGGATTTGTAGTTTTTGCGCAATTTGCGTTTGAAATTTTTTTTTCCCGTCATTGGAATGCACTGTCTCCAATGCTTTTCAATGGGTAATGGCAACACGTGCCCTGAGGAGATTGAAATGGCAGTTGAGCTCATTGATATGCGCAGGCAGACCCAGTTACTATGCCAACGCCTACGAAGGTCACATGACATCCCAAGGACAGAGCTTCTGCCACATAATATCAGCTCTTAAAGTGAAACCCACAGCACAAATGCAAATCTAGCTTCATCACATAACACATGCCCCTGAGATAGAATGTGGGACAAAGTGGATTTAGAAGCCCAGTGAGCCACCCTGGCTCTTAAAGGGCCGACGTGCCACAGTGATTCTTAAAGGGCCAGCGCACCGAAATGAGTCTTAAAGGGCCGGCGCGCCAAATCGAAAGCTGAGTGACCCCGGCCTCCAAATCGGAGGCTGAGATACCCCGGCCTCCAAATCGTAGGCTGAACCACCCCGGCCTCCAAATCGGAGGCTGAGCCACCCTGGCCTCCAAATCGGACCCAGTGTGGCCCCGCTCAAAAAATCAGACCCAGAGTAGCACAGCCCACCAAATCGGATCCTGAGGGGCCCCGCCCACCAAATCGGACCATGAGGAGCCCCGCCCACCAAATCGGACCCAGAGGTGCCCCGCCCAACAAATCGGATCCTGAAGGGCCCCGCCCACCAAATCGGACCCAGGGGGCCCCGCCCACCAAATCGGACCATGAAAGGCCCCGCCCACCAAATCAGACCATGCGGGGCACCGCCCACTAAATCGGACCCAGAGTGGCCCCGCCCACCAAAATGGACCCAGGGGGCTCCACCCACAAAATCAGACCCTAAGGGGCCCCACCCACAAAATCGGACCCTGAGTGGGCCCGGCCACAAAATCAGACCCTGAGGGGCCCCAACCACAAAATCAAACTCTGAGAGACCCCGGCCACAAAATCGAACCTAGAGGGGCCCCAGTCACAAAATAGGACCCTCAGGGGCCCCAACCACAAAATCAGATCCTGAGGTGCCCCGATCATAAAATTGGACCCTGAGGGGCCCCACCCACAAAATGAGACCCTGAGGGGCCCCACCCACAAAACCAGACCCTGAGGGGCCCCAGCCGCAAAATAAGACCCTGAAGGGCCCCACCCACAAAATTGGACCATGAGAGACCCCGGCCACAAAATCGAACCCAGAGGGGCACCAGTCACAAAATCAGACCCTAAGGGGCCCAGGTCACGAAATCGGACCCTGAGGGGCCCCACCCACAAAATCAGGCCCTGAGGGGCCCCGCCCACCAAATTAGACCCTGAGGGGCCCCACCCTCAAAATCAGACCCTGAGGGGCCCCAGCCACAAAATCAGACCCTGAGGGGCCCCAGCCACAAAATCGGACTCTGAGGGGCCCCACCCACAAAATCGGACCCTGAGGGGCCCCACCCACAAATCCAGACCCTGAGGGGACCCGGCCACAAAATCGGACCCTGAGGGGACCCGGCCACAAAATCGGACCCTGAGAGACCCCGGCCACAAAATCGGACCCTGAAGGGCCCCAACCACAAAATCAGACCCTGAGGGGCCCCAGTCACAAAATCAGACCATGAGGGACCCCACCCACAAAATCGGACCCTGAGGGGCCCCGCCCACCAAATTAGACCCTGAGGGGCCCCACCCTCAAAATCGGTCGCTGAGGGGCCCCACCCACAAAATCGGACCCTGAGAGACCCCGGCCACAAAATCGAACCCAGAGGGGCCTCAGTCACAAAATTGGACCCTGAGGGGCCCCACCAACAGAATCGGACCCTGATGGGCCCCACCCACAAAATCGGACCCTGAGGGGCCCCACCCACAAATCCAGACCCTGAGGGGCCCCAGCCACAAAATCGGACCCTATGAGACCCCGGCCACAAAATCGGACCCTGAGGGGCCCCAACCACAAAATCAGACCCTGAGGGGCCCCGATCACAAAATCGGACCCTGAGGGGCCCCACCCACAAAATCATACCGTGAGGGACCCCAGCCACAAAATCAGACCCTGAGGGGCCCCAGCCACAAAATCGGACCCTGAGGGGCCCCACCCACAAAATCGGACCCTGAGGGGCCCCGCCCACCAAATTAGACCCTGAGGGGCCCCGGCCACAAAAACGGACCCTGAGGGGCCCCGGCCACAAAATCGGACCCTGAGGGGCCCCGGCCACAAAATCGGACCCTGAGGGGCCCCGGCCACAAAATCGGACCCTGAGGGGCCCCACCCGCAAAATCGGACCCTAAGGGGCCCCACCCGCAAAATCGGACCCTGAGGTGCCCCACCCGCAAAATTGGACCCTGAGGGGCCCCACCCGCAAAATCGGACCCTGAGGGGCTCCACCCGCAAAATCGGACCCTGAGGGGCCCCCGCCCCAAAAATCGGACCCTGAGGGGCCCCAACCACAAAATCGGACCCTGAGGGGCCCCGGACACAAAATCGGACCCTGAGGAGCCCAACCCACAAAATCAGACCCAGAGTGGCCCTGCCCACCAAATCGGACCCTGAGGGGCCCCGCCCACCAAATGGGACCCTGAGGGGCCCCGCCCACCAAATGGGACCCTGAGGGGCCCCACCCACAAAATCGGACCCTGAGGGTCCCCGCTGACCAAATTGAACTCTGAGGGGCCCCGCCCACCAAATCGGACCTAGAGTGGCCAGCCCACCAAATCAGACCTAGAGTGGCCCGGCTCACCAAATCGGACCCCGAGGGGCCCCGCCCACCAAATCGGACCCCGAGGGGCCCCGCCCACCAAATCGGACCCCGAGGGATCCCGCCCACCAAATCGGACCCCGAGGGTCACCGCCAACCAAATTGGACCCTGATGGGCCCCGCCCACCAAATCGGACTCTGATAGATCCCGCCCACCAAATCGGACCCAGAGTGGCCCGCCCACCAAATCAGACCTAGAGTGGCCCAGCTCACCAAATCGGACCCAGAGTGGCCCCGCCCACCAAATCGGACCCAGAGTGGCCCCGCCCACCAAATCAGACCCAGAGTGGCCCCGCCCACCAAATTGTACCCTGAGGGGCCCCACCCACAAAATCGGACACTAAGGGGCCCCACCCACAAAATTGTACCCTGAGGGGCCCCGGCCACAAAATTGGACCCTGAGGGGCCCCACCCACAAAATTGGACCCTGAGTGGCCCCACTCACAAAATCGGACCCTGAGGGGCCCTACCCACAAAATCGGACCCTGAGGGGACCCAACCACAAAATCGGACCCTGACGGGCCCCGGCCACAAAATCGGACCCTGAGGGACCCCACCTACAAAATTGAACCCTGAGGGGCCCCAACCACAAAATCGGATCCTGATGGGCCCCACCCACAAAATCGGACCCTGAGGGGCCCCACCCACAAAATTGGACCCTCAGGGGCCCCGGCCACAAAATCGGACCCTGAGGGACCCCGGCCACAAAATCATATCCTGAGGGGCCCCAACCACAAAATCGGACCCTGAGAGGCTCCGGCCGCAAAATCGGACCCTGAGGGGCCCCAACCACAAAATTGGACCCTGAGAGGCACCGGCCACAAAATCAGACCCTGAGGGGCCCCGGACACAAAATCGGACCCTGAGGGGCCCCGGCCACAAAATCAGACCCTGAGGGGTCCCGGCCACAAAATCGGACCCTGAGGGGCCCCACCCACAAAATCAGACCCTGAGGGGCCCCGGCCATAAAATCAGACCCTGAGGGGCCCCGGCCATAAAATCGGACCCTGAGGGGCCCCGGCCCCAAAATCGTACCCTGAGAGGCCCCACCCACAAAATCAGACCATGAGGGGCCCCACCCACAAAATCGGACCCTGAGGGGCCCCACCCATAAAATCGGACCCTGAGGGGACCCACCCACAAAATCGGACCCTGAGGGGCCACACCCACAAAATCGGACCCTGAGAGGCCACACCCACAAAATCAGACCCTGAGGGGACCCACCCACAAAATTGGACCCTGAGGAATCCCGGCCACTAATTCAAATCCTGAGGAGCCCAGGCCACCGAATCGGATCCTGAGGGGCCCCACCCACCAAATCAGACCCTGAGGCCAAAGTGGCCCCTGAGAGACACCCACATTTAAAACGGATCCTGAGTTGAAAGTCTTGCAGGGGCAGCAGTCAAGTCTCTCTTAAAGGGGCAGCCCAGGCACCATTTCAAACCACTATCTGTACTTCCTTCAGGAAATACACATCTAGTTATAGTGGTTTGAAAAAACCACTATATTGTAATCCGAACGCTGCTAACTTATTCTTCTTCTTATTATTATTAAGTTGATTTTCGCAATTAATGCGGCCTGAACCGCTACACGCACAGACTCCGTTGAGGTGTCGTTTTGAAGCCAGCGTCCATGAGAGGTGTGCTAAGTATTTTTCATGTCGATCGGATTTGTAGTTTTTGCGCAATTTGCGTTTGAAATTTTTTTTTCCCGTCATTGGAATGCACTGTCTCAATGCATTTGAATGGGAAATGGCAAAACATGCCCTGAGGCGATTGAAATGGCAGTTAAGCTCATTGATATGCGCAGGAAGACCCAGTTACTATGCCAACGCCTACGAACGTCACATGACCTCTCCAAGACAGAGCTTCTGCCACATAATATCAGCTCTTAAAGCAAAACCCACAGCACAAATGCAAATCTAGCTTCATCACATGACGCATGCCCCTGAGAGAGAATGTGCGCCAAAGTGGATTTAGAAGCCCAGTGAGCCACCCTGGCTCTTAAAGGGCCGACGCGCCAAAGTGATTCTTAAAGAGCCGGCGCACCAAAATGAGTCTTAAAGGGCCGGCGCGCCAAATCGAAAGCTGAGTGACCCAGGGCTCCAAATCGGAGGCTGATAGACCCTGGCCTACAAAAAGGAGGCTGAGCCACCCTGGCATCCAAATTGGACCCAGAGTGGCCCCGCCCACCAAATCGGACCCAGAGTGGCCCTGCCCACCAAATCAGACCCAGAGTGGCCCCGCCCACCAAATTGGACCCTGAGGGGCCCCACCCACAAAATCGGACCCTAAGGGGCCCCACCCACAAAATCGGACCCTGAGGGGCCCCGGCCACAAAATCGGACCCTGAGGGGCCCCACCCACAAAATCGGACCCTGAGGGGATCCGGCCACAAAATCAGACCCTGAGGGGCCCCGGCCACAACATCGGACCCTGAGGGGCCCCAACCACACTCCCCAAACTACACTTGTAAGGAGAGCTTTAAACTAGAACAACATGGGAAGGGAAGCAAAAGACCAGAAAAAGCCATACACCTGACAAATGCTATTGAGAACTCTGCTATTAGAAGTGGAAAGGAAGAACAAAGACGAAAGAATCTAATTAATAAAAATATTGGAGAAAGAGAAACCAATCACAAACTAAAATGTTTCTATACTAATGCACAAAGCATGGGCAACAAACAAGGAGAATTGGAACTACTAACACAGGAACAGAAATATGATGTAATTGGAATCACTGAAACTTGGTGGGACAATACACATGATTGGAAGACTAGAAGGATACAACTTATTTGCAAGAAACAGACTTGATAAACGAGGAGGGGGTGTCGCATTGTATGTTCGAAACGCGTATATCTGCACAGAGATTGAAGCTTCAGAGACTGGGAGTTCTGTGGAAACTGTTTGGGTAAGAATACAAGGACAGAACAATGGAAAGGACACCATTGTAGGCATTTACTACAGGCCGCCTGTGCAAGCTGAAGATATAGATGAACTCTTTATGCATCAGATGGCCAAGTTCTCCAAAAAATATGACATAGTTGTCATGGGAGATTTCAACTATCCAGACATTTGTTGGGAATCTCTCTCAGGCAAAACTAACAGGTCAAGGAAATTCTTATCCTCTCTTGCTGACAACTTTATCTTCCAAAAGGTAAGGGAAAAAACAAGGGGAACTGCTACCTTGGATCTAATCCTTATAAACAGGGAGGAAATGGTTGAGGAGGTAAAAGTGGCTGGGACCCTAGGAGGTAGCGACCATGCTATTTTAGAATTTTGGATTACTAGAGGTGGAAGACCTGTGAAGACTCAGACGTCAAGGTTAGATTTCAGAAAGGCAGATTTTAAGGGATTCAGAAAGAGAATTGGAGGGATCCAATGGCTGGATATCCTTAAAGACAAAAATGTCCAGGAAGGATGGGAAATTTTGAAAAATGAAATTCTGAAAGCACAGTTGTTAACAATTCCGAAAAGAGGGAAGAATAGGAAGCATTTAAGGAAACCAGGATGGATGAACACAGAACTTAAGCACATGCTAAAAAGGAAGAAAAAAATGTTTATAAAATGGAAAGAGGGAGGCATATCTAAAGAAGAATATAATGCTGTCTGCAGAACCTGCAGGGCACAAATCAGATTATCTAAAGCTGAAAATGAACTGAGGCTTGCAAGAGATGTCAAAAGCAATAATAAAGGATTTTGGGGATATGTCAAAAAGTAAAAGAAAAGTCAAAGATGCTATAGGATTTTTACAGGATGAAAATGATGAAATGGTAAGACAGGATGTTGAGAAGGCTGAACTTTTAAATTCCTATTTTGCATCTGTTTTCTCTCAGAAAGGAAATGCAACATCAACTGTTATTCACTGTCCTATTAAGGGAATAGAAGAATCCAGGATATCTATAAACAGAAAGATAGTGAGGAAACACTTAGCTAACCTAAATGAATTCAAGTGTCCAGGTCCAGATGAATTACACCCCAGAGTACTGAAGGAGATAGCAGAAGAAATTTTCGAACCCCTCTCCATAATCTTTGAAAATTCTTGGAGAACAGGAGAAGTGCCAGAAGACTGGAGAAGAGCAAATGTTGTTCCTATCTTCAAAAAGGGGAAGAAGGTGGACCCAGGCAACTATAGGCCGGTGAGTCTGACTTCTGTACCAGGAAAGATCTTTGAACAAATTATTAAACAACATGTATGTCAATACCTGGATAAGAATGAAGTGATTAAACAGAGTCAGCATGGGTTTCTAACTAATAAGTCATGTCAGACTAACTTAATTTCCTTCTATGACGGTATCACTGATTGGGTGGATCAAGGAAATGCTGTAGATATAGTATATCTTGACTTCAGCAAAGCATTTGACAAAGTCTCTCATACAATCCTTATTGAAAAAATGACTAAGTATGGAATGGACAAGGCAACTGTTAGGTGGATTCATAACTGGCTTAGTGATCGGACCCAAAGAGTGGTCGTAAATGGCTGCACATCCAGTTGGAAGAATGTCTCAAGTGGGGTACCACAGGGCTCTGTCCTGGGCCCTGTATTGTTCAACATCTTTATCAACGATTTAGATGAAGGAATTGAGGGTAAACTGATTAAATTTGCTGATGACACAAAGCTAGGAGGGATAGCTAATACTAGAGAAGAGAGAGAGAGGATTCAAAAAGATTTAAATAAACTGGAGAAGTGGGCAGCAACTAACAGAATGGTTTTTAACAGGGAGAAATGCAAAGTACTACATCTGGGCAATAAAAATGAAAAAAGCATATATAGAATGGGAGGAATAGGGCTAAGTGACAGCACATGTGAAAAAGACTTGGGTATACTAATAGATCACAGACTGAATATGAGTCAACAGTGTGATGCAGCAGCAAAAAAGGCAAATGCAATTCTAGGATGTATTAACAGAAGCATACAGTCTAGATCACGTGAAGTCATTATTTCCCTCTACTCCTCTTTGGTCAGACCTCATCTGGAATATTGTGTCCAGTTTTGGGCACCACATTTTAAAAAAGACATCAACAAACTGGAGCAAGTTCAGAAAAGAGCGACCAGAATGGTGACCGGTCTGCAAACCCTGTCTTATGAGGAAAGGTTGCAGGATTTGGGAATGTTTAGTTTGCAAAAGAGAAGACTGAGAGGAGACTTAATAGCTGTCTACAAATATCTAAAGGGCTGTCACATTGTAGAAGGATCAACTTTATTCTCATTTGCACAAGGAAAGACTAGAAGCAATGGGATGAAACTGAATGGGAAGAGACACAGATTAGATATTAGAAAAAACTTTTTGACAGTTAGAGTGATCAATGAGTGGAACAGGCTGCCACGAGAAGTGGTGAGTTCTCCTTCAATGGAAGTCTTCAAACAGAGGCTGGACAGACATCTGACTGGGATGATTTAGAGAATCCTGCTTTGAGCAGGGGGTTGGACCAGATGGCCCAGGAGGTCCCTTCCAACTCTACGATTCTATGATTCTAACCACAAAATCGGACCCTGAGGGGCCCCAACCACAAAATCGGACCCTGAGGGGCCCCGGCCACAAAATCGGACCCTGAGGGGCCCAACCCACAAAATCAGACCCAGAGGGGCCCCGCCCACCAATTTAGACCCTGAGGGGCCCCACCCACAAAATCGGACCCTGAGGGGCCCCGGCCACAAAATCGGACCCTGAGGGGCCCAACCCACAAAATCAGACCCAGAGGGGCCCCGCCCACCAATTTAGACCCTGAGGGGCCCCACCCACAAAATCAGACCCTGAGGGGCCCCAGCCACAAAATCGGACTCTGAGGGGCCCCAGCCACAAAATCAGACCCTGAGGGGCCCCAACCACCAAATCAGACCCTGAGGGGCCCCGCCCACCAAATCGGAACCTGAGGGTCCCCGCCCACCAAATCGGAACCTGAGGAGCCCCGCCCACCAAATCGGACCCAGATTGACCCCGCCCACCAAATCGGACCCCAAGGAGCCCCGCCACCAAATCGGACCCAGATTGACCCCGCCCACCAAATCAGACCCTGAAGGGCCCCGCCCACCAAATCGGACCCAGAGGTGCCCCGCCCACCAAATCGGACCCTGAAGGGCCCCGCCCACCAAATTGGACCCATAGGGGCCCCGCCCACCAAATCAGACCATGAGGGGCACCGCCCACTAAATCGGACCATGAGGGGCACCGCCCACCAAAATGGACCCAGGGGGCTCAACCCACAAAATCAGACCCTAAGGGGCCCCACCCACAAAATCGGACCCTGAGTGGGCCCGGCCACAAAATCAGACCCTGAGGGGCCCCAACCACAAAATCAGACCCTGAGAGACCCCGGCCACAAAATCGAACCTAGAGGGGCCCCAGTCACAAAATCAGACCCTAAGGGGCCCAGGTCACGAAATCGGACCCTGAGGGGCCCCATCCACAAAATCAGACCCTGAGGGGCCCCGCCCACCAAATCAGACCCTGAGGGGCCCCAGCCACAAAATCAGACCCTGAGGGGCCCCAGCCACAAAATCGGACTCTGAGGGGCCCCACCCACAAAATCGGACCCTGAGGGGCCCCACCCACAAATCCAGACCCTGAGGGGACCCGGCCACAAAATCGGACCCTGAGAGACCCCGGCCACAAAATCGGACCCTGAGGGGCCCCACCCACAAAATCAGACCCTGAGGGACCCCAGCCACAAAATCAGAACCTGAGGGGCCCCAACCACAAAATCAGAACCTGAGGGGCCCCACCCACAAAATCAGACCATGAGGGACCCCACCCACAAAATCGGACCCTGAGGGGCCCCGCCCACCAAATTAGACCCTGAGGGGCCCCACCCTCAAAATCGGTCGCTGAGGGGCCCCACCCACAAAATCGGACCCTGAGAGACCCCGGCCACAAAATCGAACCCAGAGGGGCCTCAGTCACAAAATCAGACCCTAAGGGGCCCCGGCCACAAAATTGGACCCTGAGGGGCCTCACCCACAAAATCAGACCCTGAGGGACCCCAGCCACAAAATCGGACCCTGAGGGGCCACACCCACAAAATCAGACCCTGTGGGGCCCCAGTCACAAAATCGGACCCTGATGGGCCCCAGCCACAAAATCAGACCCTGAGGGGCCCCAGCCATAAAATCGGACCCTGAGGGGCCCCACCCACAAAATCAGACCCTGAGGGGCACCACCCACAAAATCGGACCCTGAGGGGCCCCGCCCACCAAATTAGACCCTGAGGGGCCCCACCCTCAAAATCAGACCCTGAGGGGCAACAGCCACAAAATCAGACCATGAGGGGCCCCAGCCACAAAATCGGACCCTGAGGGGCCCCACCCACAAAATCTGACCCGGATGGGCCCCACCCACAAATCCAGACCCTGAGGGGCCCCAGCCACAAAATCGGACCCTGAGAGACCCCGGCCACAAAATCGGACCCTGAGGGGCCCCAACCACAAAATCAGACCCAGAGGGGCCCCGGTCACAAAATCGGACCCTGAGGGGCCCCACCCACAAAATCAGACCCTGAGGGACCCCAGCCACAAAATCAGACCCTGAGGGGCCCCAGCCACAAAATCGGACCCTGAGGGGCCCCAGCCACAAAATCGGACCCTGAGGGGCCTCACCCACAAAATCGGACCCTGATTGGCCCCGCCCACCAAATTAGACCCTGAGGGGCCCCACCCTCAAAATCGGTCCCTGAGGGGCCCCGGCCAAAAATCGGACCCTAAGGGGCCCCACCCGCAAAATTGGACCCTAAGGGGCCCCGGCCACAAAATCGGACCCTGAGGGGCCCCATCCGCAAAATCGGACCCTGAGGGGCCCCACCCGCAAAATCGGACCCTGAGGGGCCCCACCCACAAAATCGGACCCTGAGGGGCCCCACCCGCAAAATCGGACCCTGAGGGGATCCATCCGCAAAATCGGACCCTGAGGGGCCCCAACCGCAAAATCGGACCCTGAGAGGCACCGGCTACAAAATCGGACCCTGAGGGGCCCCGGACACAAAATCGGACCCTGAGGGGCCCCGGCCACAAAATCGGACCCTGAGGGGCCCAACCCACAAAATCAGACTCAGTGTCCCCGCCCACCAAATTGGACCCTGAAGGGCCCCATCCACCAAATCGGACCCAGAGTGGCACCGCCCACCAAATCAGACCCAGAGTGGCCCCGCCCGCCAAATTGGACCCTGAGGGGCCCCGCCCACCAAATTGGACCCTGAGGGGCCCCGCCCACCAAATTGGACCCTGAGGGGCCCCGCCCACCAAATCGGACCCTGAGGGGCCCCGCCCACTAAATCGGATTCTGAAAGGCCCCAACCACAAAATCAGACCCTGAGGGTCCCCGCCCACCAAATCGAACCCCGAGGGATCCCGCCCACCAAATCGAACCCCGAGGGATCCCGCCCACCAAATCGGACCCCGAGGGTCCCCGCCAACCAAATCGGACCCTGAGGGGCCCCGCCCACCAAATCGGACCCAGAGTGGCCCTGCCCACCAAATTGGACCCAGAGTGGCCCCGCCCACCAAATCAGACCCAGAGTGGCCCCGCCCACCAAATTGTACCCTGAGGGGCCCAACCCACAAAATCTGACCCTAAGGGGCCCAACCCACAAAATTGGACCCTGAGGGGCCCCGACCACAAAATTGGACCCTGAGGGGCCCCACCCACAAAATCGGACCCTGAGGGGATCCGGCCACAACATCGGACCCTGAGTGGCCCCACTCACAAAATCGGACCCTGAGGGGCCCTACCCACAAAATCGGACCCTGAGGGGCCCTACCCACAAAATCGGACCCTGAGGGGCCCCAACCACAAAATCGGACCCTGAGGGGCCCCAACCACAAAATCGGACCCTGACGGGCCCCGGCCGCAAAATCGGACCATGACGGGCCCGGCCACAAAATCGGACCCTGAGGGACCCCACCTACAAAATTGAACCCTGAGGGGCCCCACCCACAAAATCGGACCCTGAGGGACCCCGGCCACAAAATCAGATCCTGAGGGGCCCCAACCACAAAATCGGACCCTGAGAGGCTCCGGCTGCAAAATCGAACCCTAAGGGGCCCCATCCACAAAATCGGACCCTTAGGGGCCCCGGACACAAAATCGGACCCTGAGGGGCCCCGGCCACAAAATCGGACCCTGAGGGGCCCAACCCACAAAATCAGACCCAGAGGGGCCCCGCCCACCAATTTAGACCCTGAGGGGCCCCACCCACAAAATCAGACCCTGAGGGGCCCCAGCCACAAAATCGGACTCTGAGGGGCCCCAGCCACAAAATCAGACCCTGAGGGGCCCCAACCACCAAATCAGACCCTGAGGGGCCCCGTCCACCAAATCGGACCCTGAGGAGCTCCACCCACCAAATCAGACCCTGAGAAGCCCCGCCCACCAAATCGGACCCAGAGTGACCCCGCCCACCAAATCGGACCCTGAAGGGCCCCGCCCATCAAATCGGACCCAAAGTGGCCCCGCCCATCAAATCGGACCCTGAGGGGCCCCGCCCACCAAATCGGAACCTGAGGAGCCCAGCCGACCAAATCGGACCCAGATTGACCCCGCCCACCAAATCGGACCCTGAAGGGCCCCGCCCACCAAATCGGACCCAGAGGGTCCCCGCCCACCAAATCGGACCCTGAAGGGCCCCGCCCACCAAATCGGACCCAGGGGGGCCCCGCCCACCAAAATGGACCCAGGGGGCTCCACTCACAAAATCGGACCATGAGGGGCCCCGCCCACCAAATCGGACCATGAGGGGCACCGCCCACTAAATCGGACCCAGAGTGGCCCCGCCCACCAAAATGGACCCAGGGGGCTCCACTCACAAAATCGGACCCTGAGGGGCACTACCCACAAAATCGGACCCTGAGGGGCCCCAACCACAAAATCGGACCCTGAGGGGCCCCACCCACAAAATTGGACCCTCAGGGCCCCGGCCACAAAATCAGACCCTGAGGGACCCCGGCCACAAAATCAGATCCTGAGGGGCCCCACCCATAAAATCGGACTCTGAGGGGCCCCACCCACAAACTCGGACCCTGAGGGGCCCCACCCACAAATCCAGACCCTGAGGGGACCCGGCCACAAAATCGGACCCTGAGGGGCCCTGCCCACCAAATCGGACCCTGAGGGGCCCCGCCAACTAAATCGGATTCTGAAATGCCCCAACCACAAAATCGGACCCTGAGGGGCCCCGCTGACCAAATTGAACTCTGAGGGGCCCCGCCCACCAAATCGGACCCAGAGTGGCCCACCTACCAAATCAGACCTAGAGTGGCCCCGCTCACCAAATCGGACCCAGAGGGGCCCCACCCACCAAATCGGACCCTGAGGGGCCCCGGCCACAAAATTGGACGCTGAGGGGCCCCACCCACAAAATTGGACCCTGAGGGGCCCGGCCACAAGATTGGACCCTGAGGGGCCCCACCCACCAAATCGGACCCTGAGGGGCCCCACCCACAAAATCGGGCCCCGAGGGCCCCACCCACAAAATCGGACCCTGAGGCCAAAGTGGCCCCTGAGAGGCACCCACAGTTAAAACGGATCCTGAGTTGAAAGTCTTGCAGGGGCAGCAGGCAAGTCTCTCTTAAAGGGGCAGCCTGGGCATCATTTCAAACCACTATCTGTACTTCCTTCAGGAAATACACATCTAGTTATAGTGGTTTGAAAAAACCACTATATTGTAATCCGAACGCTGCTAACTTATTCTTCTTCTTCTTCTTATTATTATTATTATTAAGTTGATTTCCGCAATTAATACAGCCCGAACCGCTACACGCACAGACGCCGTTGAGGTGTTGTTTCGAAGCCAGCGTCCACGAGAGGTGTGCTAAGTATTTTTCGTGTCGATCGGATTTGTAGTTTTTGCGCAATTTGCGTTTGAAAATTTTTTTTCCCGTCATTGGAATGCACTGGCTCCAATGCTTTTCAATGGGTAATGGCAAAACGTGCCCTGAGGCGATTGAAATGGCAGTTGAGCTCATTGATATGCGCAGGCAGACCCAGTTACTATGCCAACGCCTACGAACGTCACATGACATCCCAAGGACAGAGATTCTGCCACATAATATCAGCTCTTAAAGTGAAACCCACAGCACAAATGCAAATCTAGCTTCATCACATGACACATGCCCCTGAGATAGAATGTGCGACAAAGTGGATTTAGAAACCCAGTGAGCCACCCTGGCTCTTAAAGGGCCGACGTGCCACAGTGATTCTTAAAGGGCCGGCGCACCGAAATGAGTCTTAAAGGGCCGGCGCGCCAAATCGAAAGCTGAGTGACCCCGGCCTCCAAATCGGAGGCTGAGCCACCCCGGCCTCCAAATCGGAGGCTGAACCACCCCGGCCTCCAAATCGGAGGTTGAGCCACCCTGGCCTCCAAATCGGACCCAGTGTGGCCCCGCTCAAAAAATCAGACCCAGAGTAGCACAGCCCACCAAATCGGATCCTGAGGGGCCCCGCCCACCAAATCAGACTCCGAGTGGCCCCGCCCACCAAATCGGACCCTGAAGGGCCCCGTCCACCAAATCGGACCCTGAGGAGCCCCGCCCACCAAATCAGACCCTGAGAAGCCCCGCCCACCAAATCGGACCCCGAGTGACCCCGCCCACCAAATCGAACCCTGAAGGGCCCCGCCGATCAAATCGGACCCAGAGTGGCCCCGCCTACCAAATCGGACCCAGAGGGGCCCCGCCCATCAAATCGGACCCTGAGGGGCCCCGCCCACCAAATCGGAACCTGAGGGGCCCCGCCCACCAAATCGGAACCTGAGGAGCCCCGCCCACCAAATTGGACCCAGATTGACCCCGCCCACCAAATCGGACCCCGGGGAGCCCCGCCCACCAAATCGGACCCAGATTGACCCCGCCCACCAAATCAGACCCTGAAGGGCCCCGCCCACCAAATCGGACACAGAGGTGCCCCGCCCACCAAATCGGACCCTGAAGGGCCCCGCCCACCAAATCGGACCCAGAGGGGCCCCGCCCACCAAATCGGTCCCAGGGGGCCCCGCCCACCAAATCGGACCATGAGGGGCCCCGCCCACCAAATCAGACCATGAGGGGCACCGCCCACTAAATCGGACCATGATCGGCACCGCCCACCAAAATGGACCCAGGGGGCTCAACCCACAAAATCAGACCCTAAGGGGCCCCACCCACAAAATCGGACCCTGAGTGGGCCCGGCCACAAAATCAGACCCTGAGGGGCCCCAACCACAAAATCGGACCCTGAGAGACCCCGGCCACAAAATCGAACCTAGAGGGTCCCCAGTCACAAAATCAGACCCTAAGGGGCCCAGGTCACGAAATCGGACCCTGAGGGGCCCCATCCACAAAATCAGACCCTGAGGGGCCCCGCCCACCAAATTAGACCCTGAGGGGCCCCACCCTTAAAATCAGACCCTGAGGGGCCCCAGCCACAAAATCAGACCCTGAGGGGCCCCAGCTACAAAATCGGACACTGAGGGGCCACACCCACAAAATCGGACCCTGAGGGGCCCCACCCACAAATCCAGACCCTGAGGGGACCCGGCCACAAAATCGGACCCTGAGACACCCCGGCCACAAAATCGGACCCTGAGGGGCCCCAACCACAAAATCAGACCCTGAGGGGCCCCAGTCACAAAATCGGACCCTGAGGGGCCCCACCCACAAAATCAGACCCTGAGGGACCCCAGCCACAAAATCAGAACCTGAGGGGCCCCAACCACAAAATCAGAATCTGAGGGGCCCCACCCACAAAATCAGACCATGAGGGACCCCACCCACAAAATCGGACCCTGAGGGGCCCCGCCCACCAAAGTAGACCCTGAGGGGCCCCACCCTCAAAATCGGTCGCTGAGGGGCCCCACCCACAAAATCGGACCCTGAGAGACCCCGGCCACAACATCGAACCCAGAGGGGCCTCAGTCACAAAATCAGACCCTAAGGGGCCCCGGCCACAAAATTGGACCCTGAGGGGCCTCACCCACAAAATCAGACCCTGAGGGACCCCAGCCACAAAATCGGACCCTGAGGGGCCACACCCACAAAATCAGACCCTGTGGGGCCCCAGTCACAAAATCGTACCCTGATGGGCCCCAGCCACAAAATCAGACCCTGAGGGGCCCCAGCCACAAAATCGGACCCTGAGGGGCCCCACCCACAAAATCAGACCCTGAGGGGCCCCACCCTTAAAATCAGACCCTGAGGGGCCCCAGCCACAAAATCAGACCGTGAGGGGCCCCAGCCACAAAATCGGACTCTGAGAGGCCCCACCCACAAAATCAGACCCTGAGGGGCCCCACCCACAAATCCAGACCCTGAGGGGACCCGGCCACAAAATCGGACCCTGAGAGACCCCGGCCACAAAATCGGACCCTGAGGGGCCCCAACCACAAAATCAGACCCTGAGGGGCCCCAGTCACAAAATCGGATCCTGAGGGGCCCCACCCACAAAATCAGACCCTGAGGGACCACAGCCACAAAATCAGAACCTGAGGGGCCCCAACCACAAAATCAGAACCTGAGGGGCCCCACCCACAAAATCAGACCTTGAGGGACCCCACCCACAAAATCGGACCCTGAGGGGCCCCGCCCACCAAATTAGACCCTGAGGGCCCCACCCTCAAAATCGGTCGCTGAGGGGCCCCACCCACAAAATCGGACCCTGAGAGACCCCGGCCACAAAATCGAACCCAGAGGGGCCTCAGTCACAAAATCAGACCCTAAGGGGCCCCGGCCACAAAATTGGACCCTGAGGGGCCTAACCCACAAAATCAAACCCTGAGGGACCCCAGCCACAAAATCGGACCCTGAGGGGCCACACCCACAAAATCAGACCCTGTGGGGCCCCAGTCACAAAATCGGACCCTGATGGGCCCCAGCCACAAAATCAGACCCTGAGGGGCCCCACCCACAAAATCGGACCCTGAGGGGCCCCGCCCACCAAATTAGACCCTGAGGGGCCCCACCCTCAAAATCAGACCCTGAGGGGCCACAGCCACAAAATTAGACCATGAGGGGCCCCAGCCACAAAATCGGACCCTGAGGGGCCCCACCCACAAAATCTGACCCGGATGGGCCCCACCCACAAATCCAGACCCTGAGGGGCCCCAGCCACAATATCAAACCCAGAGGGGCCCCGGTCACAAAATCGGACCCTGAGGGGCCCCACCCACAAAATCAGACCCTGAGGGACCCCAGCCACAAAATCAGACCCTGAGGGGCCCCAGCCACAAAATCGGACCCTGAGGGGCCCCAGCCACAAAATAGGACCCTGAGGGGCCTCACCCACAAAATCGGACCCTGAGGGGCCCCGCCCACCAAATTAGACCCTGAGGGGCCCCACCCTCAAAATCGGTCCCTGAGGGGCCCCGGCCAAAAATCGGACCCTAAGGGGCCCCACCCGCAAAATCGGACCCTAAGGGGCCCCGGCCACAAAATCGGACCCTGAGGGGCCCCATCCGCAAAATCGGACCCTGAGGGGCCCCACCCACAAAATCGGACCCTGAGGGGCCCCGCCCACCAAATTAGACCCTGAGGGGCCCCACCCTCAAAATCAGACCCTGAGGGGCCACAGCCACAAAATCAGACCATGAGGGGCCCCAGCCACAAAATCGGACCCTGAGGGGCCCCACCCACAAAATCTGACCCGGATGGGCCCCACCCACAAATCCAGACCCTGAGGGGCCCCAGCCACAAAATCAAACCCAGAGGGGCCCCGGTCACAAAATCGGACCCTGAGGGGCCCCACCCACAAAATCAGACCCTGAGGGACCCCAGCCACAAAATCAGACCCTGAGGGGCCCCAGCCACAAAATCGGACCCTGAGGGGCCCCAGCCACAAAATAGGACCCTGAGGGGCCTCACCCACAAAATCGGACCCTGAGGGGCCCTGCCCACCAAATTAGACCCTGAGGGGCCCCACCCTCAAAATCGGTCCCTGAGGGGCCCCGGCCAAAAATCGGACCCTAAGGGGCCCCACCCGCAAAATCGGACCCTAAGGGGCCCCGGCCACAAAATCGGACCCTGAGGGGCCCCATCCGCAAAATCGGACCCTGAGGGGCCCCGGCCACAAAATCGGACCCTGAGGGGCCCCACCCACAAAATCGGACCCTGAGGGGCCCCACCCACAAAATCGGACCCTGAGGGGATCCGGCCACAAAATCAGACCCTGAGGGGCCCCGGCCACAACATCGGACCCTAAGGGGCCCCACTCACAAAATCGGACCCTGAGGGGCCCCACCCACAAAATCGGACCCTGAGGGGCCCCAACCACAAAATCGGACCCTGAGGGGCCCCGGCCACAAAATCGGACCCTCACGGGCCCTGGCCAAAAAATCGGACCCTCACGGGCCCCGGCCACAAAATCGGACCCTAAGGGGCCCCGCCTACAAAATTGAACCCTGAGGGGCCCCCACCACAAAATCGGATCCTGAGGGGCCCCACCCACAAAATCGGATCCTGAGGGGCGCCAACCACAATATCGGACCCTGAGGGTCCCCACCCACAAAATCAGACCCTGAGGGCCCCTGTCACAAAATTGGATCCTGAGGGGCCCCAAACACAAAATCGAACCCTGAGGGGCCCCAACCACAAAATCGGAACCTGAGGGGCCCCACCCACAAAATTGGACCCTGAGGGGCCCCACCCACAAAATTGGACCCTGAGGGGCCCCGGCCACAAAATCGGACCCTGAGGGGCCCAACCCACAAAATCAGATTCAGTGTCCCCACCCACCAAATTGGACCCTGAAGTGCCCCGCCCACCAAATCGGACCCAGAGTGGCCCCGCCCACCAAATCAGACCCAGAGTGGCCCCAACCACAAAATCGGACCCTGAGGGGCCCCACCCACAAAATCGGACCCTGAGGGGCCCCGCTGACCAAATTGAACTCTGAGGGGCCCCACTCACCAAATCGGACCCTGAGTGGCCCCACCCACCAAATTGGACCCTGGGTGGCCCCGCCCACCAAATCGGACCCTGAGTGTCCCCATCCACCAAATCGGACCCTAAGGGGCACCACCCACAAAATCGGACCCTGAGGTGCCCCGGCCACAAAATCGGACCCAGAGGGGCCCCACCCACAAAATCGGACCCTGAGGCCAAAGTGGCCCCTGAGAGGCTCCCACAGTTAAAACGGATCCTGAGTTGAAAGTCTTGCAGGGGCAGCAGGCAAGTCTCTCTTAAAGGGGCAGCCCGGGCACCATTTCAAACCACTATCTGTACTTCCTTCAGGAAATACACATCTAGTTATAGTGGTTTGAAAAAACCACTATATTGTAATCCGAACGCTGCTAACTTATTCTTCTTCTTCTTATTATTATTATTAAGTTGATTTCCGCAATTAATGCGGCCCGAACCGCTACACGCACAGACTCCGTTGAGGTGTCGTTTCGAAGCCAGCGTCCATGAGAGGTGTGCTAAGTATTTTTCGTGTCGATCGGATTTGTAGTTTTTGCGCAATTTGCGTTTGAAAATTTTTTTTCCCGTCATTGGAATGCACTGTCTCCAATGCTTTTCAATAGGAAATGGCAAAACGTGCCCTGAGGCGATTGAAATGACAGTTGAGCTCATTGATATGCGCAGGCAGACCCAGTTACTATGCCAACGCCTACGAACTTCACTTGAACCCCAGCACAGAGCCTCTGCCACATAATATCAGCTCTTAAAGCGAAACCCACAGCACAAATGCAAATCTAGCTTCATCACATGACACATGCCCCTGAGAGAGAATGTGTGCGCCAAAGTGGATTTAAAAGAATCCCAGTGAGCCAAACTAGCTCTTAAAGGGCCAATGCGCCAAAGTGATTGTTAAAGGGCCAGCGCACCCAAATGAGTCTTAAAGGGCCGACACACCAAATCGGAGACTGAGCCACCCCGGCCTCCAAATCGGAGGCTGAGCCACCCCGGCCTCCAGATCGGACAATGAGCCACCCCGGCCTCCAAATCGGAGGCTGAGCCACCCCGGCCTCCAAATCGGAGGCTGATCCACCCCGGCCTCCAAATCGGAGGCTGATCCACCCCGGCCTCCAAATCGGAGGCTGATCCACCCCGGCCTCCAAATCGGAGGCTGATCCACCCAGGCCTCCAAATCGGAGGCTGAGCCACCCCGGCCTCCAAATCGGAGGCTGAGCCACCCCGGCCTCCAAATCGGAGGCTGAGCCACCCTGGCCTCCAAATCGGAGGCTGAGCCACCCCGGCCTCCAAATCGGAGGTTGATCGACCCCGGCCTCCAAATCGGAGGCTGATCGACCCCGGCCTCCAAATCGGAGGCTGATCGACCCCGGCCTCCAAATCGGAAGTTCATCGACCCCGGCCTCCAAATCAGAGGCTCTTTGACCCCGGCCTCCAAATTGGAGGCTGAGCGACCCCAGCCTCCAAATCTTACCCAGAGTGGCCCCGCCCACCAAATCGGACCCTGTGGGGCCCCACCCACCAAATCGGACCCTGAGAGGCCCCGCCCACCAAATCGGACCCAGAGTGGTCCCGCCCACCAAATTGGACCCAGAGTGGTCCCGCCCACCAAATTGGACCCAGAGGGGCCCCTGCCACAAAATCAGACCCTGAGGGGCCGCGGCCACAGAATCGGACCCTGATGGGCCCCAGTCACAAAATCGGACCCTGAAAGGCCCCGCCCACCAAATTGGACCCAGAGTGGTCCCGCCCACCAAATTGGACCCAGAGGGGCCCCACCCACAAAATCGGACCCAGAGGGACCCCTGCCACAAAATCGGACCCAGAGGGGCCCCGGCCACAAAATCGGACCCTGAGGGGCCGCGGCCACAAAATCGGACCCTGAGGGGACCCAACCACAAAATCGGACCCTGAGGGGACCCAACCACAAAATCAGACCCTGAGGGGACCCACCCACAAAATCAGACCATGAGGCCAAAGTGGCCCCTGAGAGGCACCCACAGTTAAATCGTATCCTGAGTTGAAAGTCTTGCAGGGGCAGCAGGCAAGTCTCTCTTAAAGGGGCAGCCCGGGCACCATTTCAAACCACTATCTGTACTTCCTTCAGGAAATACACATCTAGTATTATTATTATTATTCAGTTGATTTTCCGCAATTAATGTGGCCCGAACCGCTACACGCACAGACTCCGTTGACGTGTTGTTTCGAAGCCAGCGTCCACGAGAGGTGTGCTAAGTATTTTTCGTGTCAATCGGATTTGTAGTTTTTGCGCAATTTGCGTTTGAAAAAACATTTTCCTCAATGCGTTTCAATGGGAAAATGTTGCCACAGGGAAAACATGCCCTGAGGCGATTCAAATAGCAGTTAAGCTCATTGATATGCGCAGGCAGACCCAGTTACTATGCCAACGTCTACGAACTTCACATGACCCCCCCCAGGACAGAGTTTCTGCCAGATAATTTCTGCTCTTAAAGCGAAACCCACAGCATAAATGCAAATCTAGCTTCATCACATGACGCATGCCCCTGAGAGAGAATGTGCGCCAAAGTGGATTCAGAAGCCCAGTGAGCCAAACTGGCTCTTAAAGGGCCAATGCGCGAAAGTGATTCTTAAAGGGCCGTGCACCGAAATGAGTCTTAAAAGGCCGGCGTGCCAAATCGAAAGCTGAGTGACTCCAGGCTCCAAATCGGAGGCTGAGCCACCCCTGCCTCCAAATCAGAGGCTGATCGACCCTGGCCTACAAATCGGAGGGTGAGCCACCCTGGCCTCCAAATCAGACCCAGAGTGGCCCCACCCACCAAATCGGACCCAGAGTGGCCACACCCATCAAATCAGACCCAGAGTGGCCCCGCCCACCAAATCGGACCCAGAGTGGCCCCGCCCACCTAATCGGACCCAGAGTGGCCCCGCCCACCAAATCGGACCCTGAAGGGCCCCGGCCACAAAATCGGACCCTGAGGGGCCCCACCCACAAAATCGGACCCTGAGGGGATCCGGCCACAACATCGGACCCTGAAGAGCCCCTCCCACCAAATTAGACCCAGAGTGGCCCCTCCCACCAAATCGGACCCTGAGGAGCCCCCTCACCAAATCGAACCCAGAGTGGCACCGCCAACCAAATCGGACCCTGAGGGGCCCCACTCACCAAATCGGACCCAGAGGGGCCCCGCTCACCAAATCGAACTCTGAGGGGCCCCGCCCACCAAATCGGACTCTGAGGGGCCCCACCCACCAAATTGGACCCCGAGGGGCCCTGGCCACAAAATTGGACCCTGAGGGGCCCCAGCCACAAAATCAGACCCTGAGGTGCCCCAACTACCAAATCATTCCTTGAGGGGCCCCAGCCACCAAATCGGACCCTGAGGGGCCCAACCCACCAAATCGGACCCTGAGGGACCCCGGCCACAAAATCGGACCCTGAGGGGCCCCACCCACAAAATCGGACCCTGAGGGGATCCGGCCACAACATCGGACCCTGAAGAGCCCCTCCCACCAAATTAGACCCAGAGTGGCCCCTCCCACCAAATCGGACCCTGAGGAGCCCCCTCACCAAATCGAACCCAGAGTGGCACCGCCAACCAAATCGGACCCTGAGGGGCCCCACTCACCAAATCGGACCCAGAGGGGCCCCGCTCACCAAATCGAACTCTGAGGGGCCCCGCCCACCAAATCGGACTCTGAGGGGCCCCACCCACCAAATTGGACCCCGAGGGGCCCTGGCCACAAAATTGGACCCTGAGGGGCCCCAGCCACAAAATCAGACCCTGAGGTGCCCCAACTACCAAATCATTCCTTGAGGGGCCCCAGCCACCAAATCGGACCCTGAGGGGCCCAACCCACCAAATCGGACCCTGAGGGACCCCGGCCACAAAATCGGACCCTGAGGGGCCCCACCCACAAAATCGGACCCTGAGGGGCCCCACCCACAAAGTCAGACCCTGAGGCCAAATTGCCCCTGAGATGCACCCACAGTTAAAACAGATCCTGAGTTGAATGTCTTGCAGGGGCAGCAGGCAAGTCTCTCTTAAAGGGGCAGCCCGGGCACCATTTCAAACCACTATCTGTACTTCCTTCAGGAAATACACATCTAGTTATAGTGGTTTGAAAAAACCACTATATTGTAATCCGAACGCTGCTAACTTATTCTTCTTCTTCTTCTTCTTCTTCTTATTATTAAGTTGATTTCCGCAATTAATACAGCCCGAACCGCTACACGCACAGACGCCGTTGAGGTGTCGTTTCAAAGCCAGCGTCCATGAGAGGTGTGCTAAGTATTTTTCGTGTCGATCGGATTTGTAGTTTTTGCGCAATTTGCGTTTGAAATTTTTTTTTCCCGTCATTGGAATGCACTGTCTCCAATGCTTTTCAATGGGTAATGGCAAAACGTGCCCTGAGGCGATTGAAATGGCAGTTGAGCTCATTGATATGCGCAGGCAGACCCAGTTACTATGCCAACGCCTACGAACGTCACATGACATCCCAAGGACAGAGCTTGTGCCACATAATATCAGCTCTTAAAGTGAAACCCACAGCACAAATGCAAATCTAGCTTCATCACATGACACATGCCCCTGAGATAGAATGTGCGACAAAGTGGATTTAGAAGCCCAGTGAGCCACCCTGGCTCTTAAAGGGCCGACGTGCCACAGTGATTCTTAAAGGGCCAGCGCACCGAAATGAGTCTTAAAGGGCCGGTGCGCCAAATCGAAAGCTGAGCGACCCCGGCCTCCAAATCGTAGGCTGAGCCACCCTGGCCTCCAAATCGGACCCAGTGTGGCCCGCTCAAAAAATCAGACCCAGAGTAGCACAGCCCACCAAATCGGATCCTGATGGGCCCCGCCCACCAAATCAGACCCTGAGAAGCCCCGCCCACCAAATCGGACCCAGAGTGACCCCGCCCACCAAATCGGACCCTGAAGGGCCCCGCCCATCAAATTGGACCCAAAGTGGCCCCGCCCACCAAATCGGACCCAGAGGGGCCCCGCCCATCAAATAGGACCCCGAGGAGCCCCGCCCACCAAATTGGACCCAGATTGACCCCGCCCACCAAATCGGACCCTGAAGGGCCCCGCCCACCAAATCGGACCCAGAGGGGCCCCTCCCACCAAATCAGACCCAGAGGGGCCCCGCCCACCAAATCAGACCCAGAGGGGCCCCGCCCACCAAATTGGACCCAGAGGGGCCCCGCCCACCAAATCGGACGATGAGGGGCACCGCCCACTAAATCGGACCCAGAGTGGCCCCGCCCACCAAAATGGACCCAGGGGGCTCCACCCACAAAATCAGACCCTAAGGGGCCCCACCCACAAAATCGGATCCTGAGTGGGCCCGGCCACAAAATCAGACCCTGAGGGGCCCCAACCACAAAATTGGACCCTGAGAGACCCCGGCCACAAAATCGAACCTAGAGGGGTCCCAGTCACAAAATAGGACCCTGAGTGGCCCCACCCACAAAATCAGACCCTGAGGGGCCCCACCCACAAAATCAGACCCTGAGGGGCCTCACCCACAAAATCGGACCCTGAGGGGCCCCAGCCACAAAATCGGACCCTGATGGGCCCCACCCATAAATCCAGACCCTGAGGGGCCCCAGCCACAAAATCGGACCCTGAGAGACCCCGGCCACAAAATCGGACCCTAAGGGGCCCCAACCACAAAATCAGACCCTGAGGGGCCCCAACCACAAAATCAGACCCTGAGGGGCCCCACCCACAAAGTCAGACCCTGAGGGGCCCCACCCACAAAATCGGACCCTGAGGGGCCCCACCCACCAAATTAGACCCTGAGGGGCCCCACCCTCAAAATCGGTCCGAGGGGCCCCACCCTCAAAATCGGACCCTGAGGGGCCCCGGCCACAAAATCGGACCCTGAGGGGCCCCGGCCACAAAATCGGACCCTGAGGGGCCCCGGCCACAAAATCAGACCCTGAGGGGCCCCGGCCACAAAATCGGACCCTGAGGGGCCCCACCCGCAAAATCGGACCCTAAGGGGCCCCGGCCACAAAATCGGACCCTGAGGGGCCCCACCCGCAAAATTAGACCATGAGGGGCCCCACCCGCAAATCGGACCCTGAGGGGCCCCACCCGCAAAATCGGACCCTGAGGGGCCCCGGCCCCAAAACTCGGACCCTGAGGGGCCCCAACCACAAAATCGGACCCTGAGAGGCACCGGCTACAAAATCGGACCCTGAGGGGCCTCAGTCACAAAATCAGACCCTAAGGGGCCCCGGCCACAAAATCAGACCCTGAGGGGCCCCACCCACAAAATCGGACCCTGATGGGCCCCACCCACCAAATCAGACCCCGAGGGTCCCCGCCAGCCAAATTGGACCCTGACGGCCCCGCCCACCAAATCGGACTCTGATATATCCCGCCCACCAAATCAGACCCTGAGGGGCCCAGCTCACCAAATCGGACCCAGAGTGGCCCCGCCCACCAAATCGGACCCAGAGTGGCCCCGCCCACCAAATTGTACCCTGAGGGGCCCCACCCACAAAATCAAATCCTAAGGGGCACCACCCACAAAATTGGACCCTGAGGGGCCCCGGCCACAAAATTGGACCCTGAGGGGCCCCACCCACAAAATCGGACCCTGAGGGGATCCGGCCACAACATCGGACCCTGAGTGGCCCCACTCACAAAATCGGACCCTGAGGGGCCCTACCCACAAAATCGGACCCTGAGGGGATCCGGCCACAACATCGGACCCTGAGTGGCCCTACCCACAAAATCGGACCCTGAGGGGCCCTACCCACAAAATCGGACCCTGAGGGGCCCCAACCACAAAATCGGACCCTGACGGGCCCCGGCCACAAAATCGGACCCTGAGGGGCCCCGGCCACAAAATTGGACCCTGAGGAACCCCACCTACAAAATTGAACCCTGAGGGGCCCCTACCACAAAATCGGATCCTGAGGGGCCCCACCCACAAAATCGGACCCTGAGGGGCCCCACCCACAAAATTGGACCCTCAGGGGCCCCGGCAACAAAATCGGACCCTGAGGGACCCCGGCCACAAAATCGGACCCTGAGAGGCTCCGGCCGCAAAATCGGACCCTGAGGGGCCCCAACCACAAAATCGGACCCTGTGAGGCACCGGCCACAAAATCGGACCCTGAGGGGCCCCACCCACAAATCCAGACCCTGAGGGGCCCCACCCACCATATCAGACCCTGAGGGGCCCTGTCCACCAAATCAGACCCTGAGGGGCCCCGCCCACCAAATCAGACCCTGAGGGGCCCCGCCCACCAAATCAAACCCTGAGGGGCCCCGCCCACCAAATCGGACCCTGAGGGATCCCTCCCACCAAATCGGACCCTGTGGAGCCCCACCCACCAAATCGGACCCTGAGGGGCCCCGCCCGCCAAATCAGACCCTGAGGGGCCCCGCCCACCAACTTGGACCCTGAGGGGCCCCGCCCACCAAATCAGACCCTGAGGGGCCCCGGCCACCAAATTAGACCCTGAGGGGCCCCATCCACAAAATTGGACCCTGAGGGGCCACGGCCACCAAATCGGACCCTGAAGGGCCCCGACCACAAAATTGGACCCTGAGGGGCCACGGCCACCAAATCGGACCCTGCGGGGCCCTCCCACCACTTCGGACCCTGAGAGGCCCCACCCACCAAATCGGACCTTGAGGGGCCCCACCCACCAAATCGGACCCTGAGAGGCCCCACCCACAAAATCAGACCCTGAGGGGCCCCAGCCACAAAATCGGACCCTGAGGGGCCCCACCCACAAAATTGGACCCTGAGGGGTTCCGGCCACAAAAATCGGATCCTGAGGGGCCCCGGCCACAAAATCGGACCCTGAGGGGCCCCAACCACCAAATCGGACCCTGAGGGGCCCCGGCCACAAAATCGGACCCTGAGGGGCCCCACCCACAAAATCAGACCCTGAGGCCAAAGTGGCCGCTGAGAGGCACCCACAGTTAAAACGGATCCTGAGTTGAAAGTCTTGCAGGGGCAGCAGGCAAGTCTCTCTTAAAGGGGCAGCCCGGGCACCATTTCAAACCACTATCTGTACTTCCTTCAGGAAATACACATCTAGTATTAATGTTGTAATCCGAACGCTGCTAACTTATTCCTATTTTTCAGTTGATTTCCGCAATTATTGCGGGCCGAACCGCTACACGCACAGACTCCGTTGAGGTGTCGTTTCGAAGCCAGCGTCCACGAGAGGTGTGCTAAGTATTTTTCGTGTCGATCGGCGTTTTAGTTTTTGCGCAATTTGTGTTTGAATTTTTTTTTTCCTGTCATTGGAATGCACTGTCTCAATGCATTTGAACGGGAAACTTAAAACGTGCCCTGAGGCGATTGAAATGGCAGTAAAGCTCATTGATATGCGCAGGCACACTCAGTTACTATGCCAACGCCTACGAACGTCACAAGACACCCCCAGGACAGAGCTTCTGCCACATATCAGCTCTTAAAGCGAAACCCACAGCACAAATGCAAATCTAGCCTCATCACATGACGCATGCCCCTGAGAGAGAATGTGTGCCAAAGTGGATTTAGAAGCCCAGTGAGCCACCCTGTCTCTAAAACGGCCGACGCGCCAAAGTGATTCTTAAAGGGCCAGCGCGCCAAATCGAAAACTGAGAGACCCCAGGCTCCAAATCGGAGGCTTAGCCACCCCGGCCTCCAGATTGGAGGCTGATCGACCCTGGCCTCCAAATCGGACCCAGCGTGGACCCGCTCAAGAAATCGGACCCAGAGGGGCTCCGTTCACCAAATCAGACCCAGAGTGGCCCCGCCCAGCAAATCGGACCCAGAGTAGCCCCGCCCACCAAATCGGACCCTGAGAGGTCCCGCCCACCAAATTGGACCCAGAGTGGTCCCGCCCACCAAATCGGACCCAGAGTGGTCCCGCCCACCAAATCAGACCCTAAGGGGCCCCACCCACAAAATCGGACCCTGAGGGTCCCCTGCCACAAAATCAGACCCTGAGGGGCCCAACAAAATCGGACCCTGAGGGGCCCCGCCCACCAAATCGGACCCTGAGTAGCCCCGCCCAACAAAACAGACCCAGAGTGGCTCCACCCACCAAATCGGACCCAGAGTGGCCCCACCCACAAAATCGGATCCAGAGTGGCCCCACCCACAAGATTGGACCCTGAGGGGCCCCGGCCACAAAATCGGACCCTGAGGGGCCCCACCCACAAAATCAGACCCTGAGGGGATCCGGCCACAAAATCAGACCCTGAGGGGCCCCACCCACAAAATCGGACCCTGAGGGGCCCCACCCACAAAATCGGACCCTGAGGGGCCCCACCCACAAAATCGGACCCTGAGGGGCCCCACCCACAAAATCGGAGCCTGAGGGATCCCCGCTAACAATTCAAGCCCTGAGGAGCCCAGGCCATGGAATTGGATCCTGAGGGGCCCCACCCACCAAATCAGACCCTAAGGGGCCCCACCCACAAAATCGGATCCTGAGGGGCCCCACCCACCAAATCAGACCCTGAGGCCAAAGTGGGCCCTGAGAGGCACCCACAGTTAAAACGAATCCTGAGTTGAAAGTCTTGCAGGGGCAGCAGGCAAGTCTCTCTTAAAGGGGCAGCCCGTTCACCATTTCAAACCACAATCTGTACTTCCTTCAGGAAATACACATCTAGTATTATTATTATTCAGTTGATTTTCCGCAATTAATGCTGCCCGAACCGCTAAACGCACAGACTCCGTTGAGGTGTCGTTTCGAAGCCAGCATCCACGAGTGGTGTGCTAAGTATTTTTTCGTGTCGATTGCATTTGTAATTTTTGCACAATAAGCATTTGAAAAAATTTTTCCCCATCATTGGAATGCATTGTCTCAATGCATTTCAATAGGAAAATTTTGCCATAGGAAGACATGAGGCAGCTTCATCACATGACGCATGCCCCTGAGAGAGAATGTGCGCCAAAGTGGATTTAGAAACCCAGTGAGCCAAACTGGCTCTTAAAGGGCCAACGCATCAAAGTGATTCTTAAAGGGCCAGCGCACCAAAACAAGTCTTAAAGGGTCAGCGCGCCAAATCGAAAGCTGAGTGACCCCAGGCTCCAAATCAGAGGCTGATTGAACCCGGCATCAAAATCGGAGGCTGAGCCACCCCGGCCTCCAAATCGGAGGCTGAGCCACCCCGGCCTCCAAATCTGAGGCTGAGCCACCCCGGCCTCCAAATCTGAGGCTGAGCCACCCCAGCCACCAAATCGGAGGCTGAGCCACCCCGGCCTCCAAATCAGAGGCTGAGCCACCCCGGCCTCCAAATCGGACCCAGAGTGGCACCGCCCACCAAATCAGACTCTGAGGGGCCCCGCCCACCAAAGCAGACTCAGAGCTGCCACGCCCACCAAATTGGACCCAGAGGGGCTCCGCCCACAAAATCGGACCCTAAGGGGCCCCACCCACAAAATTGGACCAAGAGGCCCCGGCCACAAAATCTGACCCTGAGGGATCCCGTCCACCATTTCAAGCCCTGAGGAGCCCAGGTCACCGAATCGGAACCTGAAGGGCCCCACCCACCCAATCAGACCCTGAGGGGCCCCACAGGCGAACGTGGCCCCTGAGAGGCACCCACAGTTAAAACGGATCCTGAGTTGTAAGTCTTGCAGGGGCAGCAGGCAAGTCTCTCTTAAAGGGGCAGCCCGGGCACCATTTCAAACCACTATCTGTACTTCCTTCAGGAAATACACATCTAGTTATTATTATAGTGGTTTGAAAAAACCACTATATTGTAATCCGAACGCTGCTAACTTATTCTTCTTATTATTCAGTTGATTTCTGCAATTAATACAGCCCGAACCGCTACACGCACAGACTCCGTTGAGGTGTCGTTTCGAAGCCAACGTCAACGAGAGGTGTGCTAAGTATTTTTCGTGTCGATCGGATTTGTAGTTTTTGCGCAATTTGCATTTGAAATTTTTTTTTCCCGTCATTGGAATGCACTGTCTCCAATGCTTTTCAATGGGAAATGGCAAAAGGTGCCCTGAGGCGATTGAAATGGCAGTTGAGCTCATTGATATGCGCAGGCAGAACCAGTTACTATGCCAACGCCTACGAACGTCACATGACGCCGCCAAGACAGAGCTTCTGCCACATAATATCAGCTCTTAAAGCGAAACCTACAGCACAAATGCAAATCTAGCTTCATCACATGACACATGCCCCTGAGAGAGAATGTCTGCCAAAGTGGATTTAGAAGAAGCCCAGTGAGCCAAACTAGCTCTTAAAGGGCTGACGCGCCAAAGTGATTGTTAAAGTGCCGGCGCACCGAAATGAGGCTTAAAGGGCCGACACGCCAAATCGAAAGCTGAGTGATCCCAGGCTCCAAATAGGGGGGTGAGCCACCCCGGGCTCCAAATCGGACGATGAGCCACCCCGGGCTCCAAATCGGACGATGAGCCACCCCGGGCTCCAAATCGGAGGCTGAGCCGCCCCGGGCTCCAAATCGGAGGCTGAGCCGCCCCGGGCTCCAAATCGGAGGCTGAGCCGCCCCGGCCTCCAAATCGGAGGCTGAGGGGCCCCGCCCACCAAATCAGACCCTGAGGGGCCCCGCCCACCAAATCGGACCCTGAGGGGCCCCGACCACCAATTCGGACCCTGAGGGGCCCCGACCACCAAATCGGACCCTGAGGGGCCCCGACCACCAAATCGGACCCTGAGGGGCCCCGACCACCAAATCGGACCCTGAGGGGCCCCGACCACCAAATCGGACCCTGAGGGACCCCGAACAAAAAATCGGACCCTGAGGGGCCCCACCCACAAAATCGGACCCTGAGGGGCCCCAACCAAAAATTCGGACCCTGAGGAGCCCCACCCACCAAATTGGACCCAGAGTGGCCCCGCCCACCAAATCGGACCGAGGGGCCCCGGCCACAAAATCGGACCCTGAGGGGCCCCACAAACCAAATCGGACCCTGAGGGGCCCCACCCACAAAATCGGACCCTGAGGGGCCCTAGCCACAAAATCGAACCAAAATCGGACCCTGAGGGGCCCCACCCACAAAATCGGACCCTGAGGGGTTCCGGCTGCAAAATCGGACCCTGAGAGGCCCCAACCACCAAATCGGACCCTGAG
The DNA here is from genome assembly GCF_039654945.1 of Dendrobates tinctorius. Lineage (NCBI taxonomy): Eukaryota > Metazoa > Chordata > Amphibia > Anura > Dendrobatidae > Dendrobates > Dendrobates tinctorius. Next base: position 24,582,386 of record NW_027361775.1, read on the forward strand.
GGGCCCCAGCCACCAAATCGGACCCTGAGGGGCCCCAGCCACCAAATCGGACCCTGAGGGGCCCCACCCACCAAATCGGACCCTGAGGGGCCCCACCCACAAAATCGGACCCTGAGGCCAAAGTGGCCCCTGAGAGGCACCCACAGTTAAAACGGATCCTGAGTTGTAAGTCTTGCAGGGGCAGCAGGCAAGTCTCTCTTAAAGGGGCAGCCCGGGCACCATTTCAAACCACTATCTGTACTTCCTTCAGGAAATACACATCTAGTTATTATTATTATTATTATTATTAAGTTGATTTCCGCAATTAATACAGCCCGAACCGCTACACGCACAGACTCCGTTGAGGTGTCGTTTCGAAGCCAGCGTCCATGAGAGGTGTGCTAAGTATTTTTCGTGTCGATCAGATTTGTAGTTTTTGCGCAATTTGTGTTAGAAATTTTTTTTCCCGTCATTGGAATGAATTGTCTCAATGCATTTGAATGGGGAAATGGCAAAACGTGCCCTGAGGCGATTGAAATGGCAGTTGAGCTCATTGATATGCGCAGGCAGAACCAGTTACTATGCCAACGCCTACGAACGTCACATGACATCTCCAGAACAGAGCTTCTGCCACATAATATCGGCTCTTAAAGCGAAACCCACAGCACAAATGCAAATCTAGCTTCATCACATGACACATGCCCCTGAGAGAGAATGTGCGCCAAAGTGTATTTAGAAGCCCAGTGAGCCAAACTGGCTCTTAAAGGGCCGAAGCGCCAAAGTGATTCTTAAAGGGCCGCCGCACCGAAATGAGTCTTAAAGGGCCGACGCGCCAAATCGAAAGCTGAGTGACCCCAGGCTCCAAATCGGAGGCTGAGCCACCCCGGCCTTAAAATCGGAGGCTTAGCCACCCTGGCCTCCAAATCGGACCCAGAGTGGCACAGCCCACCAAATCGGACATTGAGGGCCCCCGCCCACCAAATCAGACTCAGAGTGGCCCCACCCACCAAATCAGACCCTGAGGGGCCCTGCCCACCAAATCGGACCCTGAGGAGCTCCGTCCACCAAATCGGACCATGAAGGGCCCCGCCCACCAAATCGGAAGCAGAGGGGCCCCGCCCACCAAATCGGATCCTGAGGGGCCCCTCCCACCAAATCGGACCCTGAGGGGCACTGCCCACTAAATCGGACCGAGAGAGGCCACGCCCACGAAATCGGACCCTGAGGAGCCCCGCCCACCAAATCAGACCCCGAGGGGCCCCGCCCACCAAATCAGACCCTGAGGGGCCCCACCCACCAAATCGGACACAGAGTGGCCCCGCCCACCAAAATGGACCCAGGGGACTCCACCCACAAAATCAGACCCTAAGGGGCCCCACCCACAAAATCGGACCCTGAGTAGACCCGGCCACAAAATCAGACCCTGAGGGGCCCCAACCACAAAATCGGACCCTGAGGGGCCCCGGCCACAAAATCGGACCCTGAGGGGCCCCACCCAAAAAATCGGACCCTGAGGGGCCCCGGCCACAAAATCAGAACCTGAAGGGCCCCGGCCACAAAATTGGACCCTGAGCGGCCCATCCACAAAATCGGACCCTGAGGGGCCCCAGCCACAAAATCGGACCCTGAGGGGCCCCAACCACGAAACCGGACCCTGAGGGGCCCCAACCACAAAACTGGACCTTGAGGGGCCCCAACCACAAAATCAGACCCTGAGGGGCCCCGGCCACAAAATTGGACCCTGAGAGACCCCGGCCACAAAATCGAACCCAGAGGGGCCCCACCCACAAAATTGGACCCTGAGGGGCCCCGCCCACAAAATCTGACCCTGAGAGGCCCCGCCCACCAAATCGGACCCTGAGGGGCCCCACCAACCAAATCGGACTCTGAGGGGCCCCACCCACAAAATCGGACCCTGAGGGCCCCCAACCACAAAATCGGACCCTAAGGGGCCCTGGCCACAAAATCGGACCCTGAGAGACCCCAGCCACAAAATCGAACCCTAAGGGGCCCCGCCCACCAAATCGGACCCTCAGGGGCCCCGTCCACAAAATCGGACGTGAGGGGCCCCGCCCTCAAAATCGGACCCTGAGAGGCCCCGCCCACCAAATCGGACCCTGAGGGGCCCCGCCAACCAAATCAGAATCTGAGGGGCCCCACCCACAAAATCGGACCCTGAGGGCCCCAACCACAAAATAGGACCCTAAGGGGCCCTGCCCTCAAAATCAGACCCTGAGTAGACCCGGCCACAAAATCAGACCCTGAGGGGCCTCAACCACAAAATCGGACCCTGAGGGGCCCCGGCCACAAAATCGGACCCTGAGGGGCCCCACCCTCAAAATCGGATCCTGAGGGGCCCAACCAACAAAATCGGACCCTGAGAGGCCCCGGCCACAAAATCGGACCCTGAGGGGCCCCAGCCACAAAATCGGACCCTGAGGGGCCCCGGCCACAAAATCAGACCCTGAGGGGCGCCGGCCACGAAATCGGACCCTGAGGGGCCCCAACCACAAAATCAGACCCTGAGGGGCCCCACCCATAAAATCGGACCCTGAGGGGACCCACCCACAAAATCGGACCCTGAGGGGCCACACCCACAAAATCGGACCCTGAGAGGCCACACCCATAAAATCAGACCCTGAGGGGCCCCACCCACAAAATTGGACCCTGAGGAATCCCGGCCACTAATTCAAATCCTGAGGAGCCCAGGCCACCGAATCGGATCCTGAGGGGCCCCACCCACCAAATCAGACCCTGAGGCCAAAGTGGCCCCTGAGAGGCACCCACATTTAAAACGGATCCTGAGTTGAAAGTCTTGCAGGGGCAGCAGCCAAGTCTCTCTTAAAGGGGCAGCCCAGGCACCATTTCAAACCACTATCTGTACTTCCTTCAGGAAATACACATCTAGTTATTATTTTTATTTAGTGCGTTCCGCCGTTCCTAACATATATATTGCGATATTGTGGTTGATCGGCTCACTCGGCTGTACTTGGAGGTAGGCACGGGAACATTGTCTCTTTAAGAACTTCCTTTGGTTTATTATAGGCTGCATAAACCAAGGTGTAGTATAACAAATACGGCCCTCTGGGCAAGACAGGAAATCAAAACAAAATGTTAGCACAAAGCACAGTCCTTCTGAGAATGGGATTCCTCCCACTCACTGTTAGCAGATCACACACGGTTCAGATTGATTCCAGCACGACCACTTCTCTGGAGTGTTCCTCTCCAGACACTGAACAACAACTGCCTTTGGAGGCTAGTTATATAAGCCCCAGACCACACCCTGGAGCGGAGATAAGGTGGACATCCTCCCACCCACTCTATGCATGTCCACATAAAACAGCCCATTATACAAATTAGCTGTTAACCCATCACCGCACTAACTTAGTGTGCTGTAGGAAAATCTCTAGGTTTTATATCATTGACGCCATTAAGCACAGTAAAACATATCTCCCCCCAGCACTTTACCAGTGACTTTGCATATATATATTGTGGAAAAAAAGTATTTGGTCAGCCACCAATTGTGCAAGCTCTCACACTTAAAAAGATGAGAGAGGCCTGTAATTGACATCATGGGTACACCACAACTATGAGAGTTAAAATGAGAAACCAAATTGAGAAAATCACCTTGAGTGATTTGGCAAAATTTATTTAGCAAATTATGGTGGAAAATAAGTATTTGGTTGTTAACAAAAGTTCATCTCAATATTTTTTTATATATCCTTTGTGGGCAATGACAGAGGTCAAACATTTTTTGTAGGTCTTCACAAGGTTGGCATACACTGTTGGTGGTATGTTGGCCCATTGCTCCATGCAGATCTCCTCTAGAGCAGTGATGTTGTCAGGAACACCGCACTGCACTTGCTCACTGAGCCAGAGCGCATGTCCTGAGTACAAAGACTGTGCACAAAGATACCTGCGGAGCGGGCAGCAGTGGTGACAATGCATGCTCCAGGACCTGAATCACGTGACTGCTGGGGCATGGCCTAAACTCCACGGAGCTAAGAGCTGCAGGGAAACTCCTAGAAAGGTAACTACAGGACAATGTTACCAAGGGGCATAGACAGAGACAGAAAACAGATCAAGAGGTCAAAGCACAAGATAGCAATTCAGTACCAAAAGATTAGACAGAATGGATAGTCAGGATGTAGCAATAGATCAGAAAACCAGAACGGGCATTAGACGGAACAATAGGGATAAACTGTAACGGAGTAACGATAGCCAAGCCAGGAGGTCAGAACCAGAAAAGACAATGGTACCAAAACGAGAGACGGAGTACAGAGTGAAGGAACAAGCCGGGTCATACACGGGAAGCAAACAAACAACGCAGAGTACACGCACACCAGGGGTCAGACACACCAGAAGAGCAGTATAACTGACAGAGAATGCTAGTTTGGAGTGAGTATAAATACCCCTCCCAGATCCAAAGAGAGGCTGGCAAAATTTAACCCTGTGAGAACAGGACATTAACCATGTCCTAACCATGACAGATGTTTTGGGCCTGTCGCTGGGCAACATGGACTTTCAAATCCCTCCAAAGGCTTTCTATGTAGTTGAGATCTGGAGACTGGCTAGGCCACTCCAGGATTTTCAAATGCTTCTTACGAAGCCACTCCTTCATTGCCCTGGCGGTGTGCTTGGGATCGTTATCATGCTGAAAGACCCATCCAAGTTTCATCTTCAATGCCCTTGCTGATGGAAGGAGGTTTGCACTCAAAATCTCACAATACATGGCCTCATTCATTCTTTCATAAACACGGATCAGTTGTTTTGGTCTCTTTGGCAAAGAAACAGCCCCAAAGCATGATGTTGCCACCCCCATGCTTCACAGTAGGTATGGTGTTCTTTGGATGCAACTCAGCAATCTGTCTCCTCCGAACACGACAAGTTTTGTTTCTACCAAACATTTCTACTTTTGTTTCATCAGACCATTTGACATTCTCACAATACTCTTCTGAATAACCCAACTGCTCTCTAGCAAACTTCAGACGGGCCCGGACATGTACTGGCTTAAGCAGGGGGACATGTCTGGCACTACGAGATCTAAGTCCCTGGCAGCGTAGTGTGTTGCTGATGGTAGCCTTTGTTACGGTGGTCCCAGCTCTATGCAGATCATTCACTAGGTCCCCCCGTGTGGTTCTGGGATTTTTGCTCACCGTTCTTGTGATCATTTTGACCCCACGGGGTGAGATCTTGCATGAGGCCCAGGATCAAGGGAGATTATCAGTGGTCTTGTATGTCTTCCATTTTCTTATTATTTCTCCCATAGTTGATTTCATCACACCAAGCTGTTTGCCTATTGCAGATTCATTCTTCCCAGCCTGGTGCAGGGCTACAATTTTGTTTCTGGTGTCCTTCCACGTCTCTTTGGTCTTCACCATAGTGGAGTTTAGAGTGTGACTGTTTGAGGTTGTGGACAGGTGTTTTTTATACTGATAACAAGTTCAAACAAGTGCCATTAGAACAGGTAATGAGAGGAGGACAGAGGAGCGTCTTAAAGAATAAGTTACAAGTCTGTGAGAGCAAGAAATCTTGCATGCTTTTAGGTGACCAAATACTTATTTTTCACTATAATTTGCAAAATAAATGTTGCCAAATCAGACAAGGTGATTTTCCGGATTTGTTTTCTCATTTTGACTCTCATAGTTGTGGTCCACTTATGATGTCAATTACAGGCCTCTTTCATCTTCTTAAGTGCGAGAATTTGTACAATTGGTGGCTGACTAAATAATTTATATATATATATATATATAGAAATAACACACAAATACACACATGTATATATACACCCACACACAGATACACACATTATATGTATACAGTGGGTATGGAAAGTATTCAGACCCCCTTTAAATTTTTCACTCTTTGTTTCATTGCAGCCATTTGGTAAATTCAAAAATGTTCATTTTTTCTCATAAATGCACACACTGCACCCTATCTTGACTGAAAAAAACCCTGAAATTTTTGCAAATTTATTAAAAAAAGAAAAACTGAAATATCACATGGTCATAAGTATTCAAACCCTTTGCTCAGTATTGAGTAGAAGCATCCTTTTGAGCTAGTACAGCCATGAGTCTTCTTGGGAATGATGGCAACAAGTTTTTCATACCTGGATTTGGGGATCTTCTGCCATTGTTCCTTGCAGATCCTCTCCAGTTCCGTCAGGCTGGATGGTGAACATTGGAGGATAGCCATTTTCAGGTCTCTCCAGAGATGCTCAATTGGGTTTAGGTCAGGGCTCTGGCTGGGCCAGTCAAGAATGGTCACAGAGTTGTTCTGAAGCCACTCCTTTGTTATTTTAGCTGTGTGCTAAAATAACAAAGGAGCTATTTCTGGCGTTTTGACTTTTTTTCTCGCTACGCCGTTTAGCGATCAGGTTAATCCTTTTTTAATTGATAGTTCAGGCGATTCTGAACACGGCGATACCAAATATGTGTATGATTTTTTTTAATTGTTTTATTTTGAATGGGGCGAAAGGGGGGGGGGTGATTTTAACTTTTATATTTTTTAAAACATTATTTTTTTACTTTTGGCATGCTTCAATAGTCTCCATGGGAGACTAGAAGCTGCCATAACCCGATTGGTTCTGCTACATAGAGGCAATGAGCAGATCGCCTCCATATAGCAGAATTACTCACTTGCTATGAGCGCCGAACACCTGGTGGGGCTCACAGCACGCCGGCACTGACAACCATAGGGGTCTCCAGGAGACTTCTGGTTGTCATGCCAACGAACCTGCAATCACGGTGAGCGGATTTCCAGCCCTATGGCCAGAAGCGCGCGTTAAATGCCGTTGTCAGCGTTTTACAGCAGCATTTAATGGGTTAATGTGAGACAGAAGACCTCCGGAAGTTGAACCCTCAGGACCGCGATGGCGAACCTCCCTAGGGCGAGATGGCCAGGTGTACCACCCCCTATACAGGGAGCGTTAGGGGCAGACCCAGGGGAGACTATCGCCGCGGAAGCTGACACCTGGGGACAGCCGGGAGGGAATGTAGGCAGGAGACGTACAGGCGACCAGATGGAAGATGACGTCGACTGTAGGGAAGACTACTGAAGCCGCGAGGACGGAGGTGGACAGCAACAGTGGACGGTAGGAACCGGTACAGGGAGAGGCACAGGATCAGGTGGACGAAGGCAGGAACGGACTGGACCTGGAATGGAACACAGGAAGGTCACAAGCAAGGAAACTAGCGGCGGACCAGGCAAGGTACACAGCGCAGAGACAGGGGGAACGCAGGAGAGTGTGGACCCGATATCAAACGTGAACCACAAATGATAGGCAGAGAGCATAGGGTGAGGCTGCCTGACTGTTTTGCAACTAACTTAATTATGATAACAGGTTTATTCCCAAACTCAAAAGTTATCCCCTATAACTGTCCCCAAGACTTATGTCCACTGTACACTGACTCAGCTTTGCTATATAGTCAGCTCTCAACTCTGCTATTCACTCACTTAGGTCAGCTGTGCGAGGTCTGTGGGCTCACCAGGGTGGTATAAATGTGTATACTTATGTCCGCATCAGTATAATACTGTACCTGTTGTAAATAGATTTCCTCATCTGCAGTAATTTTGTTAATCGGTCACAAGATGTCGCTGTTACTTAAACATTGCTGAAAGACTGTGAGACGCATGAAAAATGTCAGAGGTGGGGCTACAATCGGGAAGAGGTGGAATACAGAAAGAGGAAGTGTGACCATCTTAAGGGGGGTCCGCAGTTATTCAGAACGAGGAGAGGATGTGTCGGAGGGGAATCCAACAACAGCCTCTCGTGGAAGCATCCCACCGAGACCAGCGCTGTGGCAGATTGGAGCTGATTATGTCCATGACCAGAACCTGTCCAGATGTAAGGAGATTTCTGCCAGGAATGCCGCTGAGAGACGGAAAAGGTTGGAACCTAGCGTGAGAGGTGATGGAAGTCACTGAGGAGTTAAGCTACAGTCATCAACAATACCATTCAAATGCTGGAGGGACCCCATATCTGTCAGTATACACCTATTGTTTGTCCCGAGCATACCTGGGTCAGTAAGAAAACTAAGGCCCACTGCCCCACTGCAGTGGGTAACTGTGCACGCACCTCACTACATTCATTCGCCAAAATATTCAAGGTTGAGAACCTCTAGTTAGATAGGCATATTGAGTGTGTAGTGCAGCGATGTCCGACTGCACTGTCTGCCAGCAAGCTCAAAACTGACACACCCAAAACTCTTCTTGCGAGGTTTTCTTTTTCCTTTCCTCGACCCTGTGGCTATGGGCCACCGGTAAGATCTGGGCTGGAGGCAACGGAGCAGCCCCACTACCGTCCTGCAGTCCGTTTCAAAAATAAAAGCCCATACTGGGTTTTCCTGAACAATTCCTTGATCAAATAACTTGACCAAGTTCACACTTAAGGTACTGTCACACTTAGCGATGTACCAGCGATCCCAACCAGCGATATGACACAGTCAGGATCGCTGGCACATCGTTAAGTGGTCGCTAGTGAGCTGCCACACAGGCAGATCTCACCAGCGACATCGCAGGGGTCAGGGGTCGCTACTTACCTGTCAGACATATGTATCAGACATAGCGATATCGCTAGCAATAGCACTATAACGTCACAAAATCCAGTGACGTTATAGCGATATTGCTAGCGATATCGCTTAGTGTGACAGGCCCTTTACTTTTATGTGGCCTTGTAATTCACAGACAACCTGCTGTACTCACAAGGCACTCCAGCGGATCTAATACGCTTCTGAGTGCATCCTGGGGGACACATAGCGACCCTCACATATGACTCTGGTCACTGCCTCACAGTGTTTCAGGCCCCGTTTTTTGCCAAAATCAACGCCCGGATTTGCTGCTACAATGCCTATTTGTTCACTAATTAAGAATCCTAATCTTCATCTAGGTGCCAACACGGTACGCAGCGGACTTCAGACCAAACTTGAACTTCTGTCTGTTTCAGGAGAGAGTTTCTGTGGAACATCATAGTACAGGAGAATTGTTCAACTTTGATAGACTTTGTTCACGGCTAAATAGTTGTAGTTTGTAAACTTTTAGGGTATTTTCTACATAGTTGAGGATGAACTATTCCTCTGAGTTCACTGAGGTTTTTCAGGGTGGGAAAGGGATATTTAGTTGGGGGACAGACGTAATTGATTGTAAGATTGTAAAGTGCGATGCTGTGTTGCAGGTGAGCCCGTACGTTGCACTTATAATTGTCTCAGTTTCCAGGGTGTAAAAAGTTAACAGGAGGCAGGTTTAGACAGGCACATTAGTGAGTAGATTAATAGAAGTATAGTAGTAGGTACAGATTTTTGGGTGCCACGCTGTGCAGCAAAAGGGTCTCAGTCTCCTAGCTGAATGGCTGTATAATGTTTTGAATGATTTCTATTTTCTGGTCGAGTCATCCACACAGCTAAGTAAAATAATTATGGTGAGTGAACTGTGTAGGAGTCTGTTTTCTAACCCGAGATTTTGCTGAATCCTGAAGAACACAATCCAGTAGACGACTTACACAGCCACACATACACTCGCTCAGCTCTGCCACACCAAACACTCAGACAACTGCTACACACTTAGCTGTGTCACACACTCGTCTGAGTCTTGCTCATCTTCCCTTTTCTTCACTGCTTGTCACGTGACCCAAAAGTCCTAGCAGGACCTTTTATCTTTACATAGACTGAAGAGTGGAGGAAGATCCTGTTAGGTCCATGATCCATGGTCATATTCAACTGCATCTGTGACCTTAGGATACAGATACAGCTGAAGTCTGACATTGGAGACACGTCATACTGCTGCATGAAATGAGATACTAATCTTCCCTCACAACTTAAGTGGACAAAGGCAACTCCCTACTAACCGCACCTTGGTATAATGCCTCAACTGTGTTGCCCAAAGTTACGTCCCTTCATAAGTGAAGCTCTATCTTAAGTATATAGCTGGAGTGCAAACTAATTATAAACACCAAAAGATGACCAGAGAGATAATAAAAGATAGGCTGGTACTAGAAACTTGACAGATGGACCCAGAGAGCAAAGAAAGCACAATCAGAGTAGAAATATCACTTTTCAAAGCATAAAATACAAAAACTGTGCTGTAGTTGGCAGTTTTGGTTGACAAGCTGTCACTACAGAGGATGCAACCACCTTTATTGAGCTGTCGATGAAGATGCTTCTAGAGTGAGGAGAGGTAGAAAACGCACACCTTTAGACTTGCTATTAGTGATGAGCGAACTTATCCAAGCACGTTGGAGTGTTATCTAATCATCTGGACGTGCTCGTATATTATCGAGTCTCTGAGGCTGCATAATTTGTGGCTGTCATACAGGCTCCACACGTGGACATGTGGGGGTGGGCTATTAGTCACACAATCCCCGCATGTGTTGAGACTGTCTAAGGCTAGTTTCACACTTGCTTTTTTTTGCAGCGCGTTTTTCCCGCAAAAAAACGCATTGAAAAAACGCATACATAAGCATACAACTGCTGCGTTTTTTTCAAGCATTTTTATGAGCATGCATGAAAAAAACGCAGCGTTTTTATGCGTTTGTATGCGTTTTTAGCGCGTTTTTACCGCGTTTGCGTTTTTTTCCAACATTTTTAGGTGGCCCCTCACACTACCCAAACCATGACTTTACTAACCCTAACCCTGACCCTAACCCTGACCCTAACCCTAACCCTAACCCTAACCCTAACCCTGACCCTAACCCTTAACAAAACCATACTTAACCCTAATCCTGACCCTAACCCTGACCCTAATCCTTAACAAAACCATACTTAACCCTAACCCTGACCCTAACCCTAACCCTAACCCTGACCCTAACCCTAACCCTAACCCTAACCCTGACCCTAACCCTTAACAAAACCATACTTAACCCTAATCCTGACCCTAACCCTGACCCTAATCCTTAACAAAACCATACTTAACCCTAACCCTGACCCTAACCCTAACCCTAACCCTGACCCTAACCCTAACCCTAACCCTAACCCTGACCCTAACCCTTAACAAAACCATACTTAACCCTAATCCTGACCCTAACCCTGACCCTAATCCTTAACAAAACCATACTTAACCCTAACCCTGACCCTAACCCTAACCCTGACCCTAACCCTAACCCTAACCCTGACCCTAACCCTAACCCTAACCCTAACCCTGACCCTAACCCTTAACAAAACCATACTTAACCCTAATCCTGACCCTAACCCTGACCCTAATCCTTAACAAAACCATACTTAACCCTAACCCTGACCCTAACCCTAACCCTGACCCTAACCCTAACCCTAACCCTGACCCTAACCCTAACCCTAACCCTAACCCTGACCCTAACCCTTAACAAAACCATACTTAACCCTAATCCTGACCCTAACCCTGACCCTAACCCTTAACCAAACCATACTAAACCCTAACCCTGACCCAAAACCCAACCCTAACCCTGACCCTAACCCTAACCCTAGACCCCCTTAACTAACCCTAACTCTAACTCAAACCCCTAAATTCCATGGTTAAAAAAAAAAACGCATATGCAAAAAAACGCTTACATGAGCATGCCAGTGCGCACATATGCGCATCCATAGGCTATAATGGCCATTTTTAGCGCAAAACGTGCGCATATGTGCGCATGCGCTTTTTTGCAGGGCCAAAAAATGCAACATGATGCGTCTGGAAAATCCAATCGCACACCCCAAAAAAACGCAGCGCATGAAAATCGCATACATGCGCTTACAAGCGCGCAGGTATGCGCACCCATGTTAAAAGATAGGGGAAAAAACGCATGCGCAGGTTAGCGTTTTTTTCCAGCGCTAAAAAACGCAAATGTGAAACCAGCCTAACAGCCGCAAATCATGCAGCCGCAGAGACTCGATTATATACGAGCACGCCCAGATGCTCGGATAACGTTATCGGAGCACATTCGCTCATCACTACTTGCTATTCATATGCATTGTCTATGTTCAGAAGTAGTTCAATATACTAATCTACATATTAATTAGAAATGAGTAAATTAATTAACAGGACTCTGGTCCAAAAGCCAGTCAGCAGTCCATGGCTGCTAGGCCCAATTCCACGGCCTCTTCCACCAGCCTTCCTCATTTTTTGTAGAAATGTAGACAAAATCCAACAAACTATATAGTAATGTAAAACAAGGTACAAGGTGTCTATAGGACAGGGGAGATTTTGAATTTCTGCACACACTTGTGGACACTGGACACTTATGGATTGTGTGAGGCCCACTGAATATCACAGCGCTATGTCACAGGCTCGATGGCACAGGTGTGAAAAAAGTGACTACAGGATAAGGGAGATTTTGAATTTCTGCACACACTAGTGGACACTGGACACTTTTGGATTGTGTGAGGCCCACTGAATATCAGAGCGCTATGTCACAGGCTCGATGGCACAGGTGTGAAAAAAGTGACTACAGGATCACAGAGATTTTGAATTTCTGCACACACTTGTGGACACTGGACACTTATGGATTGTGTGAGGCCCACTGAATATCACAGCGCTATGTCACAGGCTCGATGGCACAGGTGTGAAAAAAGTGACTACAGGATAAGGGAGATTTTGAATTTCTGCATACACTAGTGGACACTGGACACTTTTGGATTGTGTGAGGCCCACTGAATATCAGAGCGCTATGTCACAGGCTCGATGGCACAGGTGTGAAAAAAGTGACTACAGGATAAGGGAGATTTTGAATTTCTGCACACACTAGTGGACACTGGACACTTTTGGATTGTGTGAGGCCCACTGAATATCAGAGCGCTATGTCACAGGCTCGATGGCACAGGTGTGAAAAAAGTGACTACAGGATCACAGAGATTTTGAATTTCTGCACACACTTGTGGACACTGGACACTTATGGATTGTGTGAGGCCCACTGAATATCACAGCGCTATGTCACAGGCTCGATGGCACAGGTGTGAAAAAAGTGACTACAGGATCACAGAGATTTTGAATTTCTGCACACACTTGTGGACACTGGACACTTATGGATTGTGTGAGGCCCACTGAATATTACAGCGCTATGTCACAGGCTCGATGGCACAGGTGTGAAAAAAGTGACTACAGGATCACAGAGATTTTGAATTTCTGCACACACTAGTGGACACTGGACACTTTTGGATTGTGTGAGGCCCACTGAATATCAGAGCGCTATGTCACAGGCTCGATGGCACAGATGTGAAAAAAGTGACTACAGGATCACAGAGATTTTGAATTTCTGCACACACTAGTGGACACTGGACACTTTTGGATTGTGTGAGGCCCACTGAATATCAGAGCGCTATGTCACAGGCTCGATGGCACAGGTGTGAAAAAAGTGACTACAGGATAAGGGAGATTTTGAATTTCTGCATACACTAGTGGACACTGGACACTTTTGGATTGTGTGAGGCCCACTGAATATCAGAGCGCTATGTCACAGGCTCGATGGCACAGGTGTGAAAAAAGTGACTACAGGATAAGGGAGATTTTGAATTTCTGCACACACTAGTGGACACTGGACACTTTTGGATTGTGTGAGGCCCACTGAATATCAGAGCGCTATGTCACAGGCTCGATGGCACAGGTGTGAAAAAAGTGACTACAGGATCACAGAGATTTTGAATTTCTGCACACACTTGTGGACACTGGACACTTATGGATTGTGTGAGGCCCACTGAATATCACAGCGCTATGTCACTGGCTCGATGGCACAGGTGTGAAAAAAGTGACTACAGGATAAGGGAGATTTTGAATTTCTGCACACACTAGTGGACACTGGACACTTTTGGATTGTGTGAGGCCCACTGAATATCAGAGCGCTATGTCACAGGCAGAAATTGGCTAGTGTATCACAAACTACAAGTTGTATGTAGAATTGGGCAGAATAGGAATCTCCCTAGAGTGTAGGTCTGTAAGAACGGAACAAGTCCTCCACTTATCCTTCCACAGTGACACACAGATAGCTTCACTGTGGCCGTGATAACAGCCGTTACACGGTACTGAGAGGAGCGTGCACGTACACGGCTGTCCGGTGTACGTAAAATTGTCAAGCTCCGTGTTTTTTAAGTATACGGACTGACACACGCTGTCTCTCTATAGTTTTGAATGTGATCAAACAGCAAATATATTTAACTGTTTGAAAGCTAGACAAAACTAGTAGGTGCAGGTCTGTAAGAACGGAACATGTCCTCGACTTATTCTCAAAGAGTGACACACAGATAGCTTCACTGTGGCCGTGATAGCAGCCGTTACACGGTACTGAGAGGAGCGTGCACGTACACGGCTGTCCGGTGTACGTAAAATTGTCAAGCTCCGTGTTTTTTAAGTATACGGACTGACACACGCTGTCTCTCTATAGTTTTGAATGTGATCAAACAGCAAATATATTTAACTGTTTGAAAGCTAGACAAAACTAGTAGGTGCAGGTCTGTAAGAACGGAACATGTCCTCGACTTATTCTCACAGAGTGACACACAGACAGCCGTTACACGGTACTGTGTGAGGAGCGTACACCGCTGTATGGTGTGAAAAAATGCACGCTCAGTACCTCAGCAGGACAAAAAAAAAAATTGGGATTGCTTTTAAAAAAGCAGTTTGCAGAGCAGTGGGTAAACAGCAATGCAGCTGTCAGGAAGCCTTAGAAGGCAGCCTAACAACCAACACCGCTGATCCACCACAATATAGCCTCCCCTTGCACTGCACACACAGTGACTGGTGTGTTGTACAGGCAAAATCGCTAGCAGCAGAAGCAGTTTTTTTTTCTTCTTCCCTGCCTAATGCTCTCCCTACAGAATCATCAGCAGCAACCTCTCCCTATGCTAAGATCGGCAGAAGTAAGATGGCGGTCGGCGTGCACGCCCTTTTATAACCCCTGTGACGCCCACCAAAGCAAGCCAATCACTTGCATGCCCTTCTGAAAGATGGTGGTGACCCAATCCAAGGATTCGCGGTGGATACTGCGTCCATTTGTTATATAGAACCACGTGGGACGGCCGCAGGTGCCTCCTTGCAGTGTTGGTGTCTCCCTTAAAGCCCAGTCACTAAGAGCTCACAGTACAACTTATTGTACATTGATGAAGGTCCTAGACCGAAACGTCTGTATGTATGTACTGCAATTCATTAAAACCACCTTTCTGCATCAGAATCTTTTTGGTGTGTGCCAAGTCTATTTAAATTGTAATATCTGTCAGACTTGTAATCCCGGTCACCTTCAACGTGTGCCCCCGAAGCATCTTGCTAAGCCCGACTATCCTTTCCAAAGGCTCCAGGTGGACCATATCACGTTGCCTAAGTCTGGAAGGTATGAATACTGTTTGGTTGTTGTTGACATGCTCTCCAGTTGGCCGGAAGCATTCCCTGTTTCCAACATGACTGCAAAAACCACAGCGAAGAAACTGGTGATGGAAGTTATATGCAGATATGGGGTTCCAGAAGTTGTTGAAAGTGATCAAGGTCCGGCCTTTTCTTCTCATGTGTACCAAGAAGTTCTGACAATGCTTGGATGCACTGTAGCCTCCATACTCCGTACCACCCACAATCCAGTGGGGAAGTTGAGAGGCTGAATGACACACTGAAGGGACAACTGACCAAAATGATGCAGGAGACTACGGCTCCATGGTCAGAACTCCTACCCATTGTACTATACCATATCCGTACTACCCCTATTGCAAAATATGGCCTGTCCCCATATGAGATATTGTTTGGTGCTAGGCCCCAGTTGCAAAATTCCAGCCTTAGCAGTTATCAGAAGAAATTGACCGTGCTGTTCAATGTGTTATTCAGCTTAGTAAAAATCTTGCTAACACCTATGTTCTAGTTTTCTTTTCTTTTCCAGATTCAGCAGAAACCGACACCTGTTATAACCTGAAGCCTGGAGATTTGGTAGTCGTGAAGAGGCATGTCAGGAAGCATGGACTAGAACCCTTGTATGATGGTCCCTATCAAGTTCTCATCACCCAACAAGCCAATAGCAAATGAAGGGACATAATGTTTTGGTTTTTCGCATTTTCCATATTATCATTGGTAGAAGTTAAAGTTAGAATATATTCAAAGACTCAAAGATCAATACGATAAAGATAATGATCGTACTAAGGACAGTTGGTGGTCAGACACCTTCTCCTTTCTCAATCCAGCCAATTGGTTTAAGGGAATTGGGGGCTGGGTAGCTGGGATCTTACTAAGCTTGTTACACATTGCTGCCTGTATCTTTGTTGTATATGTGATACTAAAACTTGTTCTTTGGTGTATTTCTGTATGTATTGGAAATTCTACACTAAGCCAGCTAATGATGATACCAAAGACGTCGCTGCCCCTGCTCTTCTCTGCACAGATCTCAAAAGGCTACTTGATGAAGATGTTGAAGCCAAGCACATGCCTACCTACATAAGATCCCCACCACCGTCATCAAAAATTGTTATTCATGAACTGCAGTATACAGGGGGGACGGGTGCGCCGCGACAGCCATGACTGGTAACAGGGCATCAGTCATGTGAAGACCAGTACCCCTCAAGCTGTTAGCTTGGGATAGCACCTCTGATGCTGCATATGTGTTAAAAATTTTTATCTAGGGGGGAATGTGAAGGGTTAATACTAAAATCAGAGCTTAAGCTTCACTTCTCCATTTCCCTGTAGGTTTCGTTTCTTAATTTTTGTTGCTGTAAGATAAATTTTTATAATTGGCATGGGCTGTCATGAAACCAGACTGTTCTCATCAGGTACAAAGATAAGGGAGGCGGGAGTGTAAAACTCTGAAGAATATGTCATTATACTACTTTCTATTTGGATACGGACATATATGTAGTTTCCGGTTTTCTTGCAATATTATTGGCTTACAAAGTGAAATGATGCTATTGGTACTTGAGAACCTTGCATAATTAAGCAAAAGATTATAAAAGATGTGACTAAAATAAAGGGGCTTAGTGATCTGCCTCGATCCTCCCGTACAGAGACCCCAGTCTCCGTGTGGTCATTTGAGTTGCTAACAACACTGGAATAATTTGGAAATCACTGGATCAACCGTGAAGGGTTAATTTAGCCCTCCCAAAATAGCTACCTCGACAAAACAATATAAAAATAACTCATAGTATACATTCCACCCCTTGGTTTCAATCACTTTAATTAATTAACCTGCCACTAAACTATACCATTTATCATTATTTGCATTGCTCCTATATACACTCACTGGCCACTTTATTAGGTACACCATGCTAGTAAGGGGTTGGACCCCCTTTTGCCTTCAGAACTGCCTCAATTCTTCGTGGCAGAGATTCAACAAGGTGCTGGAAGCATTCCTCAGAGATTTTGGACCATATTGACATGATGGCATCACACAGTTGGCGCAGATTTGTCGGCTGCACATCCCTGATGCGAATCTCCCGTTCCACCACATCCCAAAGATGCTCTATTGGATTGAGATCTGGTGACTGAGGAGGCCATTTGAGTACAGTAAACTCATTGTCATGTTCAAGAAACCAATCTGAGATGATTCGAGCTTTATGACATGGCGCATTATCCTGCTGAAAGTAGCCATCAGATGTTGGGTACATTGTGGTCATAAAGGGATGGACATGGTCAGCAACAATACTCAGGTAGGCTGTGGCGTTGCAACGATGCTCAATTGGTACCAAGGGGCCCAAAGAGTGCCCAGAAAAAATTCCCCACACCATGACACCACCACCACCAGCCTGAACCGTTGATACAAGGCAGGATGGATCCATGCTTTCATGTTGTTTACGCCAAATTCTGACCCTACCATCCGAATGTCGCAGCAGAAATCGAGACTCATCAGACCAGGCAACGTTTTTCCAATCTTCTACTGTCCAATTTCGATGAGCTTGTGCAAATTGTAGCCTCAGTTTCCTGTTCTTAGCTGAGAGGAGAGGTACCCAGTGTGGTCTTCTGCTGCTGTAGCCCATCTGCCTCAAAGTTCGACGCACTGTGCGTTCAGAGATGCTCTTCTGCCTACCTTGGTTGTAACGGGTGGCAATTTGAGTCACTGTTGCCTTTCTATCAGCTCGAACCAGTCTGCCCATTCTCCTCTGACCTCTGGCATCAACATGGCATTTCCGGCCACAGAACTGCCGCTCACTGGATTTTTTTTCTTTTTCGGACCATTCTCTGTAAACCCTAGAGATGGTTGTGCGTGAAAATCCCAGTAGATCAGCAGTTTCTGAAATTCTCAGACCAGCCCTTCTGGCACCAACAATCATGCCACGTTCAAAGGCACTCAAATCACCTTTCTTCCCCATACTGATGCTCGGTTTGAACTGCAGGAGATTGTCTTGACCATGTCTACATGCCTAAATGCACTGAGTTGCCGCCATGTGATTGGCTGATTAGAAATTAAGTCTTAACACACAGTTGGACAGGTGTACCTAATAAAGTGGCCAGTGAGTGTATATTTATTTGCTACCAATAGAAAACCGTTTTTGTAAAAAACAACATCCTGGGCTTAAAACGGAAAAAATCAAAACAAAAACAGCATTGGACCAGCAGGTGCTAAAATATCAAATGTCTGTAGAAATCTTCTTTCTTCGGATCTTCTAGACCGCAATTTTTAAATGGATCTCTGTTGCAGGGAAGCATGGGGAGTATTATGCCCTCATCACTTTGGGGTGACTTCACTACTTTCCCTGGTTAGCAAAAGAACAGACTGAATATGAGTCAACAGTGTGATGCAGCAGCAAAAAAGGCAAATGCAATTCTAGGATGTATTAACAGAAGCATACAGTCTAGATCACGTGAAGTCATTATTGCCCTCTACTCCTCTTTGGTCAGACCTCATCTGGAATACTGTGTCCAGTTTTGGGCACCACATTTTAAAAAAGACATCAACAAACTGGAGCAAGTTCAGAAAAGAGCGACCAGAATGGTGACCGGTCTGCAAACCCTGTCTTATGAGGAAAGGTTGCAGGATTTGGGAATGTTTAGTTTGCAAAAGAGAAGACCGAGAGGAGACTTAATAGCTGTCTACAAATATCTAAAGGGCTGTCACATTGTAGAAGGATCAACTTTATTCTCATTTGCACAAGGAAAGACTAGAAGCAATGGGATGAAACTGAATGGGAGGAGACACAGATTAGATATTAGAAAAAACTTTTTGACAGTTAGAGTGATCAATGAGTGGAACAAGCTGCCACGAGAAGTGGTGAGTTCTCCTTCAATGGAAGTCTTCAAACAGAGGCTGGACAGACATCTGACTGGGATGATTTAGCGAATCCTGCTTTGATCAGGGGGTTGGACCAGATGGCCCAGGAGGTCCCTTCCAACGATTCTATGATTCTATGATTCAAAGAGCAATCTGTCCCTGCCCTTCATGACATTAACCCCTCGGTGCAGGTGTCCAATGGCTGAGCATAAGAGTACCTTTATCTTCTATTGCTGCCGCTGTTCAGGGCCTCAATTTATATGCCATTTGCATCAGCTGGTAGTCATAAGGATTCACCCTGGTGACGCTTTAGCAGCATCTGTGCTCAGTCTCATCACTCAATTGGACATCTTCAGTCTACACACAAGACACAACCTGCACTGTGGGAAAGTGAAATTCACAATCATACTTGAAAGTTCCGAAGTCTGGGCAGACCTAACTCAGTCCAAAGCAACAGTCCAAAATAACGCAGTCCATGATATATTCACAGTCCAAGATAGAATAACTTGTTCAATATAACTCAGTCCCTCAGTCACCCCTTGATCAAATGAATCAAACAAAATTACCGTAGGTTTGTTGGTCCAAATTAATTGTGCCCAGAATGACCTTTGAAATTTTCTATTGTAGCAAATATTTCTACTCTAGATAATAACTACTACATAAAATACCATATTTTCCGCTTTGTAAGACGCACTTTTTTTCCCCCAAACTTGGGGGGAAAATGGGGGGTGCGTCTTACAAAGAGGATATACATTACCAGGTGTAGGCTGCTGGGGTGTCCGGCTGTCCGTCGGCGCTGTGGGTGTCTCCAGGTTCCCAGCATGCGCTGATGGTGATCTCGGGACAGATCTCGCTGAAATCTCCACTCTCGAGATCTCAGTCCCGAGATCACCATCAGCGCATGCGCCGCCCCCGGCAGTGGCCGCCATATTGTCGGAGCCCAAAACAGAGGGAACCGAGAGGGAGCCCCGGGGCTCTGGCCTGTCGCAAAATGTCGCCAGAGCCCCGGGATTGGAACCAGAGACACCGCTGGGCACGTGGAGACACGGTTGGGCACCCGGAGACACCCACAGCGCCGACGGACATCCGGTAAATGTGGGCAGAGCCCCGGGCTGCTGCACAGACCCCCCTGGCAGCAGCGCAAGCCCCCCTGGCAGCAGTACAGCCCCCCTGGCAGCAGCGCAAGCTCCCCTGGTAGCAGCATGAGCCCCCCTGGTAGCAGCAGGAGCCCCCCTGGCAGCAGTACAGCCCCCCTGCCAGCAGCATGAGCCCCCTGGGCAGCAGCACAGACCCCCCTGGCAGCAGTACAGCCCCCCTGGCAGCAGCGCGAGCCCCCCTGGTAGGATCACAAGCCCCCCTGGTAGCAGCACGAGCCCCCCTGGCAGCGCGCTGCACATTGGAGCACCCTCTCATCCCTTCATGCGGCCTGCAGTTTCACCCCACTCCTGCCTCCTCCAGCAGCGACCCTGGGGCCCCACTTCACCACATCCACCACCCCCGGTAAGCAATAAGACACCTGGATTATAAGAGGCACCACCATTTTATTAAAAAAACGTTTTTTCCTATTTTTCTCCACAAAATTTGTGGTGCGTCTTATAATCTGGAGCATCTTATAAAGCGAAAAATACGGTATATCATATGTGTATGGACTTATACACTGAAATAAATCATAATATCAAAATATCAGATACCAGTTATCAAACACATCAAATTCATGTCAATCACATTTGCATGATAACGATGATCATAATCACCAGTACAATCATGTTCATGGAGATCACAAAATAATGTTACTACTAATCAGAATCAGTACAATTACATGTTAAGGAAAACAGAACCCAAACCAATTTGCTATTTACCCAATTCTAACAAATTATTATTTTTACATCATAATATACACATTACATCAACACACACACTCTGGCTTCACCTAATGCATTCATTCAGTAAGCAGGAGAGATTCTCATTTACATATAGACAAACACACACTTTGGGTACCCACACATTTGCATTGCATGACTCAGGTGTAGGTGAGCAAAGCTATATCGGGAACAAAAGACTGACATTAACAAACTAGCATTCATTGAAATCATTTAACATATATGTTCTTCAAAACCCAATTTGCACGGGAGCTCCCAAAAAATAAAAAATGTTAAAACTCAAAAATAAGTCATAAAATATCATCCTATATTAGGTAGATGGACTCATTTTTCACTACTGCAGAAATGAACTATTTTACTGTGCACTGTATTTACATGTTAATTAAATGGCCAAGGTTTCTTCTTTAAAGGGGGTTTTACACATAGCGATAACGCTACCGATATCGCTATAACGTCACCGATTTTGTGACGTCATAGCGATATCGCTAGCGATATCGCTATGTGTGATACTTACCTCCGACCGGCTCCCCCGTTGTCCATCGCTGATCGCGCGAGAATGTCCGGCTCCATTTCTCATCGGGCGCTTCCTGCTGGCGCCGACGAGCGACGCGTGAACGCGGGCGGGAGGACGTCAGGGTCGCTGTGTGTGAAAGGTGAGTATTGTGCGCTGCGTCGCTGCTGCATTGCTGTGAGGTCTGCCTGTGTGACAGCTCACTAGTGATCATTTAGCGATGCACCAGCGATCCTGACCAGGTCAGATCGCTGGTGCATCGCTAAATGTAAAGGGGCCTTTACTCCTGCAAACAAAAGGTTAATTACACCCCCCACCCCCCAATCAAACATGTAGTGGACTGAAAAGAGAAAAAAAAACAATTCCTTTAAAAAACCAAGAATGCTAAATACAGTACAATTAAAATTCAGAAAATGAGCTCATAAAAAATAAAAATATACCAAATAAAAAGTAAAAATAAAAATACCATGTGGATATCCATGACAAATACACAAAGCACATACAGTGACAAAGACAACACTTAGTACAAATAAGTCATCTATTATCTTGTCAACCCCCCAGTATATTATCAGTCATCTAACTTTAGTTCAGTCTTAAATTCATTGTCTGTACTGTCACTCCCTCTTTTCCTTGTATGTTTCTCTCACATGGCTCCCACATGCAGAATCATCATATATCTGCTGTGGTCTTTTGCCTTTTAAAACATCAAGGTCTATTGCAAATCCTCAAATGCGAAATGCACATTTATGTATCACCAAGACCAAACCCAATTCATCATATATCAGCCAGCGCATACATCACAGTATGCTCACAGGAGTATTTCTCTTCATATATCAGCCAGCGCATACTTCATAGTATGCTCACAGGAATATTTCTCTAAGAAACTCTAGAATGAAAACAAACATCATTAGACATCAAAAAATGTCAAAACTGTTCAAACAATTTTCAGGGTTGTTCCACAGCTTTTATCTAAAATCTACATTTAAAATTAGTCCATGAGGGAATCATGGCAGGGGGTGTAGTATGCCATGGTATTGGAAGAGTGCAAGGGGCGGTTACAGTGGGGGCTTTGCATGCCTCCATCAGGTGTCCCACCTCTATCTTTCCAACCCCCTATCTCATTTGTCGCCACCCTCTTGGGTCTGGCGAGTTGCAATTTACTTCTCCTCCTCAGATCTTGCCATCTCCTCAACAGGTCACTTGTAGAGATCCCATCTATCTCCTGGAAAGGAACTCCACTAGCTATCAGGTCACAAAACAACTCCTTCCTGCTCTTTCTAATTTGAGTATCATCCTCTATTCTCCTTTCTTGATCTACTCTCTCTACTGTACTATTTTTTGATACTTTTGCTCTCTCTAGAGCAGATAGCTGGGAGATTAAATTGCATCCTGTGTAGACATTAGTGGAATTTCCCAAAAGTGCACTGAACATAGTGAACACTGGGGCTTTGTAAGAAGCTGAGGCACCTTCTATGAACTTATTCTTCATCAATACTGTCAATATTGCAGCATCTGGTCCCTTGGAATCCTCCACAACAGCAAAATGATCATTCAGATCTGGCAAAGGTGTAAGCATCGTTCCTATTCTGCTGTGTTCCGGACTTTGCCCTTACTGTTGCCCTTAAGCCTGGCTTCATTCGGCCATACTGGTTCCTGTGACATCACCGCCTGTTGGTCCCGCCCGCCGGGTTTAAATAGCTTTCCTGGACGTGACTACCTTGCTTGTATATCTTGTCCTGTACCTGATCTGCTAGCTGGGAGTTGCACGCTGTGCTACCTCCTTCCTTCCTGCTGAATCCACCTGGATTACCTGCTGCCTACTGCCGCCGCCTGGACCCTCTGACGGTGTCTGCCTGAAGGCTCCTTCCAGCTCTGCCTTCACCGCTCACCGCTACTACAGCACTCACGGTATGCGCTGAAGATCTTGACTGCTGTGTGCGTTTCACCTGAGAGACTTATCCCTGCTACCTTTACACATCCAGTATCAATTACCTAGTGACTTTCTCTGCCACTGCACTGTGCCCGAAGATTCCCCTCCCGCAAGGGAGAGGGCTAAGTGACTGTCCTTGCCTGCATTCTTAAGATTGTGTCTGCTTACATCTACATAGTGCTGGTGTACAATTTGCTATCTACTGGACTGAGTTCTGCTGCTGTTACCACTGCTGTCATTGTCTGGCTCCGCCAGCACCTGTGCTGTTCTGTGCTGCTTGTTTAATACAAACTACTTTCACGTATACCTGTGTCTGTGACTCTATCATCTAGCCACTGTCTTCATAGAAACCTACTATACATCATTACAGGATATACAAGCCCCCAATATGGAGACCGCAGGTGTAGAGTCCCTGGAGAAACGTGTAAGCAAGCAGCTTGCTTTGATACGGCAGGATGTGGCAGGCATTAGGACCCAGCTGGACACGCTGGAGCAACGTATCGAACACAATGCCGGGGCAGCAGAGGCACAGTTGCAACGACTGGCAAATCGGATTACGGCGCTGGAACAAGCAGCTCCTCTTCAGGGTGATCGTGTTCTGGCGTTGGAGCAAGCGATTCCTATGCAGCTCGATCGGATTGCTGCTCTGGAACAGGCCCCAGCCGCGCAGGTAGCAGGTGCTGCCCGGGATACTACACCGACCTTCCCGAAGCTTCCTCCCTTCCGGTTCGCTGGTGAGAGGGATAAATTCCGAGGATTTTTGAACCAGTGCCGGATCTTCTTTGCTGCTCATGCCCCACAGTTCACTACTGAACGCTCCAAAGTTCTGACTATAGTCATGCTGCTGTCTGGTAAGGCGCTCGCGTGGGCCAACCCTTTGATTGAGACCGACGACCCTCTGCTTAACTCTATGGACAATTTTATTGCCGCAATGACGCAGATGTTTGATGACCCGAACCGAGCTAATACTGCTGAGACGACGCTGCTGACCCTTCGGCAGGGGAAGCGTTCGGTGCTGGAGTATGCATTGGACTTCCGTAGATGGGCTTTAGACACCACCTGGAACGGGGCAGCCAAGCAGGCCATCTTCCGCAGGGGATTGTCTACGGCAGTTAAGGATGAACTGGCACGCGGGGACTCGCCCGTGCTTCTTGGGGACTTCATCAATCACTGCATCCGCATTGACAATCGACTCTCCGAGCGCAGACAGGAGTGCTGGTCTGATCTACGGTTTAATAACACTGTTCCGTTCTCTTCTCCCTCCAGAGATGTCACCAGCAGGAGGAATCCCGAGCCCGAACCGATGCAGGTGGATGCCGTACGTAGAAATCCTCCTGATGCCCGCAAGGAGCATCGCTTTAAGGAAAACCTGTGCTTCTACTGCGGGGGGACCGGTCACTTCATCTCCGAGTGTCCAGTCAGGAGACGTAAGACGGCTGCAGCTATCATTGATTGTAACTCCGAGGCGGGGGAGTCCTGCGTCCTAGATCTGAACAATTCGGGGGGCAGAGACAATCAGAGAGACCTGGACTTTGCCGATATGAATTCGCTGGCATCTCTTCCATTGAACGCAGTGGTGATCTCAATGACATCCGTCGTTTCCTCCTACTTCGCTACTAAGAAGAATTCCCACTATTACCTATCCTTGAGGGTCTGCTTCCAGGGTCGGTGTGTCGAGAGCGCCGCCATGTTGGACTCCGGGGCCAGTGGGAACTTCATGGATATCGCGTTTGCAAGGAAGCATGGAATCAGGGCAGTGAAGAGGGAGTCGTCAGTCTTGATGGAGACAGTAGACGGGTCGCCACTTACATCTGGACCGGTAACCATGGAGACTGAGTCGGTGAAGGTATGCATTGGAGAGGAACATGTGGAACATTTGTCCTTTTTACTAATATCTTCTCCTCACTTCCCTATTATCCTGGGGTTACCTTGGCTCCAGGTTCAGAATCCTCGCATCAACTGGGAGACCAGGGAAGTGCAGTTCCCTCCAAGTTCTAACAGCAACCCCGCTATTCCTAAGGTCGCGGCTATCCCCAAGGTAGTAGCTACGACTGAGGGACAATTACCACCGGAGTATCAGGATCTGGCAGAGGTATGTGACAAGAAGAGGGCAGATATGTTACCTCCCCACCGGCCTTATGATTGCCCGATAGAACTGGTATCTGGGGCGGAGATCCCATTCGGGCGTATTTACCCTTTGTCTGGTCCTGAATTAAAGGCCTTGAAGGACTTCATCGACGAGAATCTCGCCAAGGGCTTCATCCGACCGTCTACTTCTCCTGCGGGTGCACCAATCTTCTTCGTGAAGAAAAAGGACGGGGGTCTGCGTCCTTGCATGGACTACCGTGATTTAAACAAGGTAACGGTCATGAATCGGCACCCGCTACCCTTAATCTCTGAACTACTGGAGAGGGTGAAGCAGGCTAAGATATTCACCAAACTGGATCTTCGGGGAGCCTACAATCTCGTGAGAATTCGGTCTGGAGATGAGTGGAAGACGGCCTTCCGCTGCCGTTATGGACACTTCGAGTCACGGGTCATGCCGTTCGGACTACGAAATGCTCCTGCAACCTTTCAGCATTTTGTTAATGACATTTTCCGAGATGTGCTTGATGTATTTATGGTTGTGTATCTCGATGACATTTTAATCTTTTCCAGTGATCTCGAGGAACATCGGCTCCACGTGAGGACAGTGCTGCAACGCCTGCTGCATAACCATCTTTACATCAAATTGGAGAAATGCGAGTTCCACAGGGCAACAGTGCAGTTCCTCAGTTATGTCATCTCTCCACAGGGTCTCCAGATGGACGATCAAAAGACCAGAGCGATCCAGGAGTGGCCAGCGCCAGGATCGGTGAAAGAAGTTCAGAGGTTTGTGGGATTCGCCAACTTCTATAGGCGCTTCATCCGTAACTTCTCTGAGATTGTGGCTCCCATCACCCAACTGACTAAGAAGGGGGTACCGTTCCGGTGGACTCCGCAAGCCCAGGAGGCGTTCACACGGCTGAAGGACAAATTTGTGTCGGCTCCCATCTTAAGACATCCAGACCCAGACCTGAGCTTTACTCTTGAGGTGGATGCATCGGATGTCGCCATCGGCGCAGTGTTGTCACAGAGAGGAGGTGAGAAGGCAGTTCTTCATCCTTGTGCCTTTCTTTCTCAGAAGCTATCCCCGGCGCAGAAGAACTATGACGTAGGGAACAAGGAGTTACTGGCGATTGTGACGGCGTTCAAGGAGTGGAGACACTTGCTGCTGGGGTCCTCAACTCCGATTACAGTTCTTACCGACCACCGAAACTTGGAATTCATGCAGTCCGTAAGATGTTTGAACCCACGTCAGGCACGTTGGAGCTTGTTTCTAAACCAATTCAACTTCATCATCTCCTACAGGTCGGGGGCACGGAATGGTAAGGCAGATGCGCTATCTAGGATTGCTGCTCCTGAGGAAGTGATTAAGTCGTCTCCTAGTACTGTTGTGTCTCCCGCTCATTTCATCTCTGCAATCCATCATCAGGATCTTCTGTCTGAGATCAAAGCAGCATACGCAGCAGATCCGTTGCTAAGGCAACCTACCCCCGAAGTAAGCCTAAATTTCAGTGGAGGAGTGTGGTTACAGGAGAATCGGCTGTATGTACCAGAGGTGACAAGACTTGAAGTCCTCCGACTGATCCATGATTCTAAGATTGGGGGACATCGTGGAATAACGAAGACCCAAGAGTTCCTGGCTCGGTACTTCTGGTGGCCTTCGTACCGGAAGGACGTGGAGGGATACGTGTCATCCTGCGAGGTATGTGCTCGGTTCAAGACGCCTCGTGCGTCGCCTTCTGGGTTGTTACAACCCTTGCCTATACCATCTCGTCCCTGGAGATCCATCTCAATGGACTTTATTGTTGAACTACCGGTCTCCAAGGGTAAGAACACCATTCTAGTGGTCGTGGACCGCCTCACTAAGGCAGCACACTTTATCCCTTGCGCTGGATTACCCACAGCAAAACAGACTGCAGACTTGTTGATTCAAGAGGTGGTCCGTCTGCACGGAGTCCCGGATGAGGTGATCTCTGATCGTGGGGTGCAGTTCACGTCTAGGTTCTGGAGGTGTTTCTGCGCGGCTCTGGATATTAGAGTAAGTCTGTCTTCGGCTTACCATCCACAGACCAATGGACAGACGGAACGTACGAATCAGACCCTGGAGCAGTACCTCCGTTGCTACTTAAGTCATCTGCAGGACGATTGGGTAGATCTGCTTCCCCTGGCAGAATTCACATATAACAACTCGCAGCACTCCTCGACTAAGCAGTCACCGTTCTTTGCTAATCAGGGTTACCACCCAAGCATCTTGCCGCAGTTCCCCAAGGAGGCTGCTGTGCCTGCTGTGTCTGACCATCTTTCTTTCTTACAGCAGAATTTGGAAGCTCTGAAGACCACCTTGACGACAGCGCAGGAGAGGTATAAGAGAGCAGCAGATCGTACCAGGAGGCCGGCTCCGGTGTATAGGGTGGGAGATACGGTCTGGTTGTCTACCAAGAATCTGAGGGTGAGGGCACCGACTGTCAAGCTTGGGCAGAAGTTTGTAGGGCCATACAAGATCGTGGCTCTAGTGAATTCGGTAGCGGTGCGTCTGAAATTACCCCCTGCCTGGAAGGTTCACCCGGTGTTCCATGTTTCCCTACTAAAGCCAGTTGTACCAAATTCCTTCCCAGGGCGTACTTCCTCTCCTCCAGCTCCAGTGCTCGTTGATGGACATGAACAATATGTCGTGGAGAAGATTCTGGATTCACGGATCTTCAGAAGGAAGCTGCAATACCTGGTCAAGTGGCAAGGATACTCTGTCGAGGATAATTCCTGGGAACCGGTGGAGAATATCTGTGCTCCGCGGCTGCTGGAGCAGTTTCATCTAAGGTACCCGGACAAGCCTGGTCGAAGATTGTCCGGAGGACATTCTTTAAGGGGGGAATAATGTAAGCATCGTTCCTATTCTGCTGTGTTCCGGACTTTGCCCTTACTGTTGCCCTTAAGCCTGGCTTCATTCGGCCATACTGGTTCCTGTGACATCACCGCCTGTTGGTCCCGCCCGCCGGGTTTAAATAGCTTTCCTGGACGTGACTACCTTGCTTGTATATCTCGTCCTGTACCTGATCTGCTAGCTGGGAGTTGCACGCTGTGCTACCTCCTTCCTTCCTGCTGAATCCACCTGGATTACCTGCTGCCTACTGCCGCCGCCTGGACCCTCTGACGGTGTCTGCCTGAAGGCTCCTTCCAGCTCTGCCTTCACCGCTCACCGCTACTACAGCACTCACGGTATGCGCTGAAGATCTTGACTGCTGTGTGCGTTTCACCTGAGAGACTTATCCCTGCTACCTTTACACATCCAGTATCAATTACCTAGTGACTTTCTCTGCCACTGCACTGTGCCCGAAGATTCCCCTCCCGCAAGGGAGAGGGCTAAGTGACTGTCCTTGCCTGCATTCTTAAGATTGTGTCTGCTTACATCTACATAGTGCTGGTGTACAATTTGCTATCTACTGGACTGAGTTCTGCTGCTGTTACCACTGCTGTCATTGTCTGGCTCCGCCAGCACCTGTGCTGTTCTGTGCTGCTTGTTTAATACAAACTACTTTCACGTATACCTGTGTCTGTGACTCTATCATCTAGCCACTGTCTTCATAGAAACCTACTATACATCATTACAAAAGGATTGCGAGTTATGCCACCGATACCTGCGATTTCTCTCAATCTCTGAACTCCATCTGCAAGAGTCTCCCATCGTGTCTGTGGTATAATTCCATGGGAGAGTCATACATTTGTGCCACAGAATCCCTCACCAAATGCAGCAAAGAGAAAGTCTCTGTAGTGTCCCTTGCATGTCTCATATTTAGACGCACCATAGCATCAATACAAATACTACAAAGTCCTACTGCCTCAAGACGGTTCAAAATTATAGTATCGGCTCCCTGATCCCATAATCTGAGAATCCATGCTAACAAAGGTTCTCCTGCTTGCTGCCTGTACCTGGTAGCTAATTCTGTTAATTCTCCTGCTGTATAATTCCTAGTTTCCTCAGTCATTGAAGCTTCTGCTCCTGTAGCTGCATTTCCTGCATCCATCCTATCTCCACTACGCTGTGTGACTTCTCTCCTAGTTTTAGTAGTCACCTGTCTTCCAGGTGCAAAAATTAAAGATGTGTCTGACAGGATATCAGGACTCTTCAGACCTACAGATGACTACCCATTCCTGCTACTACATGTGGGGACAAATGACACCGCAAGAAACGACCTGGAAACCATCTGCAGAGACTTTGAAGACTTAGGCAAGAACTGGGAGCGCAGCTGGTCTTCTCTTCCATCCTCCCAGTGGATGGCCATGGAACAAGGAGGTGGAATAAGATTCTGCAGGTGAACAACTGGCTACGTCGATGGTGCCGTCAGCAACGATTTGGATTTCTGGATCACGGAGTGAACTACTTATACGATGGACTACTTGCTAGAGATGGGGTGCACCTTACGAAGACTGGAAAGCAGGTATTTGGAAGTCGCCTTGCTACACTTGTAAGGAGAGCTTTAAACTAGAACAACATGGGAAGGGAAGCAAAAGACCAGAAAAAGCCATACACCTGACACATGCTACTGAGAACTCTGCTATTAGAAGTGGAAAGGAAGAACAAAGACGAAAGAATCTAATTAAAAAAAATATTGGAGAAAGAGAAACCAATCACAAACTAAAATGTTTCTATACTAATGCACAAAGCATGGGCAACAAACAAGGAGAATTGGAACTACTAACACAGGAAAAGAAATATGATGTCATTGGAATCACTGAAACTTGGTGGGACAATACACATGATTGGAATACAAGACTAGAAGGATACAACTTATTTGCAAGAAACAGACTTGATAAACGAGGAGGGGGTGTCGCATTGTATGTTAGAAATGCGTATATCTGCACAGAGATTGAAGCTTCAGAGACTGGGAGTTCTGTGGAAACTGTTTGGATAAGAATACAAGGACAGAACAATGGAAAGGACACCATTGTAGGCATTTACTACAGGCCGCCTGTGCAAGCTGAAGATATGGATGAACTCTTTATGCATCAAATGGCCAAGTTCTCCAAAAAATGTGACATAGTTGTCATGGGAGATTTCAACTATCCAGACATTTGTTGGGAATCTCTCTCAGGCAAAACTAACAGGTCAAGGAAATTCTTATCCTCTCTTGCTGACAACTTTATCTTCCAAAAGGTAAAGGAGAAAACAAGGGGAACTGCTACCTTGGATCTAATCCTTATAAACAGGGAGGAAATGGTTGAGGAGGTAAAAGTGGCTGGGACCCTAGGAGGTAGCGACCATGCTATTTTAGAATTTTGGATAACTAGAGGCGGAAGACCTGTGAAGACTCAGACGTCAAGGTTAGATTTCAGAAAGGCAGATTTTAAGGGATTCAGAAAGAGAATTGGAGGGATCCAATGGCTGGATATCCTTAAAGACAAAAATGTCCAGGAAGGATGGGAAATCTTGAAAAATGAAATTCTCAAAGCACAGTTGTTAACAATTCCGAAAAGAGGGAAGAATAGGAAGCATTTAAGGAAACCAGGATGGATGAACACAGAACTTAAGCACATGCTAAAAAGGAAGCAAAAAATGTTTATAAAATGGAAAGAAGGAGGCATATCTAAAGAAGAATATAATGCTGTCTGCAGAACCTGCAAGGCACAAATCAGATTATCTAAAGCTGAAAATGAATTGAGGCTTGCAAGAGATGTCAAAAGCAATAATAAAGGATTTTGGGGATATGTCAAAAGTAAAAGAAAAGTCAAAGATGCTATAGGATTTTTACAGGATGAAAATGATGAAATGGTAAGACAGGATGTTGAGAAGGCTGAACTTTTAAATTCCTATTTTGCATCTGTTTTCTCTCAGAAAGGAAATGTAACATCAACTGTTATTCACTGTCCTATTAAGGGAATAGAAGAATCCAGGATATCTATAAACAGAAAGATAGTGAGGAAACACTTAGCTAACCTAAATGTATTCAAGTCTCCAGGTCCAGATGAATTACACCCCAGAGTACTGAAGGAGATAGCAGAAGAAATTTTTGAACCCCTCTCCATAATCTTTGAAAATTCTTGGAGAACAGGAGAAGTGCCAGAAGACTGGAGAAGAGCAAATGTTGTTCCTATCTTCAAAAAGGGGAAGAAGGCGGACCCAGGCAACTATAGGCCGGTGAGTCTGACTTCTATACCAGGAAAGATCTTTGAACAAATTATTAAACAACATGTATGTCAATACCTGGATAAGAATGAAGTGATTAAACAGAGTCAGCATGGGTTTGTAACTAATAAGTCATGTCAGACTAATTTAATTTCCTTCTATTATGGTATTACTGATTGGGTGGATCAAGGAAATGCTGTAGATTTAGTATATCTTGACTTCAGCAAAGCATTTGACAAAGTCTCTCATACAATCCTTATTGAAAAAATGACTAAGTATGGAATGGACAAGGCAACTGTTAGGTGGATTCATAACTGGCTTAGTGATCGGACCCAAAGAGTGGTCGTAAATGGCTGCACATCCAGTTGGAAGAATGTCTCAAGTGGGGTACCACAGGGCTCTGTCCTGGGCCCTGTATTGTTCAACATCTTTATCAACGATTTAGATGAAGGAATTGAGGGTAAACTGATTAAATTTGCTGATGACACAAAGCTAGGAGGGATAGCTAATACTAGAGAAGAGAGAGAGAGGATTCAAAAAGATTTAAATAAACTGGAGAAGTGGGCAGCAACTAACAGAATGGTTTTTAACAGGGAGAAATGCAAAGTACTACATCTGGGCAATAAAAATGAAAAAAGCATATATAGAATGGGAGGAATAGGGCTAAGTGACAGCACATGTGAAAAAGACTTGGGTATACTAATAGATCACAGACTGAATATGAGTCAACAGTGTGATGCAGCAGCAAAAAAGGCAAATGCAATTCTAGGATGTATTAACAGAAGCATACAGTCTAGATCACGTGAAGTAATTATTTCCCTCTACTCCTCTTTGGTCAGACCTCATCTGGAATATTGTGTCCAATTTTGGGCACCACATTTTAAAAAAGACATCAACAAACTGGAGCAAGTTCAGAAAAGAGCGACCAGAATGGTGACCGGTCTGCAAACCCTGTCTTATGAGGAAAGGTTGCAGGATTTGGGAATGTTTAGTTTGCAAAAGAGAAGACTGAGAGGAGACTTAATAGCTGTCTACAAATATCTAAAGGGCTGTCACATTGTAGAAGGATCAACTTTATTCTCATTTGCACAAGGAAAGACTAGAAGCAATGGGATGAAGCTGAATGGGAGGAGACACAGATTAGATATTAGAAAAAACTTTTTGACAGTTAGAGTGATCAATGAGTGGAACAGGCTGCCATGAGAAGTGGTGAGTTCTCCTTCAATGGAAGTCTTCAAACAGAGGCTGGACAGACATCTAACTGGGATGATTTAGCGAATCCTGCTTTGAGCAGGGGGTTGGACCAGATGGCCCAGGAGGTCCCTTCCAACTCTACGATTCTATGATTCTATGATTCTATGATTCAATTGGTCTGGCTTGCTTTTCTTCCTCATCTGTCTCACTGTCAGAGCCATCCCATTCTATCAAATCTGACCATTCCTCATGTGCAATCATGGTGCTAATCTGTGCAGTATGAATATCTGACACTGGCCGCTGTCTCCTCCTGCGCCTATTCTTATTCACATTTTTCATTACATAAGCTTCAAAATTCCTTTGCATATTGTCATGCTGTTTCATTTGGTCTCTCAAGGCTGATTGCAAGCTAATCCTTTGCTCTATAGCTGTATGCAGCTCTAAACGCAAATTATCTATCTGTTCCTGTAAGCTTTGAGACACTTGCACACAGATCCATCCAACGGCTGCTGCAGCTTTCTGCTCTTTTGCATCATACCTTGAGAGATCAAATTTGCCAGCCACATCCTGGGGATTAGGCAAGCGCTGTCCCTCCATATATTTGTTACATTCCTGTGCCATTGGGGTCCACTTTCCTGGTAACACCCATTCTGGCAAAGATCTGACACTACTCTCAACTGCTTTCCTACTCTTAACAAACTTATTCAATTTTGCAAACATTTTTATTAAAAACAATCCCACTTCTGAAACCAATTTGTATTGTAAGGTTTCCAATAGATTGTAATGAATAAGAAAATGCTCACACAAGAATTGAATTTACTAAATTGATTTACTTAATAAGTGATAAGATCAAATAATAAACAGTATAAAACTATAAATACATATGCATTAATCAGAAACAAGCATTATATACGTTACATTATTCAGATAGACGTCGACCACTCATCCTCCAGGAGACAAAAGAGACCGAGCACATGTGTCCTAGTTCTTTTAAATGTCCAGCTAAAAGGTGTGTCCAGCCCCACCATGTGGGGAATGATGTCACAAGTCTATTGTCCATTGGCTATAAACACATCCCCTCAATACCTGTTTTAACCAGTATATAATACAGGAAGCTGGAAGAGGGGGCCTCATGTGTGCCACATGGCAGAAATACAGCAAGCTGGAGGAGGGGCTTCGGAGCACAAGATAACATCCTTGGGAATGTTTACACACGCAATCTAATTAGGGTAGTTGCCTTGAATATCAATGGTCCTTTTTTGATGGATAATCAAATGACCAGTAATTTACATTCCTTTATCTTAAGTAAGCTTCAGTGACCTTTTGCTTACCTCATCTCACTGTATACTATATTAAACTCATTGAAACCATATAAAAATAACTCATAGTATACAGTCCTCCATACTGTTCTCAGTTAGGTCAGCAGTTTGTTGGAGTCCCAAGTTCTTTGAGATGGGGCTGCTGAAAAAGAAAACAACGGTTAAAGAAACCCCAAAAATTATCTCTGTACATCATGCAGTACACTACTTAATTATTTATTTGTATACTTATCTGAACGGGCAGGGTAAACATGTGAAAACTGCAGAATCAAACAGGTTAAACCATTGTTACTTTTTTCAATAAAATGATAGGAATGAACACACAAATGTTAATTTCTATAATCTGGATAACAAAGAAGGTACTTACATCTGCATCCGGAGAATCTTGATCATGGTGGATCACAGGGTCTTCATCCAAGGTCTGCTGCACCGATGAGACTGATGGCCATGGTATCTCCTGGTCACGGGTGAAGCCAAGTAAGTCAAATTATCATAACGAAGGCACATACCTCATCAGTGCCGGCACCAGACTTCCTTGACTTCTCCACTTTATTTAGCTCCTTTTTATAGACAGTGCGGAGACCTTGGATTTTTTTCCGAACTACACCTTCATCCACCTTCTCGTCCAGATTATGCCGCTGGAAGAGGGCAATCATCTTCTGGCATGCCTCCCGTTTTTTAATGCGATTACTATAATCGGACGACTTTATTTTCCAAAGGCATGGCAGAGACCTATACAATTCGATGAGTTCACGAATAAATTCTTCTGTATTGTAAGACATCTGAAATAAAGAATTGCATAAAGTTAGCTAAGTTTTTCAACTGTTCAAAATAAAATAAAATAATAAAATTAAAAGTGCAGTACAGTATTTTAGAAAATGAGGGTGTGTGCAAAAAAGTCTACAGAAAATGGCTGCCCGTTCACAGATTTTAAAAACAACCTCGCCCTCAAGAGCAATGAGAGCAGAGAACTTGTATTTATTTAATAAAATTAATGAAATGGGAATAATTTTTAATAAAATTGTTTTAAAAAAACAACAACAAAAAATATTTGAAGTGTGCAACTGGACACGCCCACCAACCCTCACTACAATCGATTTTGTAAATTAGAAAATGTTCTTTAAATTACAGCTCATATGACACCAAATCCACCTACCGTGCACTATAGTTGTCCAAATAAGTTTATGCAGACAAATAAAAGGATATTCTATTGGTCCGTGTCACAGCCGGAAAATGCTGCTGTGATCTTGCAGAGAAACAGGTGGGAACAAACAACGCTACTGCGATCCGTGATACACGCTGACAGGAACAAAGAACACTACAGCGATCTGTATACTCTTGCAGGAACAAAGAACAGAGTCAATGCGACGTTTGCCTTTTCATGGGGTTTGGAACAAAGAACAAACAGCTCCGCCAATCAGAACGCTGTAGCGACCACCAATCGGAGCTTAGGGGGCGCGAAAATCTCAACGCTAATCCACGCCCGGGTGCCTGTAACGTCACGGAGTACCACCCTCATCAGGTACTGCATCGTCAGAATAAAGGTAGTGTTACAGGGTTTCAACGACCGCCGACAACGTTACAAAGGTCGCTGTATGTCGCCATGTGGTTGCTGCATTGTTGGGAACATCGGTCTGTTTGACTTCTCACCAGCGATCAAACAGCCATGCATCAACGATCCTTATCTGATCGTATCGTCTGCTGGATCGCTGTAGCGTCGTTATGTGTGACTGGGCCTTGTGTGTATTTTTCAGAGGGGCAGTGTGTGTGTATATTTTGTAGGGGAGTGGTGTGTGTATTTTAAAGAGTGGCAGTGTGTGTATGTATTTTGTAGAGGGACAGTATGTGCATGTATTTTGCAGCGGGGCAGTGTGTATTTTGCAGAGAGGCAGTGTGTATATGTGTGTGTGCATGTATTTTGCAGAGGAGCAGTGTTTGTATGTATTTTGCAGAGGGGCAATGTATATGTGTTTATTTTGCAGGGGGTCAGTATGTATGTATTTTTCAGAGGGGCAGTGTGTGTGTATATTTTGTAGAGGAGTGGTGCGTGTGTATTCTAAAGAGTGTCAGTGTGTGTATTTTGCAGCCAGGCAGTGTGTGTGTATTTTGCAGAGGAGCAGTGTTTGCATGTATTTTACAGAGGAGCAGTGTTTGTATGTATTTTGCAGAGGGGCAATGTGTGTGTATTTTGCAGAGGGGTAATGTGAGTGTATTTTGCAGAGGGTCAGTGTGTGTGTGTACTGTATTTTGGAGAGGGGCAGTTTGTGTGTGTATTTTGCAAGTTCTCTGTGATGTATGCTTCAACCCAAGGTTAAATTGCCGTGTTGGCACTTTATGATAAACACCGTAAGTGGGTTTTGGGTTGTTGTTTGGGCACTCTGTCTCTAAAAGGTTCGCCATCACTGACATATAGGCTCTGACCACACTGGCATTATGGTTTCCTTTTATAATAGAGCCATGGATCCCAACAAATTGTTATAGAACCTATTGACAGCGTACTAAGGTTTCCTTGAGGGATCCAGGAAAGATATATATCTTTGTACCGTGTTAGCCAGTAGATAGAAGAATATTCAGAATTGAGAGTCCTCAGTGGTTGATACCTTTTAATGGCTAACTGAAAAGATGGTAACACATTGCAAGCTTTCGAGACTACTCAGGTCTCTTCATCAGGCATATAGACTAATACAAAATCTGAATAATCACATATTTATACACAAGAGAGCACAAAAATAACAGTAATAGATAAGACAAGTGATGTGAAGCACAATTGTCATTATGGGAGAGGGATAAGCATAAATATTGGAACAGTTCGTAGATAAGCAGTGTGAAGGTTTTATTGCCCTATGATTGGGGTCTAGTTCTGTGTTGTGTGATGACCCCAGAAGGTCTGAAGAGCAAATTCCTTAATTGATGTAAAAAGACATAAATCCATGAGACACATTCATTCCTGCAATGAGAGTGTCAAAAGTTTTCATAAATTTGTACTCAGAGACCCTCCTGTCTCTCTGAGACTTGAAGTTACCTTTTAATACAAGTAATTTAATGTCCACCATGCTATGACCTGGGATACAAAAATGTTTTGCCACAGGTAGATCCATTCTTTTCTCTCTTATTGTGTGACGATGAGAATTCTTACTTGTTCTCAGTTTTTGCCCTGTCTCCCCCACATACAGACCCCCAGTAGAACATTTAGTACAAATACTGTAATTAGGTACACCACATTATATGTGATGCAGCTGAAAGAACCTGGGATCTTGTAGTCCTGATGTGAGTTGGGGATCTTTATCTTGTCCATGGTCATTATAAATGGACAGGTTTTACATTTTTTCTGGTTGCAAGGAAAGGTTCCTGCAGCTGTTGGGGAGGACAGGGAGAGAGAGAGCTTCTGACAATGATGCTTTTTGGATTAGGGGACTGCCTAAAACACAGCAGTGGGGGGTCTGGAAATATGGATTGTAATCGGGCATCTTTTTGTAGTAAAGGTTGTAATTTCCATGCACCACCTCCAGATTTGGATTGTAGGTGACTATTTGAGGCACCCAGTTATTTTCTTCTTTAGCTTTGTAATGTAGCAGGTTATTCCTTGACATTTTGGTGGGTCTTGTAATTTGGTTTTCAATTGTTCTTGGATGGTAGCCCTGATTCAAAAGGTCTTTCTGAGGCGACCAACCAATGTGTTCATCTCTATCCATGGGGTTGGAACATATACAATTGTATCTGATGGCTTGGCTGTAGATAATAGAGTTTTTTATGTGTTTTGGATGGATACTGTCCCATTTAAGGTATGTGGGATGGTCGATTGGCTTCTGATACAAGGATGTCTCTATTTTATTATTCTTTAGCTTATTGATGGTGTCTAAAAAGTTAATTCCAGTGCTGGAGTAGTTGAGTGTTAGGTTGATGGTGGAATGAAATTGATTAAACTGTTCGTGGAACGTCTTTAGCTGTTGCTCAGACTCTGTCCAGATTATTAAAATATTATCAATGTAGCGGTAGTAGGCCAGAGGCCTGATAAGACATGAGGACAAAAAGTCACTTTAAAACTTGGCCATGAAAAGATTTGCATACTGTGGAGCCATTTTACTTCCCATAGCTGTGCAAGTCTCCTGTAGATAGATCTTGTCAAATTCAAAGTAATTGTGGGTGAGGATGAATTTTATAAGTTTCACCACAGAATCAGCATCAGTCTCTGTGTTTTCCATGAAGAATTTGCAGGCATTTAATCCATCCTGGTGTGGGATATTAGAATACAAAGATTCCATATCCATGGTGGCCAGGATGGTTCCTTCTGGTAGAGGACCTATTGCTGCTAGTTTATTCAATATGTCAGTTGTGTCCTGAATGTAGCTGGGTATATCCTTTACCAGGGGTTTAAGAATACCCTCTACCCATCCAGATACTTGCTCAGTAAGGGTGCCCACACATGAGATAATCGGCCTCCCTAGATTTCCAGATTTGTGGATTTTGGGAAACATGTAGAATGTCCCTATTCTTGGACTCTCTGATATCAGGTCATTACTTCTTATGGATTTGTCAGGCAGACAAGATACCAACTTGTTTAGTTCCTTGTAATAGTCCTGTGTAGGATCCGACTCCAATTTTCTGTAGTAGCGTGTGTCCCCATAAGTTGTCTGTTTGCTTCCTTCATGTAGTCTGACGCATTCATCATGACTATTGCACCTCCATGTCAGCAGGTTTAATGATGATTTCTTTGTTGGTTTTTAAAGACTGTATGGCCTTTCTCTCCTGGGTACTGATGTTGGATGCTTGTCTCCTGTAGGTGTCTATGATGGTGAATTTTATCAAATGTCTGAATGAGTCTATGTATTTATCCAAACGAGGGTTGCGTCCAAGTGGAGGTGTCCAGTCTGACCTCTTCTTGGTTGTTAGGATTCCTTTTCCTTCGGTCCGAGTGTTTTCTGAATCTTCTGTATCATTGAAATATTCCCTCAGGTGCAGTCTCCTGAAATAATGTTCCATATCACAGCAGAGTTCAGTTTTATCTAGGCCCTTAGGCTGGTTTCACACTAGCGTTTTTTAACGCAGCGCATCGTGTGCGTACATGCGCATGCGTCCTGGTCCCCTATCTTTAACATGGGGGCGCATGGTCTAGCGTTTGCACGGGTTCGTATGCGTTTTCGTGCGCATGCGTTTTTTTGTGGTGTGCGCCCAGGCACGCCCGATGCAACCTCTTGCATTTTTGGTCCGTCCGACCTGTCTCAAAAAAACGCATGCGCACGGAATGCGACAAAATAACACATTACAGCCTATGGGAACGCAGACGTGCGCATGGATATGCGCACGTCAGCGTTTAAAATCGCATGCGTTTTAAGAGTCAATATGGCTAAACAAACTGGTTAAAATGCATGCACATAAAATAAGCAAACGCATGCAAAAACGCTTGATGCGTTTTTGCATGCGTTTGGACTGGGCACGCAGCGCAAAAAAACGCTAGTCTGAAAGTAGCCTTAGTGGGACAAAATGAGAGTCCTCTAGAAAGCACGGCCAGCTCCAATTTTTTGGGTTTATAATCAGAGAGATTGAGGACACAGTTAGATGCTTTTGTGTCTGAAATAATGTTCCATATCACTGCAGAGTTCAGTTTTATCTAGGGCCTTAGCGGGACAAAATGAGAGTCCTCTAGAAAGCACGGCCAGCTCCAATTTTTAGGGTTTATAATCTGAGAGACTGAGGACACAGATGCTTTTGTGTCTGTAATAGAGTGGTTGTCCAAGTTGTCAGGGTTTGCTTTGTTTTGTATCTGTTTGTATAGAGTCCTGAATTGAGGCGGAATCTGTGTAGTTTCTTTTCCTTGTTATGAATCAGAAATGTCCGTAGTTTGTTGTAGTATTGTTGTAATTTTTTCTCTGTGCTTTCTGTAAGTGTTTTTCTCAGAGTTTCAAATTGCCCTTGGACTTTACTCTTTATGCTGTAGCAGACATGTAAAAGGTGGTTCCTTAGTCTTTCAGAAGTCCTGTGACAAAGGTTTTGTGCATAATGAGTATTGCAGGTATGAAGAATTGGGTTTGTAATCCAGAGTCCTTTGGGAATTAGATTCTCCTTTTTGCATTTAGATAAGAAGAAAATGTCGCTGTCCATTTGTGCATGTTTCTTCAGAAATGGTTTTAGTTCCATAAAGATGCGGTACATTCTGGTATCCTCCATTTTGATACAGGAAAGATATTGTGAGGTAGCGCTGTCATTCAGATAGGGGATTCTCGCTTAGCCGCCACAAAACCAGATCCAGCATGGGTTTTCATAAAGCAGTACAGTCTATGAGGTTTATTCATCATCATAAACCAAAGCAATATGCAACAGCATATAAACAGCAGAGCGTCTATTATAGCTTCACTCTGTAAACCCTGTGTTCACACAGGTTGTACAATGTCCAGCATACAGGCTCTCTTAGCCTCATTTATCTCACCCATGTCAGGGTCTCCTCATGGCTGCTTCAGCTTACTGCAAACATTCATTCCCTCACCTGGGAACTCTCAGACACGTGCAGCCATTCACCACAGCCACTTCACAGGCTGTTAGCCAGGAAGCTCCATCTCAGCGGGACCTTCCACACTGGACCAACTGGGTCCCAGCATTCACTCCCCATGTGACCTACCGTGGCCACATTATATGGTCCATAGCCACGCCCACCGGGTCACATGACTGACCTCATCACAGGTACTTCAAGCCTTTACACAATCTTTACAATAGTGCTTTAAATACACCCCATGGGTGGGTTTGTAGGTAACCAGGCCCGCCCATCTCTCTAGTTACTTGGAGACTTCTCCCTTACACATTGAAACAACACCTCAGCAGTATCACTGCTGATCAACACATAAGTCTCCATCCCAAAGCCACCCACTTTGAGATACATAACGGCCATTCAGTATTCTGCCATTCATCCTTTCTCCTGGGACATCCACACAGCGCCCCCTAGCGGACTCAGTGGTTACTACACCACAATATATACGGTTAGATCCATATATATTTGGACAGAGACATTTTTCTAATTTTGGTTCTAGACATTTCCACAATGAATTTTAAACAAAACAATTCAGATGCAGTTGAAGTTCAGACTTTCAGCTTTCATTTGAGGGTATCCACATTAAAATTGGATGAAGGGTTTAGGAGTTTCAGCTCCTTAACATGTGCCATCATCTGTAAAGATGGTAACACATTGCAAGCTTTCAAGACTACTCAGGTCTCTTCATCAGCCT
Organism: Dendrobates tinctorius; assembly: GCF_039654945.1. Taxonomy (NCBI): domain Eukaryota; kingdom Metazoa; phylum Chordata; class Amphibia; order Anura; family Dendrobatidae; genus Dendrobates; species Dendrobates tinctorius. The sequence goes on from NW_027361775.1 coordinate 24,623,724, forward strand.
AGACTAATACAACATTTGAAGAATCACATATTTATACACAAGATAGCACAAAAATAATGGCAATAGATAAGACAAGTGATGTGAAGCAGAATTGTCATTAAATTAAATTCATCACTAGAGTAATAATAGTAATAATATCCCTTAATTAGCCCCTATGGTAATAATATCCCCCATCCTGGCCCCCATGTGTCTCATTCCTGGCTTCAGCCATATGTTCTCCCATCCCACCCTCATCAGTATCCATTCTTCCCCATATGATCTCCATCGTATCCATCCTGCCCCATGATCCTGTGTGATCTGTCTCCAACCCTGCCCCATCTGTCTCCAATCATGCCCCCGTATCTCCATTCTGCCCAGTGTCTCTCATTCTGCCCTGTGTCTTGCATTCTGCTCCCGTGTCCAGCATTCTGCCCCAGTCTCCAGCATTCTTCCCCAGTCTCCAGCATTCTGCCCCAGTCTCCAGTATTCTGCCCCAGTCTCCAGCATTCTGCCCCAGTCTTCGGCATTCTGCCCCGCGTCCAGCATTCTTCCCCAGTCTCCAGCATTCTGCCCCATGTCCAGCATTCTGCCCCAGTCTCCAGCATTCTGCCCCAGTCTCCAGCATTCTGCCCCATGTCCAGCATTTTGCCCCAGTCTCCAGCATTCTGCCTCATGTCCAGCATTCTACCCGTCTCCAGCATTCTGCCCCATGTCCAGCATTCTGCCCCCATGTCTGCATTCTGCCCCATGTCCAGAATTCTGCCCCAGTCAACCAGCATTCTGCCCCATGTGTGCATTCTGCCCCATGTCCAGCATTCTGCCCCAGTCTCCAGCATTCTGCCCCATGTCCAGCATTCTGCCCCATATCTAGCATTCTGCCCCATGTCCAGCATTCTGCCCCATGTCCAGCATTCTGCCCCATGTTCTCCCATCCCACCCTCATGAGTATCCATTCTTCCCCATATGACCTCCATCGTATCCATCCTGCCCCATGATCCTGTGCAATCTGTCTCCAACCCTGCCCCATCTGTCTCCAATCATGCCCCGTATCTCCATTCTGCCCAGTGTCTCACATTCTGAACTGTCTCGCATTCTGCTCCCGTGTCCAGCAATCTGCCCCAGTCTCCAGCATTCTGCCCCAGTCTCCAGTATTCTGCCCCAGTCTCCAGCATTCTGCCCGTCTCCAGCATTCTACCCCGTGTCCAGCATTCTGCCCCAGCGTCCAGTATTCTGCCCCAGTCTCCAGTATTCTGCCCCAGTCTCCAGCATTCTGCCCCATGTCCAGCATTCTGCCCCAGTTTCCAGAATTCTGCCCCATGTCCAGCATTCTGCCCCAGTCTCCAGCATTCTGCCCCATGTCCAGCATTCTGCCCCATGTCCAGCATTCTGCCCCCATGTCCAGCATTCTGCCCCCATGTCCAGCATTCTGCCCCATGTCCAGAATTCTGCCCCAGTCGACCAGAATTCTGCCCCATGTCCAGCATTCAGCCCCAGTCTCCAGCATTCTGCCCCATGTCCAGCATTCTGCCCCATGTCTGAATTCTGCCCCCATGTCCAGAATTCTGCCCCAGTTGACCAGCATTCTGCCTCCATGTCTGCATTCTGCCCCATGTCCAGTATTCTGCCCCAGTCTCCAGCATTCTGCCCCATGTCCAGCATTCTGCCCCAGTCTCCAGCATTCTGCCCCATGTCCAGCATTCTGCCCCCGGCCCCCCGGATCACCGCTCTCAAAAAAAAACAAAGTTCTTCTTACCTGGCCAATGCAGGCCCCCTCTGCCCACTGGGCCCCATATGCCAGTCAGGGCAGTAATGCCCTGATGGCGGCCCTGAGCTCCAGCACCTTCCAGCATGACACATATGCTCCCGTTTCTCCATTTAGCACTCAGAACCAGTGATGAGTGAGTATACTTGTTGCTCGGGTGTCCTCCGAGTATTTTGTAGTGCTCGGAGATTTAGTTTTCGTCGCCTCAGCTGCATGATTTGCGGCTGCTGGACAGCCTGAATACATGTGAGGAATGCCTGTTTGTTAGTCAATCCCCTCATGTATTCGGCCTGTCTAGCAGCCACAAATCATGCAGCTGCGGCGACGAAAACTAAATCTCCGAGCACACCCAAATATTCGTAGATCACCCAAGCATGCTTGGGGAAACCCGAGTAAGGCTGGAGTCACACTTACCGTATACAAAAATCGGTCCGATTTTGACAGCTGAGAATCGCACAAATGTTCCTCGAACAGTGATCCGTATGTAATCTGTTTGCAATGCGATGATGTGATTTCCTCGCATCTAGTATCAGTGTGACATCCGTATGGCATCCGTATGCATTGCGATTTTAACATGAGCTTTTACATACAGCAGTTTTCTGTATGTAAAAGCTCATGTTAAAATCGCATTGTAGAACACAACTGTAAACATTGTTTTAAAACCAAATAATCTTCAAAACAGATACAGTAGATAGGTAGATTAAAAGCTGGCAGATGTCATGTACAGTATAGAATAGAATAGGTTAGAATAGAATAGAGTATATACAGCTCTGGCAAAGTTTAGTGTGAAAGACTGGTGGCAAGAATGCTAAGACACATGAAAGCTGTTGTTGAGAGCAGAGCAGAGTCCTGCAGTGCGCAGGCGCCGGGAGAGGTCCGACGCCTGCACACTGCAGTATTCTGCTCTGCCCTCAACAGGGCAGAGCAGTGCGCCTGCGCCGGAGCCACGACAGGAAGGAAAGAAGAGGACGGCATCGTATGAAGATGGGAGGCACCGGACCGTACCGCGACACCCATCGGACCGGACCGCCCCCCCAATGAGCATAATCTAACTCTTTTTTCTTATCTTTCAGGTTACATTGAGGGCTTATCTACAGCATTACAAAATGCTGTAGATAAGCCCCTGATGTCAGTGCCGGCAGCTCATATTCGAATAAAGGGGTGACAGATTCCCTTTAACCATGCCAAAAAAGTTGAAAAGAAAAGTCTTGAGTGAGGAAAAGAAGGGCTCAATTTTGCCTTTACTAGCAGAGGGATACAGTGAGCATCATGTTTTCTCCATCCTTAAAATTTCTAAGACGGCAGTCTATTACAACAAGGTCAAGCAGCAGACACTGGGGACAACAAAGCTACAGACTGGCAGAGGATGAAAATGACTCTCCACTGACCGGGATGACCGTCATCTTATTCGAATATCAATCAGCAACCGCAGGATGACATCAAGTGACCTACAAAAGGAATGGCAAATGGCAGCTGGGGTGAAGTGCACGGCAAGAACAGGTCGTAACAGGCTCCTATAGGCAGGGCACAAGTCAAGTAAAGGTAGAAATAAGCCTTTCATCAATGAGAAGCAAAGGAGAGCCAGGCTGAAGTTTGACAAAGACCATAAGGATTGGACCATAGAGGACTGGAGTAAGGTAATCTTCTCTGATGAGTCTAATTTTCAACTTTGCCCAACGCCTGGTCGTCTAATGGTTAGACGGAGACCTGGAGAGGCTTACAAGCTACAGTGTCTTGCACCCACTGTGAAATTCGGTGGAGGATCTGTGATCTGGGGATGCTTCAGCAAGGCTGGAATTGGGCAGGTTAATCTTTGCAAATGATGTATGAATCAAGCCGCATACAAGGTTATCCTGGAAAAAGAGTTGATTCTTTCTGCTCAGGCGAATGTTCCCCAACTCTGAGGACTGTTTTTTCCAGCAGGGCAATGCGCTATGCCACACAGCTAGGTCAATCAATGTATGGATGAAGGACCACATCAAATCCTTGTCATGGCCAGCCCAATCTCCAGACCTAAACCCCATTGAAAACCTCTGTAATGTAATCAAGAGGAAAATGGATAGTCACAAGCCATCAAAGAATAACTGCTTCCATTTTTGTACCAGGAGCGGCATATGGTCACCCAAAAGCAATGTGTAAGACTGGTGGAAAGCATGCCTAGACGCATGAAAGCTGTGACTAAAAATCATGGTTATTCCACAAAATATTGATTTCTGAACTCTTCCCAAGTTAAAACATTAGTATTGTTGTTTCTAAATGATTATGAACTTGTTTTCTTAGCATTATTTGAGGTCTGCAAGCACTGCATTTTGTTATTTTGACCATTTCTCATTTTCTAAAAATAAATCCAAAATGTAGTGCTTGGAAATTCAAAGACATGTTGTCAGTAGTTTATAGAATAAATGAGCAATTTACATTTTACTCAAAAATATACCTATAAAGAGAAAAATCAGACAAAATTAAAATTTTGCTGTGGTCTCTTAATTTTTGCCAGAGCTGTATATAAACGCCTATTCTATGTGTCTATTCTATTGTAAGCTGTCAGTGTGATTTTACTGTACCCCGCACATGAATTGCCAGCTTTTGAATGGACACCGGTGCGTATTTCTCGCAAGTCACATCACACTGATGGTCCATGTGGTGTCCAAATTTTTCTCGCACCCATAGACTTGCATTGGCGAGTCTCGGCCGATATACGGTGCAAATCACAGCATGCTGCGATTTCACTCACACGTATACTACGGCCGAGAAAAAGACAGTGATGAGAGCTGCACCATAGATTAACAGTGGTCCAAGTGCTATTCGATTTTTTCTCGCATAGCACTCATCCATATTCCTCTCTAGTGTGACTCCAGCCTATATATTATATACTATATATTATATATACACATATACAGTATATACACATACACTCACTGGCCACTTTATTAGGTACACCTGTCCAACTGTGTGTTAAGACTTAATTTCTAATCAGCCAATCACATGGCGGCAACTCAGTGCATTTAGGCATGTAGACATGGTCAAGACAATCTCCTGCAGTTCAAACCGAGCATCAGTATGGGGAAGAAAGGTGATTTGAGTGCCTTTGAACGTGGCATGATTGTTGGTGCCAGAAGGGCTGGTCTGAGAATTTCAGAAACTGCTGATCTACTGGGATTTTCACGCACAACCATCTCTAGGGTTTACAGAGAATGGTCCGAAAAAGAAAAAAAATCCAGTGAGCGGCAGTTCTGTGGCCGGAAATGCCATGTTGATGCCAGAGGTCAGAGGAGAATGGGCAGACTGGTTCGAGCTGATAGAAAGGCAACAGTGACTCAAATTGCCACCCGTTACAACCAAGGTAGGCAGAAGAGCATCTCTGAACGCACAGTGCGTCGAACTTTGAGGCAGATGGGCTACAGCAGCAGAAGACCACACTGGGTACCACTCCTCTCAGCTAAGAACAGGAAACTGAGGCTACAATTTGCACAAGCTCATCGAAATTGGACAGTAGAAGATTGGAAAAACGTTGCCTGGTCTGATGAGTCTCGATTTCTGCTGCGACATTCGGATGGTAGGGTCAGAATTTGGCGTAAATAACATGAAAGCATGGATCCATCCTGCCTTGTATCAACGGTTCAGGCTGGTGGTGGTGGTGTCATGGTGTGGGGAATTTTTTCTGGGCACTCTTTGGGCCCCTTGGTACCAATTGAGCATCGTTGCAACGCCACAGCCTACCTGAGTATTGTTGCTGACCATGTCCATCCCTTTATGACCACAATGTACCCAACATCTGATGGCTACTTTCAGCAGGATAATGCGCCATGTCATAAAGCTCGAATCATCTCAGATTGGTTTCTTGAACATGACAATGAGTTTACTGTACTCAAATGGCCTCCTCAGTCACCAGATCTCAATCCAATAGAGCATCTTTGGGATGTGGTGGAACGGGAGATTCGCATCAGGGATGTGCAGCCGACAAATCTGCGCCAACTGTGTGATGCCATCATGTCAATATGGTCCAAAATCTCTGAGGAATGCTTCCAGCACCTTGTTGAATCTCTGCCACGAAGAATTGAGGCAGTTCTGAAGGCAAAAGGGGGTCCAACCCCTTACTAGCATGGTGTACCTAATAAAGTGGCCAGTGAGTGTATATGTATTTATCTGTGCGTCCTTGATAAAACTGCTCTGCGTGCCGCGAAACGCGCATCAGGGGTTTCTCTGCCGGGCTCCCATCCTCCCTCCGCTCCCTCTGGTAAGCCCCCACACTGTGGACCACTTTTTGGACTCACTGCCAGCCCTATGGGAAATACATGTGTAACTTGTATCCCTGGGATAATTTGGGATGTCTGTTGATGTCTCCCCTATATTGTTTTGTGACCTATCCTTGGGATTTACATTTTATAAGTGGCCACTAGGCGTTATATTCCAATAGGGCAGGTATATATAGTATGTATGTACAGATAACCCATTGTGAGGTTTATCATCACTAGGGTGGGTTTCTTCCATCTTGGTTGGAGGCATGGGCTGTCGTGGGTGAGTTTTCATCTGCAATTATATTGGCACTTTATATGACTTTGTGCACTTTATATGATATTTAATACAATTTATTGACATTTTTTGCCATTCATCATTTGCTCCTTTAGTTCTCTGGTGTATAATTTATTATTGGAGTTGAAGTGACCTCTGCCTGAGCTGGACAAACTTTTTTGCTTCTATCCTCTGGCATTGCAGCAGCTTACATGGGATTTCTATTATCATTATGTGTTCCAATAGTGCAGATAGAATCTCCCCCACTTCCGTACTGCGCAGCCATGGCTCACCGCAATCAGGCAGTGTTAAAATTAATATGCCTTGGAGATTGCAGTCACACGATTCTAGAGTTGTGAAAAGCTATCCAGGCCGAGTTAGAGCAATGGCTGTCTCCACCGAACCTGGAGCCAGTGAAGGCAGCGTGCAATAATGGTGCAAACCTGGTGGTAGCACAGCATCACACACATTAACCGTTTGATCTGCGGTGTTCCGATACGGCACTTGTGGCAGCGTCTGAGGCACCAGCGATGAGCTCTCATGCAGTATGTCCTTTTGCATAGCCTGAGCTAATGCAGTACTGATGTGGTGCAAATCACGCTTGCTGAGTGGGCACAGATGAAGAACCTCTGCACCCTTCTGCACAGTTTTGAAAATGGCTACTAAGATGGTTAGCGCTGAAGATGCCATCATCAGCATCACTATTCCGATCTTCTACATGCTGGAGCACACTTTGATTAGACTGCTTGAGGAATTCGTGGTCCCAGAGGAAGAGGTGAAAGCAGAGGAGGATGCAGAAACAATAACCAGATCTCAAGTTTCCGGACTGTCGTCGCACAGGTGGGTGCCATGGGAGGGTGGCTTACAGCGATTGAGGGGGGCCTCATGGTACAAGACAAACTGTTAGTGAAGGTGCAGGAGGCAAGGAACAAATTGAGAAGGATGAAGAGGAAAAGGTGATGGATGTGTAACAGTCAGGAGATGAAGAGGATAGTGATCCCCTCTCTGTTGTCTGTGGTTGGCGGGAGGGGACGGAGGAAGCAACCTTGAGTGTTACCTCTCCACCATCACACCATGAACTTGGACCTGATGGAAGTACCCGACACATGACTGCCTTCTTGCTGCACTATCTTCAATAAGATGCCCTGTTGTGAGTTCATTTTCCCCTTCACCATTGAGGTCTGATGAACTCCCTCTTCCGGTGAAGGAAGGTAGTGAGGCTGATTACCAAGCACCTGAGCAGGATGATGATGACTGGGTGACTGGAATTGCTGACTGGATATAAGGCAGCCGACGCCCTTCTGCCTTGCTGGTGATTTCCCTGAGGGATTCTAGGAGACCAGTCTGATTCCTGCTCCTCAAAAGCTAAGTTTTCTGCTCTGTTTTTTTCATTTGTGTTTTGGTTTTGTTTTGCCTTGTTTTTCTGGATTTCTGCCATTCCCTGCTGGGGTGAGCTGAATTCCTTTTTGCTCTGTCTTCAGAAAATACCTGAGTACTGATATAATACTTGGGAGATGTTCCAGCAACTTCGACCAAAGGATGGTTAAAATCAAAAGACTTTATTCCAAAAAAATGATTAAAAACAGAATAGATGCATAAAAAACATATGGTTCACCAATGTGACAGACGCTTACGCGTTTCGGACTAGAGGGTCCTTACTCATAGCTTAACATCTTACAAATAAGCATATACCTATATACACTTGCTGGCTGAAGTAAAGTGGGAGGGAAACAAAATGGGCGGAGGTCCACAATAGCAGGAAGGGAGGATTTTCTCCACAAAAAAAAAAAAAAAAAAAGTCATAGTATCTGAACATGGAGGAAATCACCACATCATCTTAATCATATATATATAAAAGATCAGATTTTAAATTCATGCCTGCGGGATATCGTGTTTTTAACTTAAAAATCCACATTGCTTCTTTGCGCTGCAATTCCTTTTTTCTATCACCTCCCCTCTTGGGGTTTGGGACAGTTTCTATTATATTAACCCTACAAGTACTGACATCTCCTCCATGTACAGAAATAAAATGCTGAGAGGCTCCCGAGGGACTCCTTGTAGTTTTATTACATGAATCATAAAGATGTTCAGAAATCCTTTTGCGAAGAGGACGTGTGGTGTTGCCCACATATTGAATGCAGCATGTTTCACATGTTATTAAATAAATAACATATGTGGAACTACAGTTGGCAAACATATTTATGACATATTCATTTTTTGTAACTGTGGATTTAAATGTAGACGTATTATACATGTATTTACATAAACCGCATGATCTTATTCCACAACGATAGCTACCAGAGACAGATAACCAGCTTGAATTATTTTCTGATGAAAAACGCAAAGTGTGATCACTGGGGGACAAAATATTCACAATTGTAGTTCCTTTTTTAGGAATAAAATTGCAGCCTTTATCCAATATAGTTCTCAAAGTTGGATCCACCCGTAAAATAGGTAGATTTGATTTAATAATTTCCGCTATTTGATTAAATTGATCACTATATTTAGTAATAAAAACTGGTTTCTCCTCAAAATTACTAAATTTTTATTTTATTTCCAAATAATCATCTCTTGTTTTTCTTTCTGCTACAATTTTACCCCTATTAATTTGATGCTTGCGATAACCTCTAGTCTTTAATCGTTCATCAATTACTTCACATTCCTGTCTGTAAAATGAATCAGTTGTGCAGCACCTCTTGGCACGCACAAATTCACCTACTGGGAGATTATTAATGACATGTTTGGGATGGTTGCTGCTAGCATGCAGCAAAGAATTCCCTGATTGCGGATTTCTATATAAACATACTTCAACCCTAAAATCTGCTTCATTTCCAATCAACATCATGTCAAGAAAAGCAATTCGTTCTTTATTCATATGATATGTAAATTTTAGATTATGATTATTAGTATTAAGGAATTTTATGAATTCTTTTATATTATCTGGATCACCCTTCCATATTATTATCAGATCATCAATGAATCTTCCAAAAAATTCTATATGATCCATAAAAATATTTTCCTGACCATAAATTTTTTCTTCCTCCCACCAAGTAACAAATATATTTGCAAGCGATGGGGAAAATTTCGCCCCCATCGCACATCCTTGTAATTGAAGGAACAAATTGCTTTTCCTTTTAAACTTAAAGTAGTTGTTTTTTAACAAAAATTCAGTTACAGATAAAATAAATTGCTGCAATTCCACACTGTATTTAGTATATTTAAGCAACTGATCCTGAAGTGCACGAATAGCTAGATGATGAGGTATAGATGAATACAGTGTAGCAATATCTGCAGTAACCCATGTATAATTACTATTCCACTTAATGTTCTTCATTACACGTAACACATGTTTGCTGTCCCTGATATAGCTAGGTGATCTCAATACTAGAGGTTGAAGTCGTGCATCCAACCAATCCCCCAAATTCTCCAATAATGACCCTATTCCAGATACAATAGGCCGCATAGGTGGGGGAAATACCCCCTTATGAACCTTGGGCAAGGCATGAAAAAGAGGAATTTTGGGGAAAGGTGGATTCATAAATTCCAATTGCTGACTAGTAAGAAAACCCATCAAATGTCCTTCTTCCAAAATTTTCATTAAAAGAACTCTTATCTCCTCTGTAGGATCCTTCAATAACGGCTTGTACACAACACTGTCTTGAAGCAACTTATGCACTTCTTGTTCATAAAGACCAGTGTCCAGTATAGTAGTAGATCCACCTTTATCTGAATTTTTTATAACAATGTTAGAATTTTTCTTCAATTCCTCCAATGCATTTTTTTGTTTTTTTGTTAAATTTTTTTTATTGTTCTGATTTTTATTTTCCAATGCCAATTTAGTAAGTTCACTTTCCACCACTATTTGAAATTCCTCCATCACTGTGCTACGTGACTGCACTGGGTAATAAGTAGGATTGGGAACCCTGTTTCCAAACAGACGGTCATTTATGTCCAAAAAATTTTTTTCTTCTTCTGACATTTCATACAAATTTTTTAAAATAATCTGGTCTGAAAAAGATTTTTCTGAATATTCATTCACAGGTGGAATCTCATCTTGGACAGTATGAATAGAGTCTTATTGTGGACCTCCGCCCATTTTGTTTCCCTCCCACTTTACTTCAGCCAGCAAGTGTATATAGGTATATGCTTATTTGTAAGATGTTAAGCTATGAGTAAGGACCCTCTAGTCCGAAACGCGTAAGCGTCTGTCACATTGGTGAACCATATGTTTTTTATGCATCTATTCTGTTTTTAATCATTTTTTTGGAATAAAGTCTTTTGATCTTAACCATCCTTTGGTCGAAGTTGCTGGAACATCTCCCAAGTATTGTGCCTACAAGATTTTCAGGAATCCAAGTTCCCTGCACCGCCCAGGATTGATTGCATTCCTCCAGACTTCGCATTTGCTACGGTTTGGTGAGCTGACAAAAAACTTTTTCCTTTGTGTACTTGCCGGTTTATGTCTTGCTCCTATAAACCAGTAGCTGAATTTGATCTATAATAATAATTTTCTCTGGAGTGAATAGTTCATTTTCTAAAGATAAAGACTATTTATATAATATGGCTGAAGGTGAAGTGTCCTTTAAGGACTCGGAATTTTTTTCTATAAAAAATGTGGATAGACTTAACAAGGCTGCTGCTGTGTTTTCTAGAACAAATAGAGTGGATTTGAAGGATCATGATAATATTGAAAAATCTATATCAGAATTGGAAAAACAAATGATCATCAGATTAAAAACGTGATGGGATCTGACCACTTTGCAAAATTATATAGGTCATGAAATGATTTCTAGAGGTTTAAGATTGAATAAACGCTCCACATTTCTATTTGATGTCTCATTTTCTGACAAGTGGAATAACATTCTGTCAGATTGTTCCATAAAATTAATGTCCCTTATTATCCAGTATGAGGAAGAAAAAGTTTCCGTTTTGGATAAAAAAATCAAAGATATTGAAACCGAATACAATTTGAGAAAACGGATTATTATATCAAATCTAAAAAGAAGATCTTTGATAATCTGAATATGCTGGAAGGTGACATTGTAAAAAGGAAACAAGAAAAATTTAAAAGAGACATTAGAGATTATGATGAAAATGTGGTCTACAGTTGGAAAACATTCAATAGAAATAACACCCCGAACAGTAGTTTTCGAAAGCGGTATAAATCGCAAAGACATGTGAGTTTTTCGTCTACTGATAATACAGATGGGTGTACTGATCAGTCTGATGTAGACATAGAAGAACAGGCAGCGACTACTAGTTCTATCCTGACAAAAAACTTGGGATTCACAGAACAAAGTATTGTCATCAAGAAAAAACGGAGGCGGGCAGGGCGAAAATATCGTAAGACGAAATTACTACACCAGGCACTACCAAAAGAGGAACAAACAGTTCTAAACCTGTCAGCTACAATTTTGTCAGATGCACAGGTGGAAGTTCTGGAGAAAGGACTGGGTTTTGTCCCAAATAAACAGTTTAATCTTTTTGACACAATTCTGGACATGAATAAATTTATCAGAGGTTTAACAATAAAGAAACATTTTTTTGATGAACAAGACTCTATTCATACTGTCCAAGATGAGATTCCACCTGTGAATGAATATTCAGAAAAATCTTTTTCAGACCAGATTATTTTAAAAAATTTGTATGAAATGTCAGAAGAAGAAAAAAATTTTTTGGACATAAATGACCGTCTGTTTGGAAACAGGGTTCCCAATCCTACTTATTACCCAGTGCAGTCACGTAGCACAGTGATGGAGGAATTTCAAATAGTGGTGGAAAGTGAACTTACTAAATTGGCATTGGAAAATAAAAATCAGAACAATAAAAAAAATTTAACAAAAAAACAAAAAAATGCATTGGAGGAATTGAAGAAAAATTCTAACATTGTTATAAAAAATTCAGATAAAGGTGGATCTACTACTATACTGGACACTGGTCTTTATGAACAAGAAGTGCATAAGTTGCTTCAAGACAGTGTTGTGTACAAGCCGTTATTGAAGGATCCTACAGAGGAGATAAGAGTTCTTTTAATGAAAATTTTGGAAGAAGGACATTTGATGGGTTTTCTTACTAGTCAGCAATTGGAATTTATGAATCCACCTTTCCCCAAAATTCCTCTTTTTCATGCCTTGCCCAAGGTTCATAAGGGGGTATTTCCCCCACCTATGCGGCCTATTGTATCTGGAATAGGGTCATTATTGGAGAATTTGGGGGATTGGTTGGATGCACGACTTCAACCTCTAGTATTGAGATCACCTAGCTATATCAAGGACAGCAAACATGTGTTACGTGTAATGAAGAACATTAAGTAGAATAGTAATTATACATGGGTTACTGCAGATATTGCTACACTGTATTCATCTATACCTCATCATCTAGCTATTCGTGCACTTCAGGATCAGTTGCTTAAATATACTAAATACAGTGTGGAATTGCAGCAATTTATTTTATCTGTAACTGAATTTTTGTTAAAAAACAACTACTTTAAGTTTAAAAGGAAAAGCAATTTGTTCCTTCAATTACAAGGATGTGCGATGGGGGCGAAATTTTCCCCATCGCTTGCAAATATATTTGTTACTTGGTGGGAGGAAGAAAAAATTTATGGTCAGGAAAATATTTTTATGGATCATATAGAATTTTTTGGAAGATTCATTGATGATCTGATAATAATATGGAAGGGTGATCCAGATAATATAAAAGAATTCATAAAATTCCTTAATACTAATAATCATAATCTAAAATTTACATATCATATGAATAAAGAACGAATTGCTTTTCTTGACATGATGTTGATTGGAAATGAAGCAGATTTTAGGGTTGAAGTATGTTTATATAGAAATCCGCAATCAGGGAATTCTTTGCTGCATGCTAGCAGCAACCATCCCAAACATGTCATTAATAATCTCCCAGTAGGTGAATTTGTGCGTGCCAAGAGGTGCTGCACAACTGATTCATTTTACAGACAGGAATGTGAAGTAATTGATGAACGATTAAAGACTAGAGGTTATCGCAAGCATCAAATTAATAGGGGTAAAATTGTAGCAGAAAGAAAAACAAGAGATGATTATTTGGAAATAAAATAAAAATTTAGTAATTTTGAGGAGAAACCAGTTTTTATTACTAAATATAGTGATCAATTTAATCAAATAACGGAAATTATTAAATCAAATCTACCTATTTTACGGGTGGATCCAACTTTGAGAACTATATTGGATAAAGGCTGCAATTTTATTCCTAAAAAAGGAACTACAATTGCGAATATTTTGTCCCCCAGTGATCACACTTTGCGTTTTTCATCAGAAAATAATTCAAGCTGGTTATCTGTCTCTGGTAGCTATCGTTGTGGAATAAGATCATGCGGTTTATGTAAATACATGTATAATACGTCTACATTTAAATCCACAGTTACAAAAAATGAATATGTCATAAATATGTTTGCCAACTGTAGTTCCACATATGTTATTTATTTAATAACATGTGAAACATGCTGCATTCAATATGTGGGCAACACCACACGTCCTCTTCGCAAAAGGATTTCTGAACATCTTTATGATTCATGTAATAAAACTACAAGGAGTCCCTCGGGAACCTCTCAGCATTTTATTTCTGTACATGGAGGAGATGTCAGTACTTGTAGGGTTAATATAATAGAAACTGTCCCAAACCCCAAGAGGGGAGGTGATAGAAAAAAGGAATTGCAGCGCAAAGAAGCAATGTGGATTTTTAAGTTAAAAACACGATATCCCGCAGGCATGAATTTAAAATCTGATCTTTTATATATATATGATTAAGATGATGTGGTGATTTCCTCCATGTTCAGATACTATGCCTTTTTTTTTTTTTTTTTTGTGGAGAAAATCCTCCCTTCCTGCTATTGTGGACCTCCACCCATTTTGTTTCCCTCCCACTTTACTTCAGCCAGCAAGTGTATATAGGTATATGCTTATTTGTAAGATGTTAAGCTATGAGTAAGGACCCTCTAGTCCGAAACGCGTAAGCGTCTGTCACATTGGTGAACCATATGTTTTTTATGCATCTATTCTGTTTTTAATCATTTTTTTGGAATAAAGTCTTTTGATTTTAACCATCCTTTGGTCGAAGTTGCTGGAACATCTCCCAAGTATTGTGCCTACAAGATTTTCCGGAATCCAAGTTCCCTGCACCGCCCAGGATTGATTGCATTCCTCCAGACTTCGCATTTGCTACGGTTTGGTGAGCTGACAAAAAACTTTTTCCTCTGAGTACTGATATAGTCTTTTTCAAGCCTAGCGTCTTCAGGGCTTTTTTCCCTATCAGTCTGTTGGCTCTTGTTTTGATAGGGTTTTGGCGGATTGCAGACAGCAGCTTTTCTATCCTGTCCTATTTAGTTAGCTTGGGGCCCATCATTTGCTCAGCCTATCTTTCTATCTGTGTGAGTGTTTTTTCATCTTGCTTCACCGTCATTATATGTTGGGGGCTGCCTATTGCTTTGGGGTCTGCTCTGGGGCAGTTTAGATTTCCCTTTCTGTCTTTAGGCTATTTAGTTCTCCGGCTGTGATCGAGGGGTCTAGGGCACCGTAGGAACCCCCCACGGCAACTGCTAGCTGTTGTTGATAGGTTCAGGGGTCTGCAATCCGATAGCTGCCATCTTCTCTGGTTTTCTGGACTTAGCTAGTATTTCTGTTTTTGCCTCCTACGGTGACTCATTCATAACAATGCCCATATTCTTAGGGTTAGAAATAGTCCTGAGTATTTTGTTGCCGATCTGTTAGATCCACAGTACAAGAGTAAATTTAGGCAGATGCTTCCCCCCCTGCAAAGGACGCATGCATGCTGGAGTATCGAAACATGCTTGTAGACAATTTTAAGACTGGTTTTCCCCAAGACAGCAGTGAGGCACACAGTGTGCATCGCAATTCTAGACATCCAACTCCAGGAACATCAAGGTGTCATCTCAAAAACATTAGCAGCATTGTACGTGGCATAAGCATTCTGTGAGTAATTTCACACATTATTTAGACCAGACCGGGCACCAGCAGAACAGACTAGAAGTCTGACACATTGTGAACGACTGGAGAGGATGGCACAATAGTATCTGGAGCTCAATATGAATGCCATCAGGGGGTGGGTTTTTTCTCAGAACGTGTCTTCAGCGCTGCTGGTGGTGTTGACGGATAAGCGCATCCGGCTGTCCCCTGAAAGTTTAGACCAACTTTCATCAAAATGAACAAGTCATTAATCTTCAATGACTTTTGCACCCCAGATGCAGACTAGGCGATGGTGTTGTTTCTAGTGTCGTACATTGATTTCACATTATTGCAGTCTGTGACACCTTTGTCATGGCTTCTGTGATTGCTGTGGCTACGGCTGCTGATGTTACAAACAATTTTTTGAAATCTGAAGACTTGAAGTTGGGTCTCCATCTGGTGGGTTGCCTGTAGTGAAAGGTGTGTCAGAGGCCTATTATACTGTTTCTGTTCTGTGGAAATTGATGCCACATTAGTGGTGTGTGACAATATTTTTTTGAAATGTGGAAACTCCAAGTTGGGTCTCCATCTGGTGATTTGCCTGTTTAACTAAGGCCCCTAGACAGGCAGGCCTTAACTTACTTTCACACAACTACCTATGGTACTTTCCTTACATTTTCCTACCATAGTACTGTATGAAACTGATGTTTGTGCCTTTTGAGTGTGGCTGGGGAAAAAAAAAGTGGAGGTGTTGCATGAGGTATAAGGGCTCCCAGTTAAAAACGCTTACACCGCTCCCTTAACCACCAGGTCCTCAATTTAAAGCTGTAAATGCTGGCCCAGACACTGATACCTCATGCATGGCTCATGGCTGACTGCTGCTGTGCCATTTGTAAATTTCTACTGTGGGTTAATTGAGGCAACTTTTCATGGTCTGCCCCTAATTTTTAGCCTTTTGGGAAGCTTTTTGTCACCTCTTGAGGTATTGTGTATACATTTTGCTTGGCCTCCCATTGAATTTAATGGTGTTCAGCTACGTTCGTCAAACTGTACGGCAAACATGTTCAGTGAATTAAACCGAACCTTAAAAGGTTTGCACATCTCTACTAATTGCATCAGAGTTTGTCTGGTATTATGTGTCTAGATACAGAAGGATTTACAAAACCTACATCCACAGAAGATCCCTGGTTAGTTCTCCAAGACGTTTGGAACAAGCTCCCTGCAGATTTCACTCAAAAGTTGGTTACTCATACACCTGACTATAATCCTGCAAAATTACTGACTTCTGCGAGTCTAGACCAGTGATTCCCAAACTCCAGTCCTCATGTCCCCCAATACATTGTCTTTTCAGGATTTCCTTAGTGTTGCACAGGTGATGAAATTATTATTAAGGCATCAGAAAATGAAACAGGTTCTCTCACCTATGCAATACTAAGGAAATCCTGAAAACGTGTTGCTGGGCTGTGAGAATGGGGTTTGGTAAACTATGGTCTAGAAAAACTGATAGTGTTTTGAAGGCAGATGGTGGTCACACTAAATATTGAACTGAGATTTCTCTTTTGCTCATTCACTTTGCATTTTGCTAATTGATAAAAATATACTTAACACTATTTTTGAAACATTCTTACTTTGCAGCATTTTTTCTATACTTGCGTAAAACTTATTCACAGTACTATATATCACAATCCAGTGACTGGGCTGATAAGGTAATATATGAGAAAAAATAGAATCAGGCTTCCCAGTAATTTTGGTTTCTAGGAACCCTCCATGACAGAACCACAGGAGATTACTCCCCTCCCTAATAAGGACAGGAAACTCAAAGAGGTCAAGTATTCCACCCCACTTTTTGCCAGTGTTTTTCTAAAGGACCACACCAGCAAGAATGCTCCAATATTTATTTACATATAAAAGATACAAACAAAAATAGCAGGGTGGGAATTACTCGTGCAGTCGTTGAGGGTGCCTAGAAACCAAATTACCGGTAAGTCTAATTCTGTGTCACCCTCCACAACAGCACCACAGGAGGAATCCCAAGGAATCAGCTTTAGGGAGGGCCAAATGGCCTGGAGAACTTCCTCCTCCCTCCCCCCAAAGGCCAAATCTATATCAGACATTAGGCCTAGTCTATAATGTTTAGATGAGGTATGAACCAAAGACCAGGTAGCAGTTGTGCAGATCTGCTCCATAGAAGAGCTTGCCCTTTCAGCTCATGAGATGGATGCAACTCTGGCAGAGTGCGCTATGAACTTCTCTGGAGGTACCAGATTCTGATTTTTGTGAACTCCATAAATCGCTTTTTTAATCCAACTTGTGATCGTGCATTTTCAAGCCTTTTTGCCTTTATTATGTCTGTAGTGTTGGATGAAGATATTTTGATCCTTCCTCCAGGTGTTTGATCGTTGGAGATAGTCAATGATAGCACTATGTATGTCTAGCGTATGGAACTCCATTTCTCTACTGATAGATGAATTTGGGCAAAAAGAAGGGAATATGATTTTTTCTGAGACATATGGAACTATGAGGCTAGTCCGCCATGTCTGTTTTGCCTCATGATCCCTGTAGCGGTGTGCACGCGCATCTCATGTCTGCTATCCTGCATGTTCCCTAGAGCAGTGTGCACACTCACCTCATGACTGTTGAGCTGTGGGATGCCTGCGTTTCTGCTCTGCCTTCTGTGATCGTCTCGTCATGTCTAGAACCCCTTATCATGTGTCCTTCCTATGTTCCAGCAGAGGCTGGTTCTGCATTCATCTCTGCATGTCTGAAACTCTGATCATGTGACCTGCCTAGGTTTCAGCACTGGTTCTGCAATCATCCCTGCATGTCTGGAATCCTGATCATGTGACTGCTCCCTGTGATCCTGGAGGATCTAAACTGGAAGTTCTTCCCTGGTCCTGACCCAGAAGTGGAGGTGCTATGCCCTATATCAGACCGCCCCTTCCTATGCTCAGGGCCTGAGTATTCTGTGAAGAGCGTCAGCTTACGCTGAGTCATTTTCCTTTTGAAGGAGTGGACCCTCTGGGTCGTGGCACCCACCCACCTAGGGCGAGCTGACCTAGTGAGGAGCCACCCCCTATACAGCGAGTGTCAGGGGCAAGACCAAGGGGGTGAGCCACCACGGCAGCTGGACCAGACGGCCGGCTCAGGGAAACAAGACAAGGCGAGACAAGACGTTAATTCAAAGTAACTTCATTAAGGAACACTTCAGGGAAATAACAGGTGCCCAACGTAAATACACAGGGAACACATAGCAAAGTGCATGCAAGGGCACGCCGAGGTCCAAGGCATGGTACGTGCAGATGGTAGGCAGGGCACGATGACATCGGACTCCGGACTACGATCAACCGGGACATCAGACTCTGTAGGCGATCGGCAGGATCCGGACATCCGAAAGTAAACCAGGATTCCATGCAAGGAGACAAGATAAGGTTAGCGACATGATGCGTGTCAACGGACACGCCAGGGTCAGGTACAAGGACGGAGGCCTGCGCGTGCAGAGGGCACGCCAGGGAGAGGCACAAGGACGGTGGCCTTCAACGACGCAGGAGGAGAGAGATGTCTTGAAGAATATGCCAGGGAGATGACTGCTTGATCCAACCCGCTATTGTGTTCTTTGCCGCTTTCTTCCCCTTATTTCTTCCTGAATACTGAAGGAACAGGTTCTGATCGATTCTCCAATCCTTGGTTGCTCTGAGGTAGTGGAGAACCACTCTGCGGACATTCAAGGTATGAAATTTTTATTCCTTCGTATTAGAAGGATTTGGGCAAAATGAGAGCAACACGATATCCTGACTTCTATGAAAGTCTTACACCACTTTGGGCATAAAGGAGGGGTCTAGACACAGTACTATACTGTCCGAGTTGAGTAGGAGGTAAGGTTCCTGTACTGATAGGGCCTGTAGCTCCCCCACCCGTCTAGCCGATGTGATTGCCACAAGAAACACTGTTTTGAGTGTGAGAATTTTTAATGGAATTTCTAACAGGGGCTCAAACGGGGCCTCCGTCAGGCTATTGAGTACTAAATTTAGATCCCGGGGGGAACCCGACTAAACCCGACTAGGGAGCGAAGGGCGAATTCTGCCTGCTGCGGTCATAAACCGCTTGACCCAGTGGTGTTTGGCTAGGTCTCAGTCAAAAAAAGAACTAAGGGCAGATACCTGTACTTTTAACGTACTTGGAGTGAGCCCTAGATCTAACCCTTTCTGCATAAAATCTAGTACCTGGGCAATATTTGGATGGGCGGGGTCAGGGGCCGCCGGAAGGCACCAGGATGAAAATGTTTTCCATATTTTGCCGTAAATTGCATTTGTTACCGGCTTTCTACTTTTTTGAAGGGTCCGGATTACTTCATCTGACAACCCTTTGGCCTTCAGAATGTTGGCCTCAATAACCAAGCTGCTAGACATAACTTGGTTGGGTTCAGGTGTAGCAATGGACCCTGAAAAAGGAGGTTGGTCCTTTGGGGTAGAAGCAAGGGACCTTCCTGGGCCATGTCCAACAGAGCGCTGTACCAGCTTCGTCCTGGCCACATAGGAGCCACCAGGATTGTCGTGACTCCGTCTGCTCTGATCTTTTGTAACGTTCTTGCCAGCATCGGGATTGGGGGAAAGGCGTAGGCCAGTCTGAAGACCCATGGATGGGGAAATTCATCCGTCCCCCGGGCTCCGTACGTGGGACTGAGGGAGAAATAGGTCGCCGCTTTTGTATTTTGCACACTCGTGAACAGGTCGACTTCTAGGTCTCCCCATCTCGAGGTTAGAGCCTGGAAGACCTCTTGGTTCAGACACCATTCTCCTGGATGGACGTCCTTCCTGCTCAGGAAGTCTGCCTGGATGTTTTCCGACCCTTTCAGGTGTACCACGGAAATGGATAACAGGTGCTTCTCTGCCCAGCGGAAGATCCTTGTTGCTACCTTCTTTAGACTGGCGTACCTCGTGCCCCCCTGGTGTCTGAGATATGCCACCGTGGTCACGTTGTCGGAATATATCCGAACATGATGGTTCTTGACAAGGGCTGATGCGGCCTTCAGTGACCCTTCCACTGCCATCAACTCCCTTAGGTTCGAAGATCCGGATCTTATGTTCTGGGGCCACTGCCCTTGGAAGTATGAATCCTCGACCACGGCTCCCCAGCCTCTCAGACTGGCATCGGTACATAATATTTTTAGAGGAAGCTGATCCCAGCTTACTCCCTGCATCAGGTTTCGGTAACTCAGCCACCACCAGAGGGCCGATTTTACATGTTCTGGAAGTAGAACCCTTTTTGATAGGTTGTTTGGATACTTCCTCGCGTTTATCAGGACGTATGACTGGAGGACTCGCATGTGAGCTTGTGCCCAGAATACCGCCTGAATGCACGCAGTCAGGGAACCCAGGATAGACATGGCGTCCCTCAGCGTCAGTGTCCTTTGGTCTCTGAACCAGATTATTCTCTGCCGAAGGTCTGCTTGATGATCTTCAGGGACAAAGGACGTCCTCTTCTCTGAATTCAAGAGGATCCCCAGGAATTTTTTCCTCGGGGAAGGCTGGAGTTCCGACTCCTAGAGATTCGGTATCCACCCTAGGGTTTCGAGTATCTGTAGGGTTCTTGATACATCCTGGTTCAGCCGGGTTACCGATGGAGCGACGATCAGCAGATCGTCTAGATATGGCACAATACATATCCCCTGTAGCCGAATGGAGATGACTGCTTCTTTCATGATCTTCGTGAACACCCTTGGTGCCGGGGATACCCCAAATGGCAGGGCATTGAACTGGAGGTGGCCGATTCCTTGGTTGTGGGAGACCGCAAACCTCAGGAACTTCCGGTGACATGGATGAATGGGAACGTAATAATACGCGTCCCTTAGATCTAATGTGGCCATCTGCCAG
The DNA here is from genome assembly GCF_039654945.1 of Dendrobates tinctorius. NCBI lineage: Eukaryota > Metazoa > Chordata > Amphibia > Anura > Dendrobatidae > Dendrobates > Dendrobates tinctorius. The sequence continues at coordinate 24,644,792 of NW_027361775.1, forward strand.
CCTCGTCCAATAAGAGGGATCGCTGATTTCACTGACTCCATCTTGAACCTTCGGTACTTGACGTAGTGGTTCAGGGGCTTCAGGTTTATGATGAGCCTGTGCTTTCCTGAGGGTTTCTTTATCAGGAACAGGCGAGAGTAATGTCCTCTGCCCACCTCTTGTGGAGGTACATACGAGACCACTCCTTCCCGTAGCAGCTCTTCTATTTGAAGCAACAGGACTTTTTGCAGACTTGGGGACTGTGCCGGGGTAATTCTTAGGGCATGTGGGGGGATGCTTGAACTCCAGTTTCAGCCCAAACTGTATAGTGTGCAGGACCCACTGGTTCGAAGTCGTGGCCTGCCATTGGGTGAGAAACTGAGTCGACACCCCGACCCGGGAGTCACTGCTTCTCCGGGGGCTGCTGCTGTTGGGGCACAAGGATGTTTCTTCCTTTACCCCCTTTTGGGTAGCTCCATCAACCCATCTTGCCCTTCCCTCTGAATGCCTTTTGAGAGGTATGTTCACTTGAGGGGCGAAAAAAACCGCCTTTTGGTGGATTTCTGTTCCGGCAGTGACTTGTCGGAAGCCTTCTCAAGGATATCATCCAGGACAGGCCCGAATACGTGGTGCCCCTGGAAGGGGATGGCACAGAGTTTCATCTTGGAGGTGATGTCGCCACCCCATGACTTCAGCCACAAGGCTCTCCTGGCCGAATTTGAAAGGACTAGGGACCTTGCTGCCACCCGTACCATTTCTCCTGAAGCATCAGCTAAATAACCTGTTGCTTTTTGGAGGATTGACAGGGAGTCTAAGATTTCCTCTCTTGGGGTACCCCCCGATAGATGGTCTTCCATTGTCCGTAGCCAGAAAAACAAAGATCTGGCTACGCAGGTGGATGCAATGTTTGCTTTGAGCAGGTTCGTAGAAGCTTCCCAGGACTTTTTAAGGTGACTTTCTATTTTGCGATCGATCGGATCCTTCAATTGGGAAGCATCCTCAAAGGGCAAGGACGTCTTCTTAGTGACTTTAGACACTTGGACGTCTATCTTAGGGATCTCCCAAATAGAACTATATCACCCTCTAGGGGAAACCGATTTTTTAGCTCAGAGTGCACAGTGCCTTCTCGGGGGAGGACCACTCCTGAGCTATTAGGTCCTGAATCAGCTCATGAACCGGGAAACCCTTTCTACCTCTGGGTTTCAACCCTCCAAACATCTCATCCTGGACTGAGCTTGACCTCCTCCACTTCCATGGTATTTCTTACCATGGAGACTAACTCCTCCATATCCTCAGAGGAAAAATAGTATTTTTTTGCATCATGACTGGAGGTGGATGTGGAGCCCTCATTTTCCCAAATATCCTCCGATCCTGAGGATCGGACTTCTCCCGAGCCTGAGTTGGCTTCCATAGGTGCCCTTTTCCTCTTTTTTTTAGGTAGGGCCCTGGGCCACCGGGGTCTGGGCTGCCATGGAGGTTTGAACCTCCTGCCTAATGAGTTTTTATGCTGTCAAACAGGGAGGGTTGCTCGGTACGCAGGATATTTTGCGTACAAGGTTGGCATAACTTCTTTTTGTAGTCAGAAGGAAACCTGGCACCACATATACCATACTTGCGGGGGTTTCTAGGGGTAGAGGCCTTGTCTTCCTGCAAGAAGAAAAAAGGCTTACTCAGACCTGTGCCACCAACTTTTTGACAGGCAAGGGACCGGCCCTGCTACTCACTGTAGGAGGGGGAACGCTGGGCTCCGCAGATGCTGCAGTCGAGGGCTTCTCACCATCCATGTCTGCACACACCACACTGCGCTTACCTGGAGCTGTGGCACCCTTTTGTGGGTGTTGCTGCATTCATTTGCTGGGTGCTCCTCCTTCCCCCCGTCCCTGGGGAGGAACATCGTTCGACCCCCGCTGCCATTGGACTCTTTCCCGGGTCCCCCGGGTGCGCGTTTCCCCCTCACAGGACGCTGGGGGCTGCAAACCGGAAGTGCGCTTCACCGCTACTTCCGGTCGATTGCCCGCTCCCTCTGACGCGCGCACACGGCCCCAATGCAGCGCTGGAAGGAGGAAGCCGGGGAGCTGTGCAGGACCCCGGCAGGCACCATACCGCCCCGCTTTACCCCGGAGGGCGCGGGAGGGGTGGTCAACGTCCCGAGTCACACCGACGGTGGAGACGGGAGCAGCACATGGAGGAGAGGCAAACCCCCCCAACCTCGGCTGCCCAGCTTCGTGAGTACATAGGGGCTCCGCTCACTGGCCACGGCAGTCCCTTGTGACCTCTTCATGCCACGATAGGGGACAGGAAAAACACTGAGGTAGCAGGAAGGGGAGGGTTATTTAACCTCTTTGTGTTCCTGTCCCCTATTAGGGCGGGGAGACAACCTCCAAGGTGGCTGACGTGGAAGGTGACTAGAGAACCTTACAATATAAAAGCCACATGGTTTTAGATAAAACCACCATAGACAGAGGTTAAATAATCCTTAATGTTTTACAATGACAAACATAGAAACTTAGAACTATTTGTGAAACAAGAGTTCTCAAGATTGTGTCACCTGTGAGTATTGTCTATCACATTATAAATGCAGCTAATGGTCTAATAAACTCACCACAGAGAGATTACGTCATTGTCTGTGTGGAGGAACACACACTGTGTGGAGGAACACACACAGACCCGTTCCTCCCACGTCACCACCGTGACGTAACTACACAGGCACAGCTCTCCGGCGCCCCCGTTGTCTCTCAGGTCAGTAAGGGAACTGCACCTAGTGCAAATGGTCGCCGGGGAGGAGGTCCTGTTACCCGCTGGGGGTTCTAAGATTCGTGATCAGAGTAAAAGCATCAGCCCAAGATTAAGTTTATAGTTTAATTGCCTTAAGGGCGCACTAGATAATTACAGAAATATACAGTAAATTTGCAGTCAGAGAAAAGATATAACAATAAGGGTACAAGACTTAAGATATTAAGCTGGAGGTCAATTTACCAGATTGTAGGGTCATGTGGGTGCTGGGGAGCTCTGCAGTCCACAGGTACAAGAATCTTAGTTGCCGGACAGACCCCCAAAGCATGGGCCGCTGCTCCCCTCGGCAGGTCTGTCCCCAGGTCCTTCTTAGATCGTCATCCCGGATCTTCTGTGTGAAGGAATGAATGTCTGCCAGGGGCTGCCAATCCTTAAACACGCTAGGTTCCTCCCCCTGTGTCAGAGGGTGGGCTAATAATCATTGCTGCTAGGATGGAGCCAAAGTGTCTGGGACACACAAAGGACGTATATTCCTGCGTCTGCTAGCAGGTACATTCTAATTGAAGCCCTAGGCTTTTTTCCGGCCCCCTGCTGGCACGGCTCCGTACCTGAGCTTTGAAGCTCTGTTTTGGGCCTATCCTCATCATCACACCAATGGCCCTGGCTATTTAGCATTGGAACACTAAATCCTGCTTGTATTTACTAAGTACACAGCACCTGGGGGTATAGAAGCCGTTAGCTGCCTGTAATTCCTGAACTTAGACCAAAATGGATGCCAAGCTCAGACATGTGGCCCAATATCTAAGATGGCGGCTGCTCCTTCATCACAGTCTGTCTGTAGCTGTTAATGTCTAACTAGAAATGCAGCTATGTAATATACAGAATTCATTCTATATATTTCAATATGGACTCAAAATAGCCATTTTTATATTCGCACTACAATCCATGACCTTTTCCTTGAGACCCCTAGCTTTTAGGATGACAGACTCAGAAACCAGGCTGCAAGTCGCAAGCCTTAAGGATCTGGGTGATAAATTGGCACTTGGTGAAGATTGCCGATTCATGGGAAAAATCAGGGGACTTTATATTTTTAGGCTGTTCAATGTCCCAAACCAGCTTTCCTTTGGCCTGATAAGTGCCACTAGGATTGTCCTTAGTCTGTTCTGATTTTCTGTAATGTTCTTGGCAGAACGGGAATTGGTGGGAAAACAAACATGTCAGTTTGTAACACTAGTGGTGTGCGAAGGCTTCTACCACTAAACAAGTATAGTTCAAATTTAGAGAGAAAAGTATTCTGCCTTTGTATTTTGACGAGTTGCAAACACGTCTACTTCTGAGCACCCCCCATTTTTTTATTAACCAACATCTGAAATACTTGCAAGGAATCTTCAAATGGCAATGTTGTCTTGTTTGCCACCTGGATATCTACTTTTCGAATTTCTGACCAACACTTATGTAATTTCTTCCTCTATTAGAAATCTGTTAGTATCCCTACCAATATTAGACTCTGGATGTTTTTGGGAATACCATTCTCTTTTTTTACTCAAGCCCCCCAAACATCTCGTTTTGGACTCTATGGGTAGTTTTCTCCTCCTCCACATCCATAGTCCTCACTGCTGTGAGAAGTACTTCCATGTCTTCCAACTAGAAATAATTCTCTCCCTGGGTCGGGTCTGTACCTGGAGCTAGCTCACCTTCTTCCCACCACTCGCAGTGAAGGATCTTTGACCTTCCTGCGAGTCTGAATCTGACTGCTCCTCCATACATATTTTCCTCTTTTTAGCTCCTAAGGGGGTAACTGAAAATGACTGGGAAAATGAGGCTACGGATGACAACCTCCTGACGACCATCCCTCTTAGTTCTATCAAGGAGACTTGTTCCTCTTTTCCAATTTTATCAGTGCAGCTTTAACACAGATGTTTTTATGGGATGTTAGCAATTTTTTACGCAGATGGAAACTTGCAGACTGACATCTTGTCGTTACATTTTGGAGCAGGATTCTTGTCTCCCTGAAAAACAGGAGAGGAGGGAGCCATCTAAATATATTGAACAATCCTGCTCCAAAGATAAAGAGTTCTACCCATGCCAGGTACTTACTAGATTCAGTTTAGCGCTGTTTTCTGCAGATGCAGAGCAAAAACATCGACCACCCTCCACCATAGGAAAGATCCCACCTTATGGAGTCTTCAGTCTGGGCTCCTTATGACCAGGTGCCGAGACTCCAGCGCAGATTCCGATTGGATGATCCTCCTCCCCATGGTCCTATAGACTCAAGCAAGGAGAAAACCCTTGCAGAAGATAAAAGGGCTGCCATACCCCCCAAAAAATCAAATGACAAAAGACTGACTGGCACTTCCAGGTAAGTGTGAACAGGTGCATACTAGGAGCAGCCATCTCCATATACTGTACAATAAACAAAAAAAGATGCACTCTGTAGTGCTAAAGCATGTCAGAATGAAATATAAATAGCAATAATGCTTCTTGATAATAGGAAAAAAACTGAGACGCTTAGCACATAATTTGGCCAATTCATGCATGACCAGCAGCCAACGACAAGGCGGTCTCAGAACTCCTGGGAACCTACGCGTCTAGTGTGAATACCTCTCCAAGACTGAAGTCTGAATTCATGGGTAGATGTGAATACCTCTCTTCAAAGTCTGATTTTATGGGTAGGCAGGACCCTGTTGCAATTAAAATTCACCACATGCTGAAGGGCGGAGTGCTCAGTCAGAGAACTAATATACAAATGACAAAAGACTGAATGGCACTTCCAAGCTAGTGTGAACAGGTGCATACTAGGAGCAGCCATCTCCACATACAATAAACAAAAAAAGTTGCACTCTGCAGTGCTAAAGAGTGCAACTTATCACTGCAGAGTGCAACTTTTTTGTTTACTTAAATGTATTATTTATTTCCCTCCAAATCCACCATGGAACGCAACTGGAAGTGATGCTGAAGGACCTGCGACCGTGTGATGTCACTTTCTGTATTCGCATGCCGGATCCAGAGAGGGGAGGGGGAGAGCCAGGAAGCTGAGGGAGGCCCCCTGGCTCGCAACCTCTCTGCTTTACCTGGAGGCTCAGGAAGAGTGGTGAGATCCTGTTTCCAGAGGAGACATGAGCAACTACCAGAGGGAAAGGTCAGAGCGATTGTCCTCAGCTGCCCAGCCTAAAAGGTATGTAGGATAGTGCCTGTTGCCAGCCACATAGCACCGCAGGATGGCCTCCTCATGGCCGATGAGGGCAGGAAAAAGACATTCTTATTCCTCAAACAGTTTAAGACTGCAAATAGTTTTTTTGGGGATATAAACTCTACCCTTCACTAAATTATATCAATTAAACAAAGTGAAAAATTGTAGCAGGCCATGTAGAAAAATACAGTTTATTTTACTGTACTGGTCATAGTAAACATTTCAGATTTACAGCACTCATAAAACATAGGAACAGGCAAAAATTACCATTTTAATAGCAGCTTATATTGTACATTATTACTGGCAGTATCACCTCGGATTTTGGGTTAGTACCAAACCTATTATATGATCAGTTTAATACCCTGTTTTGTCAGTTTACAAAAATGTTGACAGGAATGTCTTTAAAACAGACTGAACAATTTCTTGGCTGTTTGCTTTTTGTTTTACAAAAAAAACAAATGGACGAAAGACATCCTCAAATGGACTTTTCAACTTTTACTTCATCAGTGATATAATAGAAACCTAGAAATCAATGAAAGAAAAAGAATATAATGACAATACTGTATATACAAGTAAAAAATTGGATTTTTTTTTTTTTTTTTTTATTGCTATACAATTGCTATCCACTTGATGGAGAGCCACATAAACAGGACAGAGATGAGGGATAGATGTTTTTCCTATGGTTTATAAACCGTTTTTTTTTCGGACTATGAGAGGAACTTTTTAACACGAAAAACTTGTTAAAAATTGTGTGTCTTCTATTTCAGAGGCAACTTCCTGTGATGAAAACTGACAAGGCGTCCATCTCAATTACAGAGAGCGCTGCCATCTCTCCTCCTGCCTTACACTGATCTATGTGATTGGCGCACATCAGGACAGGAAGCTTATTGGGAAATGAACGGAGGCTGCAGGAGCTGAGCAGCTGAAGGACCTTCTATACAAGTAATTTAAGGACCTTTCAGGTCATGTGAGTGATCACATGACCTGAAAGATCCTTGAGTTAATAACATGTAAGGTCCTGCAGCTGTTTAGCTCATTTAGTTATATATATATATATATATATATATATATATATATATATATATATATATATCTCAAAACTATGAAATAACACATGTGGAATTATATAATTAACAAAGAAAAGTGTGAAAACTGAAAATACTGTATGTCTTATATTCTAGGTTCTTCAAGATATAGGCATGGGAAGGGGTGATTCATTTCTGTCATGTGCTCTCTGCTCCTTTCTGGGGGCAGACAATGGCTGGGTGCTTATGTTCCCAGGGATGCTAGATTTCTCCCACCATGTCAGTGTCTGCTGAGGTGTCGTCAAGTGGGAAAACTTGCTCATAGCAACCAATCACAGCTCAGCTTCTTTTAACCAGCTCTGGTGAAATGAGAGATGCTTAGTGACTGGTTGCAAAGAAAACTGTTGCTCATAGCAACCAATCATAGCTCAGCTTCTTTGGAACAGCTCTGTTGAAATGAAAGATGCTTCGTGATTGGTTGGTGATACACACACATTCTTTAAACTTAGTGACGTTTATGCCTGCCAAAAACAGAGCTAAAAAGGTGCACTTATTTTCTAACCTCTTTTAGGATCTGCCCTAGCGTCTCCTCACTCTGGATAGGTTTCCTGCACAAACATAAAAAGTTAATACAGAAAAACAACGTTAAAGAATGCTTTAAATATTAAACGTGTTGTATATTACAATAAATTTACAAACAAGAGGTGTCCTGCACATTGTACTCACCTCTCGGTCTTTGTAGAGATAAAGATTGAGAATTTGCCCTCCTGGTCAGGGAGGTAAGTAGAAGGCACAACAAGATATTGTCCAGGGGCCAGATCACAGATTTGTGACACTTCTATAGAGTGACTATGTGGAATACAGGTGGCACATGGTTCTTGTAAAAATGGAGAGGCGCCACTATCAACTGGGGCCTAAAGACACATGAAAAAGTTCATATACATTTAAAATACTTATATTAGTACAGAAGCGTTACTAGAACCTAATCTATATATTTTTTAATGCGTGATCCCCATCTTTTGGTCTCTAAAGAAATATATATTTTTATAACTCTTTTTATTAAATTTTCAGTATCAAACACAATACAAAACAAATTGGTGATATAGCTTTCTCAAGCATTAATGATAAATAAAATACAAAAGAACTATAAGCATATTAGACACATATCTTATATGTTCATGAAAAAATTGCAAGAGTAAAAAAAATATGTGAACTTGAACCACATTTATAAATGTTCCAGACTGTAGGATCCGTGCATAAGAATTATATTTAAAAAAAAAAAAAATATTGTGAGTAGTAAACATGCTCTACTTTACAGAAATGTGTACCGTATATACTCGCGTATAAGCCGAGATTTTCAGCCCATTTTTTTGGGCTGAAAGTCCCCCCCTTGGCTTATACGCGAGTCAGTAAGATTTCCCTTTTTTTTTTGTGGAAAAATCAGGGGCGTTGGCTTATACACGAGTATACAGTGCCTTGTGAAAGTATTTGGCTCCCTGGAACTTTTCAACCTTTTCACACATATCATGCTTCAAAAATAAACTTACCAAATGTAAATTTTTGGTGAAGAATTAACAACAAGTGGAACACAATTGTGAAGTTGAATGAAATTTATTGGTTATTTTAAATTTTTGTGGAAACTCAAAAACTGAAAAGTGAAGCAAACTCAATCCAGAAGTTGATTGTGGATCTCTGAATGATCCAATGTTGTCCTAAATGACGATAAATATAATCCACCTGGGTGTAATCAAGACTCCGTATAAATGCACCTGCTCTGTGATAGTCCCAGGGTTCTGTTTGAAGCACAGAGAGCATCATGAAGACCAAGGAGCACAACAGAAAGGTCCGTGATACTGCTGTGGAGAAGTTTAAAGCTGGATTTGGATACAAAATGATTTCCAAAACTTTAAACATCCCAAGGAGCACTGTGCAAGCGATCATATTGAAATGGAAGGAGTATCATACCACTGCAAATCTACCAAGACCCGGCCGTCCCTCTAAACTTTAATCTCAAACAAGGAGAAGACTGATTAGAGATGCAGCCAAGAGACCCATGATCACTCTGGATGAACTGCAGAGATCTACAGCTGAGGTGGGACAGTCTGTCCATAGGACAACAATCAGTCGTACACTGCACAAATCTGGCCTTTATGGCAGAGTGGCAAAAACACCAAGGTTACTTACCGGTAACCGGTTTTTCCGGAGCCCATGACGGCACACATGAGAGAGGGGATCCGCCCAGTCAGGACAGGAACCCTACTGAAGATAAAAGGGCGGTACCTCTCCCTCGCTTCAGTTGGTTTACAGAGCATGAGAGGCCCCCCGGGTTAGTACACATGGTAAAACTATCACTACATTATATCTAACTAAAAAACACCCAAACTAAAGTGCACACCAAAGGAGTGAAAAAGGGGGGGAATATACAGGTGCCGTCATGGGCTCCGGAAAAAACGGCTACCGGTAAGTAACCTTGGTGTTTTCCCGTCTCCCATGACGGCACACATGAGAGACTTTTGTAGAATAAGACACCTTAGGGAGGGACCACCGCTTGCAGCACCCTTCTACCAAAGGTTTGGTCAGTAGAGGAAGACAGATCAAGTCGGTAGTGTTTAAAAAAGGTGGAAGGTGAGGACCAAGTAGCGGCTTTACAAATTTGCTCAATCGATACCTCAGCCTTCTCTGCCCAGGAGGTAGCCACGGCTCTGGTGGAGTGAGCCTTGATGCCTTCTGGAACCGGAGCGCCACTTGCGGAGTAGGATAACATAATGGCCTCCCTGATCCATCTGGCAATGGTACTTTTAGCTACCCCGTGCCCCTTTCTACTACCCTGAAAGGCTACAAAAAGGGACTGATCTTTCCTCCACTGACTAGTTATTGACATATATTGTATTATGGCTCTTCTTACATCTAATGTATGGAACTTTTGCTCCCCCGGGTTTCTGGGATTGTTACAGAACGACGGCAAGGAGATCTCCTGAGTCCTATGAAACTTTTGGACTACCTTGGGGAGATAGGCCGGGTCTGGTGTTAGAACCACTCGGTCATCCAAGATCTGTGTATAAGGAGGACATATAGACAGAGCTTGTAGGTCGCTGACTCTTCGGGCTGACGTTAAGGCTACCAGTAAGACCGTTTTAAGTGTAAGTAGCTTTGGTGACAGCTCTAGTAGTGGTTCGAAGGGATCTTTGGTTAAAGCCTCCAAAACTAGGTTCAGGTCCCAGGGTGGTATCTTTGGGATAATGACCGGCCTTGACCTGCCACAGGACTTAATGAACCGGGACACCCACCTATTGGCTGCTAAATTGCAGTTATATAGGGCCCCCAAAGCTGAGACTTGAACTTTGAGTGTGTTAGTGGCTAACCCCAGTTGCAGCCCCGACTGTAAGAACTCTAGGATAGGTCCCACTGGAGCTACATCCCCTAAAGGTTCCCCCAGGAAGTCTAGGAACTTTTTCCACGTTCTACCGTAGATTTGGGATGTTCTTGGTTTCCTACTTTTCAACAGGGTGGAGACTAACCCTGGAGAGAATCCCTGGCGACTCAGCGCCCTCTCAATTCCAGGCTGCTAGATGGAAGCCCTTCACCTGAGAGTGGACCACTGGTCCCTGGGAAAGCAGGTCTGGAATCTCTGGTAGTATCCATGGATCTGTCACTGACATGAGCCTCAGAAGGGAGAACCAAGGCCTTCTCGGCCAAAAAGGAGCTATAAGAATTATTCTTGCCCGATCCTCCCTGATTTTCCTGACTACTACTGGGATCATTGTTATCGGGGGAAATGCATAGGCCAGGATGAACTTCCAGGGTATTTGTAGGGCATCTACTGCGAAGGGGTTTTCCCTTGGATTTAGCGAGCAGAACTTCCTGACCTTCCGGTTGTGTGCGGTAGCGAACAGGTCTATTTCTGGTCTGCCCCAGGCCTGAACTATTTGTTGGAAGACTCGGGAGTTTAAGGACCATTCCCCTTGTCTTAGATGCCTGCGACTCAGGAAGTCTGCTTGTATATTTTCTGCCCCCTTTATGTGCAATGCTGTGATGGATAACAGATGTTGTTCTGCTAGCTGGAAGAGTAGATCTGATATTTGCATGAGGCCCCGAGATCTCGTTCCCCCCTGATGATTGATGTAGGCTACTACTGCCTGATTGTCCGTCATGACCCGGGTGTGGCGGCCCTGAAGTAAGGGAAGGAAATGTTTCACGGCTTTTTCCACTGCCCATAGTTCTTTTACATTTGAATTCTGATCGCTTTCTAGTGAGGACCAGGTCCCCTGTATTGTATGGGATCTCAGGTGTGCTCCCCACCCTGTGGCACTCGCGTCTGTCGTAATGATGTCCTCGACTGGTTTTTGCCACGGGACACCAGCTGTTAGATTCTTTTCTACAGTCCACCAGAGCAGGGAATCTCTTACAGCCACTGAGAGACATAGTTTGCCTTCTAAATGCCCTTTTAATTGTTTCTGCGCTGACAGGACTTCCCACTGTAGTTGCCTTAAGTGGTACTGCGCCCATGTTACTGTGGGTATACATGATGTCAGTGAGCCTAAAAGGGACATTGCGTTCCTCAGTGTCATATTTGGCCTTTGTATTGCTGTGCGAGCTAGGCCTCTTATCTTGGTCACTTTCCTCTCTGGTAGGAGGCAGCGTTGTTGCTCGGAGTCCAATATCAACCCTAGGAAGGATTGCTCTTTTACTGGGGTTATCCTTGACTTGGGGATGTTTACTATCCATCCTAGTCCTACTAGAGTTGCTATTACTTCCTTCACTTGAAGTGTGCAGTGGGATTCCGACCTCCCTATTACCAGAAAGTCGTCTAAGTATGGGACGATCACTATGTCCCTGGATCGCAGAAAAGACATTACTTCGGCCATCACTTTGGTGAATACCCTGGGGGCTGTAGACAGGCCAAACGGAAGGGCTGTGTATTGGTAGTGTCTCACCTGCCCCTGGATATAGAGCGCTACTCTCAAATATCTCTGATACTCCCGATGGATTGGGATGTGATAGTAGGCATCTTTTAAGTCTATCACTGCCATGAGGCAATGCTGGAACAGGATCTTTGTGGCCGTGTTCATTGACTCCATTTTGAAGGAGCAATTGTCTATCCACTGATTGAGTCTCCTCAGGTTGACAATGGTTCTCCAAGAGCCGTCTGGTTTTTGTATTAAGAAGAGGGGGGAGTAGAACCCCCTTCCTTCTTCTTGCGCTGGGACTTCCTGTAGGACTTGTTTTTTCACTAGTCCCAAGACTTCCGTCTCCAGGGCCAGCTGTTGCTCTTGGGCTTTCCTTCTGGGTGTTATTATGAAGGTATGCCTGGGCGGACGGATGAATTTTATTTTTAAGCCGTCCTTGATTATATTTAGGACCCATGTACTGGGGGAGATATTTGCCCAGGCGGAAAGGAAGAGAGAAAGCCTTCCCCCTACCTCCGGCCCAATGTCATTGGGGAGATTTTTTGGAGGAAGTAGAGGGCCCTTTAAACATATAGCCCGATCCTCTTTTTTCTTTAAAGTCCCAGCTTTTTCTATCTCCCGGGGGACGACCCCTGTTAAATCTCCTCCTCCGAAAGGGCTGCTTCTTAGGTTCTCCCGGAAATCGGGAAAAGCTTTTCTTCCTATCCCCCGCATGCTCCAAAATCTCTTCTAGTTTTTTCCCGAAGAGGAATTGGCCATCGCATGGAATGGAACATAACTTGTGCTTAGAGGGTAAATCTCCGGGACACCCTTTAAGCCACAGGGCTCGTCTTGCCGCATTTGACAGGCTTGCTGCTCTAGCTGTCAATCTTGCGGAGTCTGCAGAGGAATCGGCCAGGAAAGCCGCTGCTCCGTGCACCAATGTTAGATTAGCTAGAATTTCGTCTCTAGGAACTCTATCCTTGATCTGGTCCTCTATTTGTTGCAGCCAGACCATGAGGGCACGAGCGGTACAGGTACCGGCTATTGCTGGCTTCAATCCCCCTGCTGAAGCTTCCCAGATGTGCTTCAGAAACCCATCTGCTTTCTTATCAAGCGGGTCTTTCAACACGCCAGAATCTTCTAATGGTAGGGATACCTTTTTTGAGGATCTGGCTACAGCCCCATCAATTTTTGGGACTTTTTCCCAGGTTTCTGAGTCCTTCTGGTCAAAGGGGTACCTCCTCTTTGATGTGGAAGGTAAGCCCCCTGACCGCTCTGTCTTTTTCCATTCCCTGTCAATTAGCGCTTTTATTTTATCATTTACAGGGAAGGTACGCTTTTCGCTTTTCCTCCAGTCCTCAAAACATTACATCCTCTAATGATTTGGGAGTTTTTTCTTCTTTAAGGCCCATTGTAGCTCTAATGGCCTTGACCAGTTTTTCTACGTCCTCCGTTGGGAAACATGGACGGCCGCCTATATCGCTGTCCGAGGAGGATTCTGAGGACTGCGTAGAGGAAGAGGAGGTGGAGGGGGACAAAGATCTATCCCGCCCCTTCTGCTTTGGCGAGGCCTCTGAATCGGAGCTCCTTCTACGGTTTCTTTTCTTTTTAAGGGCTGCCTTTAGGGAACCTTTCACCTCCTGATGTATTAACTCCTTCAGACTAGTCACCAAATCAGGGGTCTCCTCCTGTATAGACCTGTTAATACAGTCAGCGCAGAGATCTTTCTGCCACTGATCTGCCAGCGGGTTTTTACATAGGGCGCATTCTCTATTTTTGGTTTTGCTGCTGGCCTTCCTCGCCCCCTAGTGATCAAACAGAGAAAATGGAACCCCATACCATAAGGGTGACATTCACGTAGATCACTCACCACCGCTGTCAATCAGGGGTACCGATCTCGGAGGCTCCTCAGATGCACTCGTGACATTTCTCCTGGACGTCCCAGAGTCATGCTGATTGCGCTTATGACTGCCGCTCCCACCACTTGAGCGACTGCTCCTGGTATGTTGGTGGCTCGGCCTGGCATCTGGCGAGAGGTCTTGCTGCTGACGCTGCTGCTGTCGCTGCTGCTGACGCTGCTCGTCTTGCCCCACTTCCATTCTGAAGCCTTGGGCATGAGTGCGTCTTCTGTGGTCATCCCCCTTATGTAAGGGGGATCCACTGCACTCTCCGCCTCCTCCGGTTACCCCCACAGCCCCTCCCCCCCGCCATACCGCCGGGATCTCTCTCCGATCGGCGTTCTTCACCATGGGCGCCGCCATCTTGAATTGTCGGCACCGCCTCCGACATCACGCGGGCACGCCCCTTCCCCAGCGTGCCCTGCGCGTGACGTCAGAGGAGCGCGACCCGGAAGCGGCCGCTCCCTCAACGCTCCTGAGCTGCTCCAGAGTAGGGAATCACCGGCAGAGGGGGAGAGGGCGGCGCGGCAGCCACGGCAGAGCCCCAGGACCCCCGCCGTGCTGTTCCTGCGCCCGCTCGGACGCTGAGCCCCGGAGGACCCGCGGACGGCGCTTCCTCCATCCCGACGCCCAGCGCTCAGGAGCCCAGCCTGATCTTCTACGCCGGCACGGGAGAGGGGCAGGTAAGTGTGACCTGCTGTCTTCAGCACGGGTCCCTGTCAGGACAGGAAACCCAACTGAAGCGAGGGAGAGGTACCGCCCTTTTATCTTCAGTAGGGTTCCTGTCCTGACTGGGCGGATCCCCTCTCTCATGTGTGCCGTCATGGGAGACGGGAAAAGAAAGCCATTTCTCAAAGATATCCATAAAAAGTGTTGTTTAAAGTTTGCAACAAGCCACCTGGGAGACATACCAAACATGTGGAAGAAGGTGCTCTGGTCAGATGAAATCAAAATCAAACTTTTTGCAAACTTTTTGGCAACATTGTTGCCAAACGATATGTTTGGCATAAAGGCAACACAGCTCATCACCCTGAACACACCATCCCCGCAGTCAAACATGGTGGTGGCAGCATCATGGTTTGGGCCTACTTTTCTTCAGAAGGGACAGGGAAGATGGTTAAAATTGATGGGAAGATGGATGGAGCCAAATACAGGACCATTCTTGAAGAAAACCTGTTGGAGTCTGCAAAAGACCTGAGACTGGGACGGAGATTTGTCTCCCAACAAGACAATGATCCCAAACATAAAGCAAAATCTCCAATGGAATGATTCACAAATAAACGTATCCAGGTGTTAGAATGGCCAAGTCAAAGTCCAGACCTGAATCCAATCGAGAATCTGTGGAGAGAGCTGAAAACTGCTATTCACAAACGATCTCCATCAAACCTCACTGAGCTCGAGCTGTTTGCCAAGGAAGAATGGGCAAGAATTTCAGTCTCTCGATGTACAAAACTGACAGAGACATACCCCAAGCGACTTGCAGCTGTAATCGCAGCAAAAGGTGACGCAACAAAGTATTAAGTTAAAGGGGCCGAATAATATTGCACGCACCACTTTTCAGTTTTTGAGTTGCCACAAAAATTTAAAATAACCAATACATTTCGTTCAACTTCATAATTGTGTCCCACTTATTGTTGATTCTTCACCAAAAATTTACATTTGGTAAAAGGTTGAAAAGTTCCAGGGGGCTGAATACTTTCGCAAGGCACTGTATTTGGTATGTCCATGAAGAAATGCTTTGATTGTCTCAGAATGTAGAGGATCAGTGATTTATATCCTGAGCCCTCATTTACAGTATAGAAACAATGTTGTGCAGCGCTAGCTGCAAAATAATAATGGGGCTTTTGCCTGTTTTAAAAAAAAAATAATTAAATCATCAGCGCCATCTCTTTCACAATAGCTTATCAACTGTCAATCTGACTTTAATTAATAGTTTTGTTCACAGTTGTATGTGTAATATGACAGTAACAAAATAAAAGTATGACACTAACCAAGTACACATGGAAACCAATGGCATACCACCGATTCTCCTGATTGTGCTGGCGAAGTGTCACCTTTACCAGTTGGGAATTAATGGGCACACAAAAAGAAATAGCTGGGTTAAGATGGTAAGAAGGAAAGTTCCTGCTGCCTCCCGCACTATTACTCTTCTTCCACTCTCCTTTAAGCTCCAATGTTTCCCATACTCCAGGTATCGCATCTTTACTTGCCCTCTCCACCGGCTGATTGGAGGTTATTTCACTGAATGTAAAAAAATGACAAATTGTTACACTAAAATGCTACAAAAAGTTTGTTGCTAAATCAAGGAGTGTACTACAGATACATGGAGACAGTTTCCATTTACAAGCCCTGCATTTTTTTAAGCTCAATCAGTTTTTACTAAGAATTTTAACAAGGACATTATTTGACAAAAATAGAATAAGTTTATAATCTGAATGAAATTTCCATTAAACCTCAATGCCATGAGTAATACTGAGTTATAAGGCAGCTCACTGTAACCTGAGTGTGACGGGTCCATTGGAAAGCACACGCAGTAAGAAGTCCCCTTCTGTGTCCCTGAGAAATGTGCTGGGGATCAGCAGATGATATCCTGGAGATAACTCGCAGCGCAGATGCAGCTGTCTATCGTAAGTGTGTGAGGAGGTACCAGCCAAAGGAGGTGTCAAAATGGTCTTCTGAAGGTTAAAGCGACGTTTTTCCACCTATAGACAAGGACAAAAGTAAAAAGCAGAGCTTATTTATTATAAAGAGTTCTTACACAAAATCCGACTGGTAAAAAAAAATTAAAAAGCAGTGTTTCTTCAATTACAGATTTCAGACAGTAGCTGTATTGAACAGAGACGCTCTGAATAAAGAAAGTGAAGGTGATGGAGTGATGGAAGATAAACTGACTAGATCACATCATCCATCCATTCATTTAAATGGTAGGCAGGGCGACCTCTTCACTGTGCCTTATTTCGGTTCTGTGGCAACAAATTTTAGGCAAAATTAAGGATAACAGAGAGTTGAACATAACAGAGAAACGGGAGGGTGATTTAGGCCAGAGAGAAAGTAATTAATGGCAGGAGATGGGGAGCCAGATTCCACAATTGTCATTGAGTTAGTAACTGTGATGTACAATGTCTGCAAGATATGTTTTCTGTTGCAATGTGCTAAAAATCCTCCATTTTGTAAGAAGCTGCCTGCCAGTGTCTCGGTTACATTGCACACTGCCGCAGCTTCCCTTCCCCCCCAGGTGTTATAAATCAACTTCCTGCCACACCATTTGGCTTCTCTCAGCCTCAGCTGAAAGAGGGAAAAAAAAGTGCGGGAAAGGAAAACTCTTTGTTTGAAATCAGGAGTTAGAAGTAAACCTTTAAGAGCCTGCCCTGCGAAAGCCCTATAACATAGAGATATAATAACCATATCTCTGTGATCCGAGCGGTCCCAGCTCCACTACAGTGTCACTTCCGAAGTCCTAACATGTCGAGAACCTGAGATATGATTTGCGCCCAAATGGACGGTCATATCGCACAGATGTTTGATGTTTTCTTGATAGGCTCATTACGCTGGGAAACATGATACCACTGATGAGTCCATACCAGCTTCTCCCATAAAGTTATAGCTAATCTAAGTTTTGTAGCCAAAACCTAACTTGGATGAGAGAGGTGGGATCAACCCAGAATGCATCTCTCCGTGATGACACATAGGAAAGTCTATAAGGCATTCCCTGGCAAAACCAGCTCAGAAGAGCTCCAATCCTCGTGCTGAGCAGAACCCAGATGAGTGGAGACGTGCAGCTCCGCCTCCACCCCCCTTAAAGCCACATGGGATGCCTAACAACAACTGACTGAATGTGAGTGTACCTTCTTCTTTCATCCACTTTGTTTTATACTTGTCTAATGTACATATTTTATGTCTCAATTTTATAGCAACTTTTATCTGTAACCACTGCCCTACTTTTTCGGGGAATAAATGATAAAATTATTTAGTTCTGTCTCTATGCTCTAAGAATCGAACTATACGCCTTTGATAGATAATCGCTACTAATTCAAGGGGTTTGCCACGGACCCTCTTAATTTAACACTGTGAATTAAGTACCCGTGACTGGTGGCAGCGCGTTGTGTACGGCTATTGCGGCTTGCTGGCAGTACAGAAGCGTCTTATATTGCTGAATAAGGGGCTGCGGCCACAGCATTGATAATTCCCTTACTGCAGAAGCCTAATTGCCGGTTCACAACAGGCAGTCCGTCCGGCGACTAATTATCCTAGGTGCAGTTCCCTGACTGACCTGAGGGTAAGGGGGGCGCCGGAGAGCTGTGAGTTCCAAAGTGGAACTGAGAAAGTGGGATATACATAAATCCCCACAGTACTTGGAAGATTGATAGCAGTGGTGGGGCATCCAAATTAAACTCCCCCTGTGGCAAATTGTAGAGCGAGATTAGCTTGCTGGATATTTTTGTCACATGGTGCCAGTGGTGGGATAACTAAGATAAGCCCCAACTGTGCCTGTGATAGCCGTGTGCCGGCATTGTGTCTCGTCCCTCCATCCGCTGATACACCCGTGTCAGTGGTGGGACTGTGACATAGTGGTGACACAGGGTCCGCTGTCCGTCACGTGTTGGTGGCAGCGGGACCCCCGTTAGTCGCCTCCGTATTTGGACGAACGGCGGTGGGCCGTTCGTCACAGTAACATAGGCTCTCACGCATATATATGCTGCATAAGGGTATATAGGACACCGGTTTTTCCACATGAAGGTGTAACAGGTGCAAGACACACAATACAGATTTAAAAGGACTATCAGCACAGAATGACTGTTCAAACCATGCATCATAAAACGGACAAACATTTAAGTTCACCTTCCCGGTGCTATCAAACTACAGCTGTCAGTCAAAGAATGGTGGTGTAGTTACATGTTTGGCCACACCATGATGCACTGAGTGAATGTACTTGGTTTGAACAGTCTTTTTGTGCTGACTGAAAAGCGGTTATTTAGGACTAGTAGCCAAGATCTTGTTGTGCCAGGCGCCAATCTCTGTTGGATCAGATTAGTCACAATCTAAGTTTGGGAGTCAGCAGTCAATCGGCATGACGTCGGCAGTCACCCCCCCATCGACAGTGCAGCCTGGAAGAGCCGCTCTGTTGACGTGAAGCAGCAGAATCACCGGCAGGAGTTGTCTGTGATCGCTCCGAGCTGGCACTAGGCAGAACAGGGAGGTAGTTGTTCGCCTCATAAGAAAAAAAAAAAATAGTCAAGGTTAACCCCAATAATACATTGACATGGTCCTGTACCACGTGATTCTGGAAAACAATCTTTGATATGATAAGTGCCATATATGAAGGCTCCATAGAATTGACCCCTTATGTTTGTATTTTGAGATATATTGACAATTATGTTCCAACTTCTGATTCCATAAAAACGGCAATTGCCAGAATGTTGTATATGCCCAGGAAACTTATAGCCCAACAACGGTTGCACACCCAGAAGAGAATGTATAGACTAATTTAATTGGTTGGTCTCCATGGAAAACTTCATCCATTTGAAACGAAAGGTGGAAAAGAAATTTGCAGCCATAAAGTCCAATTGGTTATAGTTCTGGCTTGGCCCCAGATTAATTTAGTATAGGACAGAATTTTTGTTAATGACTAATGATGACTGGGTGTTTCTGATAAGTACTAAATAAGTAGAAGAATTAAAAAATAAAAAAAATACACACCTGTTCTATGGCTGACAGGGTGGTGTTATACTGCTATATGGACATATCCATTCTGTTCTGATGTGGATGGATATAATTAATGCATTAAAGTTAGGGTTCATGCACACGATCAGGAATAGTAGCGTTTTGGATGCAATGCATCTTCGCTGAGTTCTACATTACGCACTTGTCTTTTAGAACTAATGCTGCGGATTTACCACATGTAATGACAGTCTATTCAGGAAAAGTATGCATAGGAGTCGAGCATCTCCGCTGTGGGCGAGTTTACGCAGCAGTAAACAGAAGCACAGTGGCATGGGATCGCTATAAATCCCGTCACTGTGCCTGTAATGTAAAATACAGCGAAAATGCGCTGTGTCCAAAACGCTAGTAGTCCTGATTGTGGGCACATACCCTCATGAGGGGACATTTTTGGAAGGGTGTGGGGGATGGGGAAAAGTGTGTTGTGTTTTATATTTGTTGTACAAATCATAAAAACTTAAAAAAAGTTACCTTTAAAAAAACAAAACAAAAACAAAACACACCTATATATGAATGGCTTGGTGAAACAATTATTTTAATCGATGCACTCAACACAGAAGCTGCAACACCCAGAAGGATACATTTTCAAATTATGGAAATCACAGCATTGATAAACATGTTAAAGCCATGTTACCTACTTTCAGATAATGTTCTTCCGATTAACAGAAAAAAAAAAAATGTGCTGTATTCACCTGGCGAGTCTATGCTTCGGTTGTCTAGCATTGGTTATGGCGCAGATGTCATGTCAACAGCACAGCGGCCAATCAGTGAAGCCTGCAGCTCTGTAGGGGGTGTTCAGGGGGGGGGGGAAACATGCAATGTTACTGGTTATGAGATTGTGAGATTGTGTGATAGGACGTTGATCCAGGTCATGAGTCTGACATTTGTGGAATCAGGAAGGGATTTTTCTTCCCCAATATTAGTTAATTAGCATCGGTCTCACTGGGTTTTTGCCTTTCTCTGGATAAACATGTTATGCTATAGGTTGAATAGGATGAATGTCTGAATAATATTTTGCATTCATAGTTTTTACGGTTGAAAGTAGACATAAGTGACTATTTAAGCGCTGAAATAATTATTAGTGCTACTAATAATAATTAGATTACATGAAACACTGTTCTATCATACAGAAAAATTTACCAGAGGTCACAAAATGTGCAATACCCAAATTTACCTTCCACATGTGCAATCCCACAGCAATTGGGGTGGTTCTTTTTGAAGCCTCACATTGTAAGTGTCTGTTGCAGCGCATATTGCTGGAGGCTCCTAGTTCAGAGCTTGGCCTTTGCATAAGGATTAAATACATCTCACTTTTCTCCTTTAAACGTAGCCAGAACTTTGGGTTATCAGGAAAGCTGGTGTTGTTACGTGAACCACCTGCACTCTGGCCCTTAATCCAAGACCCATAAATCTGTTGTGTGTAAGAAAGCAGAGACCCTATGTATAGAATAAAAAAAAAAACAAATATAAAATAATTGTTTTGAGGTAATAATTGATAAATATGAAAACACTAGTAGTGAAGAGTGAACATATATTAACCCCTTAATGACCGCCAATACGTCGTTTTACTGACCTGAGATATAAGAGAATATTCATCCCCATACAGGTGACAATCCAGCAGCTGTCGGCTGTCCATTATAGCTCACATGTAAAGCGCCATGGAATAAATGGCACTATAATAATAAATAATAATAATATAGCTGACAACTTTCTGCATCAATCAGCCTCGGTAAGTGTTTGCACCGTCTGTTTAACCCCTTAGATGCTGCTGTCAATAGTGACTAGATCATATAAATGGTTAACAGAGTGTGGAGGCCCTCTCTTTATCCCCATCGGCACCCTCAGATCATGTGTGGTCCTGATGTTTGCCATTGCAATTCACGGCCAAATAGTGGCCTTAGAGTCTGCCAGCTATAGTAGCCTGTTCAGAAGTTACCGACATTTAGGTGTTAAAAATAAATTTCTTCATTTCTGTCATGCCACTTTGCGTTAATTCCTGAAAATCACTTGAAGGGTAAATAAATCCGACAGCAGTTTCACTTGGTCTCTAAAAAAAAAAAAATGGTATCACAAGATCTATAAAAAAAATAATTTTTGAAAAATTAAATTTTGAAAATTTCCTTGAAAAAATGAAAAATTGCTGCTACATTTTTAACCCCTTTCCGACGTCAGGCGTAATAGTACGCCGATGTCAGACTCCCTCCCTTTGATGTGGGCTCCGGCGATGAGCCCACATCTTTCCCACGTGGCTATTAACTAGTTAAATGCTGCTGTCAAACGCTGACAGCGGGATTTAAATGGCGCTTCCGGCAAACACGCTGGAAATACACACACCGGTGACCTGCGTCGCGTGATCGCACGTCACCAGTTCGTTGGCATGACAACCGGAGGTCTCCTGGAGACCTCTATGATTGTCAGTGCCGGCTTGCTGTGAGCACCGCCCGGTGGTCGGCGCTCATGGCAAGTGAGTAATTCTGCTATATGGAGGTGATCTGATCATCGCCTCTATGTGGCAGAACCGATCGGGTTGTGGCAGCTTCTAGTCTCCCATGGAGACTATTGAAGCATGGCAAAAGTAAAAAAAAAAATGTTTTTAAAAATATTTTAAAAAAGAAGTATACATATATTTTTCGCCCCATTCAAAATACAATAATAAAAAAAATTGAACAAATATTTGGTATCGACGCATTCAGAATCACCCGATCTATCAATAAAAAAAGGATTTACCTGATCGTTAAGCAGCATAGCGAGAAAAAAAATGAAAACGCCAGTTTTTTTGGTTGCTGCAACATTGCATTAAAATGCCATAACAGTCGATCAAAAGATTGTATCTGCACCAAAATGGTATTAAAAACGCCAGCTCGGCACGCAAAAAAAAGACTTCACCCAACCCGAGATCACAAAAAATGGACATGCTACGGGACTCGGAAAACGGCACAATTTCTTTTTTTTTTTAACAAAGTTTGGAACTTTTTTTTCACCAGTTATATAAAAAAGAACCTAGACATGTTTGGTGTCTATGAACTCGTAATGACGTAATGACCTGGAGAATCATAATGGCAGGTCAGTGTTAGCATTTATTGAATCTAGTAAAAAAAACAAAGCCAAACAAGTGTGGGATTGCACTTTTTCGCAATTTCACTGCACTTAGAATTTTTTTTCCCCGTTTAATAGTACACGACAGGGTAAAACCAATGGTGTTGTTCAAAAGTATAACTTGTCCTGCAAAAAACAAGCCCTCATATGGCCATATTAATGGAAAAATAAAAAAGGTATGGCTCTGAGAAGAAGGGTAGCAAAAAACGAAAACGCAAATCCGAAAATACCTCCGGTCATGAAGGGGGTTAAACCTCCAAAATGCTATTAAAATAAAAGAACATTTTACAAATGGTGATGATTTAACGTATAAATGATGGACATTTATTAATGTTTTTCTATTATATGACTATTTGGATTGAAGGGATAATCAAAGTTTGAAAATTGCTTATTTTTTTAAAATATTTCTAATATTTTTTGTAAATAAATACAAAACCTATTGATCCAAATTTACCACTATTTTAAATTATAATGTGCCACGAAAAAACAACCTCAAAACCACTGGGATTTGTTGAAGCATTCCAGAGTTATTACCACAAAAAGCGACACTGGTCAGATTTAAAGAATTTGGCCCGGTCACTAAGGGGTTAAAAACCTTTTATATTACATCTCGAAAGTTGAACAAACAGCATACAGTTTAACCAACAGAAAATAGGGATTTTTGTGTACTCACCGTAAAATCCTTTTCTCAGAGCCAATCATTGGGGGACACAGACAGTGGGTGTTATGCTGCTTGCCACTAGGAGGACACTAAGTAAACAAAGAAAAAAAGTTAGCTCCTCCCCTGCAGTATACACCCTCTCGCTGGCTGGGAATTCCCTAGTTCGGTGAAAAAGCAGTAGGAGCATTAAACGAATGACAATAATCATAACTGTCAAAACCTAATAATGCTACTGTGTCCCCCAATGATTGGCTCGGAGAAAAGGATTTTACGGTGAGTACACAAAAATCCCTATTTCTCCTACGCCTCATTGGGGGACAGAGACAGTGGGACGTCCTAAAGCAGTCCCTGGGTGGGGAACATACAATTGCTAATACCCCATGTACCACTGAATAAACACTGTGGTACTGCCGATTGCAGGATGCGTCTGCCAAGAGCTGCATCCGCAGAGGCCTGAGAATGAAATTAGGCAATGTTTGTAAAGGTATGCAGGCTGGACCAAGTCGCAGCCTTGCGGACAGGCTGTTTTGTAAAGGTATGTAGGCTGGACTAAGTCGCAGCGTTGAAGACCTGTTCTGCTGACGCCTGGAGCAGAGGCGCCCACCACTGAGCGGATAGAATGCGCTTTAATCCTTGCTGGCACAGGTGTGTCCCGGACACGGTAGGATTCCTGAATAGCCAAGCAAATACACCTAGCTAGTGTCGTTTTTGAAGCGGCTAGACCCTTCCTATGCCCCTCTGGAAGTATGAACAGGAAGGGAGCCGTCCGCAAGATGTACTGTCTCAGGGCCCTAACCACATCCAGGGTGTAGAGGGCCTTCTCAATGCCATGGACCGATGCCGGACAAAAAGAAGGGCAAAAGAATTTCCTCATAGAGCTGGAAAGAGGATACGACTTTGGGCAGGAAGGACGGGGAAATCCTGAGAACTGCCTTGTGCTGATGAAAATTCAGGAACTGATGACGGCAGGACAGGGCCGCCAATTCTGAAACTCGTCTGATTGACGTACTTGCCACTAGAAAGACCACTTTCAAAGAGAGAAGAGGTAGTGGTACATCCTGCAACGGTTCGAAAGGAGCCTCCTGTAAGGCCCCGAGAACCAAGTTAAGGTCCCATGATTCGAATGGCCCTTTATAGGGAGGCGCTACATGAGAAACTCTGAATGAACGTTTTGACCTGAAGTTTGGTAGCAATTTTGCATTGGAATAGCACTGACAAGGCTGAAATTTGGCCCTTGAGCGAGCTAAGCGTGAGGCCTGACTTTAATCCTGACTAAAGGAATTCCAATATGGCAGGAATGGAAAACACTATAGGGGATCGATTATGATCCTTGCACCACGAAAAGAAGGTTTTCCAGGTGCGGAGATAAATGCACATGGACATGAACTTCCTAGCACTAATCATGGTGGAAATCACGTCGTGAGAAAACCCAGCCTGTTTTAGAATCCAGGATTCAACGGCCACGCCGTCAAAAACAGGGCCCTAGAGTTCCGGTGGTAAATCGGACTCAAGAGAGTAGATCCATGCGAACTGGAAGTCGCGCCAAGGGACGTCGGCGACTAGTTGTACTAGTTCTGCATACCATGCCCGGCCAATCTGGCGCGACTAGGATCATGGGTACTCCCTCTGTTCTGATCTTCTTGATGACCCTCGGGAGCAAGGGGAGAGTGGGAAAGATGTACGAGAGCCGGAACTGGTGCCACGGCAGAACTAGGGCGTCCGCTCCGATGGTGCCTGGATCGCACGATTGGGCAACGAATCGAGGAACCTTGTTGTTTAGCCTTGAGGCCATGAGATCCACATCCGGAGTGCCCCAATGACGGCAAATCTGCTGAAAACCTTCCGGATGAAGAGACCACTCTCCCGAGGCAAGGGCTTGGCGACTGAGAAAGTCTACCGCCCAATTCTCTATGTCCGGGATGAGGATCGCTGAGATGGGCGAATAGTTGGTCTAGGCCCAATGGAGGATGTGACTCACTTCGCGCATGGCCATTCTACTCCGAGTACCCCCCTGATGGTTGATATATGCTACAGCTGTGGCGTTGTCGGATTGGATCCTGAAGGGGAGACCTGCGAGGCGATGGTGGAAACTCAGTAGGGCTAATTTGAACACTCGTATCTCCAAGATGTTGATGGGGAGACGTGACTCCCGAACTGACCAACGACCCTGTGCCGTGTGGTGATGAAACACCGCACCCCAGAAGACTTGCGTCGGTGGTCACCACCAACCATCGAACTGTGAGAAAAAACCTCCCTTGACTCGGAGGATTTCAGTGTCCACCACTTGAGGGCTTGTCTGATCCACAGGGACAGAAGGCACCGACGGGTCCAGGGAAGACGGGTTCTTGTCCCAAGTTAACAGCAAGGCTTGTTGCCAAGGGCGGAGATGGAATTGTGCGAATGGCACCGCTTCCATTGCTGCCACCACCTTTCCGAGAACTCTCATGCTGAAATGAATAGAATGAGAGACCGGACGGGAAAGACTCCACACTGCCTGTTGCAAAGCTCGGGCCTTCTCTGGATGGAGAATGACCAACCCGCGGGAAGTGTCCAAGACCATTCCCAAAAGGGAAATCTGCTGGACCGGAGCTGGGGAAGACTTTTCGAAGTTTATCTTCAGACCCAGGCGAGAAAGTGTATTTACGGTGATATCCACGGATTTCTCGCAGGCTGGAATGGATGGACAATTGATTAGCAGGTCGTTCAGATACGGCAGTACCACCACTCCCAGAGTGTGGAGAATGGCCATAACAGCCGCCATGGCCTTGCTATAGACCCTGTGGGCGGTGGGGAGACCGAAGGGCAAGGCAACGAACTAGAAGTGTTATTCTCAAATTGCAAAACGCAGGAACTGCTGGATGATAGGGGCTCTCCCCTTTTGCATGGAAGCGACACCGACCGGAGGAATTCCATTCGGAATCGCCATACTTTGACAAACTGATTTAACAGCCCGAGGTCCAGTATGGACAGCATCGTTGCTTCCTTCTTTGGAACCACAAAGAAAAGTTTGAATAAAAACTGCTGAACCATTCTGAATGACAGCAGATGGCCGCCTACTTTGTCGGTGTTGGCCAGATACCACAACAAGTCATTGAGTAGAGGATCTATGGGATCTGCTTCCTTAGATACAGATGCTGTCAGCCTGGGTTTCCAAGAGTGGTTAGGTCTGTGAAAGACCTGGGAACCTCTGTCTCCACACGGGGACCGAACTGATCCGGAAGAGAAGTTTGAGGAGGACCAGCTGGAGCTGTTGCGAAAAAAGGTCGATAAACTAGTTGACTGTTGATTCCGAAAACGGCCGGGCAGCTCCTTGGTGGGGAAGAAACCTACTCTTACCCCCCGGAAGTGACATAAATGAGCTGGTCAAGTGTCTTGTCCATACAGGCGACCAGTTTGATACGGCAGAGAAGTCTTTAATCTCTTGGAGGTGGAATCTGCCCGCCGCCAGTCGCGTAGCCATAAGGCTCTTCTGATGGAGACTGCATTAGCGGTTGCCTTAGCAGCGCAATTAGCGGCATCTAAAGAGGCTTCTACTGCAAAAAATAACCTGCGTGAATTATCTGCTTGGAAGGCAGTAATTAAGACTTCTACCCAAGTGGCCATGCTTTAGCCACTCAAGTCGCCGTGAAAGATGGGAAAAATGCCGCTCCTGAAGCTCCAAAAAACTGAACTGGCGAGGTAGCCAATTTGACGATCAGAGGGGTTTCTTACTGAAGAGCCCTCAGAAACGGATCAAAGCGTTTTAGGAGCAAGCCACAATACAGGAAAATCCACCGAGGGGGACTGTAACAAATTCTTCAACAGATATGAAGGGGTATTCAGCCTCAATAGGTTTTTGCCCTGTGAATCGCTTATGTGGTTGGTTCCTACGTTTCTAGACAATGTCCTTCAAATCCGGATGGCTGGCAAATACCCTGCATTCACGTTTAGTCCTCTTAAAGGAGATAACGTGTTCCGGAGCGGGAATATTCTCCTCGTCCGTCAGAAACTTGTTCACTGACTGTCAGAGAATCAAGCGATTCATGGACATTTGGGGAATGCTGAGGGACTGACGTGTCAGACTCGAATTCAGAGACACGTTCTCTGCGAACATTAGGAGAGGGAGAGCGAGAAACAGAACTCGCAGATGCTGAATCGCAAGCGTGACTAGGGGACGTGTCATTGGTCCGCTTTCTAGAGACCTGAGGATCCCTTGAACGAGCACGGTCCCAGCAGGCGGATGGTTCCCGGCCGTCGCCAAAGCCCTCCTCAGGCGGTAAAGACGCGTTCTGACTTAGAGGATTCCCGGAGGAGTCTATAGCCTTGGTCAGTGACTCCACAGACCGTGACAAGGACGCGGCCCACACAGAGGGACTAAACGCAGGGATCACCTTGCAGCGGCGGCGGATGGCATTTTAGCACAAGCCGGGTCGCAATCCATGCATAGCGGATTAGTCTGGGTACTGGGCAAGGCAGTCTTGCAAGAGGTACGAGCGGTAAAGAACGCAGTGCGCTTCTTATTAGCCCCCTTTCTGCTTCCTTAGACTGAGACATAGTGCCCGTGAAAAAGTTATAAGCAGAGCCTGGGCTGCAGCTGCAGGGAATGTACAGCGAAGGCGTTAAGCTTTGCTCTGAGGCAGATGCAGCTGTGGCCCTGCATCACCAGGTGTTGTCCAACCGTGTGCGCACCCCCCGCAGCCGTCCCAGAGCCCGAGGGGCAGAGAAGGGGTTAAGGACATGGCCCCCTGAGGCTGGCAGGGCACGTCTCGTACAGAGCGAGAGGCACCAAAAACGGTGGGTGACGCTATGTAAATTGCGGCCTAGTAGGCCGAAAAGCCGGGGACTAAAATTTTTGGGCCTACCTACGGCGAGCGCCGGGTGAAGGGGGGGAGCCGCGACGGGGCACCGGTATGCCGCCGCTGAGACTCGGTCAGCTCTTTTCCCAGGGACCAGGACCCGACCCCATACCTTCAATCCGGTGCTCGCACCGTCTGCGCTGTCCAGGAGCCTGCAGGTTTCATCCCATCTCAGATTCTGAGGTAAAAAAGCTCCCGGGCGATGTAGCAGAGCCGGAGAGGTTGTTACAAGGGTATTGCTAAATCGGTCCACCCTATGGGCAGGGGGACAGAGTAATGGGGCTGATTCAGGGCAACCGAAAGCGCTGGTCAAGTCTTCTCCGTGTGTTCGCCCTCGTATCCGTGTGGGGTACCGGGACCGTAAAGGAACCATCGCCAGGAGAATCAGCCCCAGTCGTCGCAGGAAATTGTACGGGGAGGTATACTCCGCGTGCTTGCCTGTTGTTGGTTCGGGGGAGAGCGGGCCGTAGAAAGGTACAGTCGCCCTCTTCACTCCGTTAATTAAAAAATAAAAATTTACAGAAAATTCAAAAATAAAATAAAAATGGTGGGGTCTGAAGCCAGACCCAAGTGCCTCCTGCAGACACTAAGCAAGAACTGGGGAATTCCCAGCCAGCGAGAGGGTGTATACCGCAGGGGAGGAGTTAACTTTTTTCTGTGTTTACTTAGTGTCCTCCTAGTCGCAAGCAGCATTACACCCACTGTCTGTGTCCCCCAATGAGGCGTAGGAGAAAAAGGCAGCTGCATGTACTTGTTGAATAGCATCATACAGTAAACAATTAAACCTAATAATTAAAAAATAAAATTAAACATGCACCTGGATACACGTGTCTTTGGGTATGTTCCCACTGTCAGTAAACGCTGCAGGTTGGACACTGTTTACATCCGTAGCGTCAAACCCTAAGCGACCAGATGTTACAGCATAGTGGATGGGATTTCAAGAAATGCCATGCCAACTATGCGTGCACGGACGCCACCAGCTTCCCTGCGGAGACGGACATGCCGCGTGTCTTTCCTGACCGCAGCATGTCTATTTATGATGCGGTAAAACCACATTATCTTTCTAGTCACATGCGTATTAACTGCGGGAATGCAGCTTACTATGCCTGTATACTAATTTAAATAAAGGTGTACCTTGTTTCAGCCGGAAGTTCGCATATACTACAGTTCTCGCGATGAGCTGAGCTGATCGCAAGAACTGCCGTGCACGTGACCGGCGGGGACTGTGTTATCTCCTTCGGTGATCGCCTTCAAGCTCCGCTGTGACTGGATGTCAGGCTGAGTGGTGGCATAATGCCATCTTTCATCCAAACGCATCCAGATGTAGCAGAGCTGGACTCGTAGGACAGTATGTATATCTTCTCTGCGGACAGGTAAGGATATTGTTGCTTTTTTATTTTAATTCTCTTCCAGGAGACATTGGTGTTGGTGGAATAGGCGATGCAGAAAGTATGGTTTAATTAAGATCTATTAAAGGAGTATGAGTGAGTCATTATTTCAATTAAAAGGATTTTATTGTGGCTGTGTGCTTATTTACCATATAAATATAGGATTAGTAATGGATAGGTGTCTTATAGATGCTTCTCCATTGCTAACACGTGGGCTTGATATCACCGGACAATACAAAGATGACATCAATCCCACAAATATTACCCCACTTGCCACCGCTACTGAGCAAGTGTGAAAAGCCGGGTAAAGTGCCACAGTTGGCACATTTTCGGATGTCCCAATTGTGGGACGGCTGTGGGATGCTATTTTTATGCTGGTGAGGGCCAAAATCCATGGGCCTTGACAGCCTGAGAATACCAGACTGCAGCTGTCTGCTTTTTCCTTGTCTGGTTGACAAAAATAGTGGGACCCCAAGCTGTTTTTTTTTTTTTTGGGAGGTGATCCCACTATTTTTGCTAACCATAAAAGGTAAGCAGACTGCTGCGGCCTGGTATTATCAGGCTGGTAAGGTCAATGGATCTTGGATCCTTACCAGCCTGAAATACCAGTCCCAGTAGTCTGCTTTACTCTGGCTGGCTAACATATAGGGGAACCCAAGCCATTTTTTTAAAAAATTTATTAAAAAGTAGGGAACCTCTCTGTGCTTTCCCCCACTTCCTGTGTCGTGTACTTCTGGCTGTGTCACAAGAGTCACCATTATGTAAATTAGTACACGAGTAGTAGGCTGTGTTCCCACACTTAATACGCATGTGATTAGGAAGATAATGCGGTTTTACTGCATCTAACCAAAGTGTATGGGTAATATACACAGCGGAGACTGAGCGTCTCTGGTACATAAATTGACATGCTGCGATCTGGAAAGACACGCCGCATGTCCGTCTCTGCGCGTGAGCAGCGGGCATTGGTGCAAGCATAGTGGGCATAGGATTTCTTGAAATCCCATCCACCATGCTGTAACAGCTGGACGCTAGGGGTTGGACGCTGCAGATGTAAGCAACGTCCAACCTGCAGCGCTTACTGACCACTGGAACATACCCCAATATACACTGATCAAATAAATAAAGGGAACACTAAGATACCATATCGTAGATATCACTGAATGAAATATTGCAGCTGCAATTCTTTATTCATTACATAGTGGCATGCGTTGAGAACAAGAAAACATAAAAATGATCAATGTAAATCAGAATTAATATCCTATTGAGGTCTGGATTTGGAGGGATACTCAAAATCAGAGTGGAAAATCAAATTACAGGCTGATCCAACTTCAGTGGAAATGCCTCAAGAAAAGGAAATGGTCAGTAGTGGGTGTGGCCTCCACGTGCCTGTATGACCTCCCTGCAAAGCATGGGCATGCTCCTGATGAGGCGGCGGATGGTCTCCTGTGGGATCTCCTCCCAGACCTGGACTAAAGCATCCGCCAACTCATGGACAGTCTGTGGTGCAACATGACGTTGGTGGATGGAGCGAGACATGATGTCCCAGATGTGCTCAATCGGATTCAGGTCTGGGGAACGGGCGGGCCAGTCCATAGCTTCAATGCCTTCATCTTGCAGGAACTGCTGACACACTCCAGCCACATGAGGTCTGGCATTGTCCTGCATTAGGATGAATAGAGGGCCAACCGCACCAGCATATGGTCTCACAAGGGGTCTGAGGATCTCATCTCGGTACCTAATGGCAGTCAGGCTACCTCTGGCGAGCATATGGAGAGCTGTGCGGCCAAACCGGTCATGCTGAAGGATGTGGCAGGCAGCAGATCGCTCTCCACGGCGTCTCCAGACTCTGTCACATGTGCTCAGTGTGAACCTGCTTTCATCCTCTGAAATGTAAAATGCTGCGGAATATGTCGGCGCTATAGAAATCAGGGCTGTGGAGTCGGTAAGCCACAGTTGCGACTCCGACTCCTGGATTTTATCAGGCTCCGACTCCGGCTCCTTCATAAATGGCCAATTCATAACAAATTTACTGTTGTAAAATATTAAACATCGTGCTTATTCAGTTTCTCACCATCATATAAGTAATCAGACCACTTAGAGCAAAAACTACATTTATTAGAATATAGCAGATAACTTTTATAAACTTTTCTAAACTGTAAGTAAATATGCAATAAACACTTTTATGCAGTTAATAAGAAGAAATCTATAAATTTGTCCTCAGAAAAAGTATTGCCTCTGTCAGATCCTCCTTCATGGATGCCCTCAAATCTGATCTAATTATTTTGAGAGCAGAGAACAACCTCTCTACACTAACTTGTGTTGGTGGCAAAGCAGTAACCACTCGGGCAACATCTCTGACAATGTCAGGATACAGAGGAATCGCTTGTTGCACTGTTATTTTTGATGAACGGTCAAATTTCTCAATTTCTTTTAGTGCACATGAAAAATTCTGCTGAAATGTACTGGCTGTGTTCCTTGATGGGGATGACTCTTCTTCTATGCGGGAACGCTTTGCACGGTCATTGTGATCCAAATATTTTTCTAAATTAAATTCTTCATCAGTTGATGATGAGGGTGAAGATGTGGCAGGACGACCAAATTCTTCTTGTTCCTCCTGACTGTTCTGCAACCCTTTCATCCTTACTGCTATTTCAAACAGAGCTTCTTTTCCTTTACTTAGCTGTTGATCATCTAGAAGAATCCGATGCATTGGGTCTACATAAACAGCTGCCAAAAGAATGTTATTTTGTAATAGTAGCTCCTCTCTCCGTTTCATTGATGTAGCAATGCCACTTGCAATTAACCCTCCTCTTTGGGACAGGCGAAACATCAGGTTCTTCCACTCCTTTAAGAAAATACCTGGAGTTAAGTCCTCTGCTTGTAATTTTTTAGTCACTGTAAATGGGTGCTCTAGCAATTTTTCCAGCTCAGTCACCTGATTCCACTGACTTTCATTTAGCGTCAGTTGAGGGTTAGCCATGTCTACAAGAAAGGTTTTCAGTTCAACCAAGCGCTGAATCATTAAGTAAGTACTGCCCCATTGTGTGGCTTGATCAATAATTGCCCCTTTTCCAACACGTCTCTTCAAAATTGAGTCAACTTTAGGGGTTCTGGCAACAGTAGCCAATTTTCTCACCTTGCCAATCAGTGCAGCAGCATGTCCTTCTTGCAGACTGTCTCTTATAGCCAGCTGTAGCGTATGCACAACACAGCGCATGTGATGAATGAAAGAACATATTGACACAGTTTCAACAAGATTATCTAAACTATCATGTTGCTGTTCATCTGAAGCAACTTCAGTTTGCTCCTCAGTTACAATACTGTGTTCCTCTATTTCAAACATTTCTGTGTCTGTGGACCCAGAATGTTCTTCTAGCTGCTGGTCACCATCATTACTCTCATTCATTAGCTTAATAGTACTTATATTTGAAGCATTGTCAGTTACGACAGAAAGAACTTGCTCTTTTTTAAGTTCATAGTCTTGCAGAACCTTTTCCACCAAGACCTGGAGAAACTCACTGGTGTGATGAGCTTTGGTGTCTTTTACTGCCAATGTCTTGGTAACTATTTCATTTTTGTCACAAACAAATCGGACATTGATGGAAAATAGTTCACTCTGTGACGTGTGCAGGCATCCATTTTAAGAAACAGAAAGCGTCCCTTGAGAGTTTTTTTAAGTTCTTCCTTTTGTTTAAAAGCTTCTTCGATTACTAATTTTCTAATACTCTCTCTCTCCAGAGAAACACCAAGCTTGCGGGCCATTTCCCCATTCAGACACATAAAAGCTGGTCGTGAAAATAATGAAATAGGCACACTATCCTTTACAACAAGCTCTATGATGTTTTTTAAATGTATCTACTGTCATTGTCACAGTAACTTTGTCACTGACAAAATATCTTGCAACTGATGGCTGCAAAGTTCTCTGCTCCTTTGTTTGGCTGGAAGAGCTGGGCACTGGTTTATTGGTTTGGATGCAGTCTTTCTCATCCACTGCTTTCAGTACTTCTGGATGAAAGCGCTGTAAATGTCTCTTTAGATTAGAAGCTCTGGTAGGAGCATTTTTATCTTTGCCTGAATATGCACTCATCTTGGCTTCACAGCATTTGTTTTCGTCTGGATCATTTGTCATACACTGACAGACATAATGTTTTCTATCTTGAGTGATGGTGAAATGTTCAAATACAGCTGATTTAATGTGATGCTTCTTTGACATTCTCAGGTTTTTAATTCTGCATTCACAATCCAAATGACAATTGTTTTTCCTAAAAACACAGTTGTACAAAATTATTGCCAGGTCGTACAACTGATATAGTGGTCAGTAATACTGTTATTATTCCTCATGTACTCACAGTTAACTGATGCAAAGTTTGTTGAAAGGATAATACTTCTTACAGTCTTCCTCTTCTGAGTAGCAGGCAGCTGTGAGATGCTTGGAAGACGCACACCTAGTATGATCTAGTCTAGAGGAGGAGCTTTACTACTAAGAATTTGCAACACATTTTCACTTTCAGTTTCATACATTGTAAGTAGGGGGGTTGGGGCAGCATGAGGTTAACCAAGTATAAGATTAGATAAGGGCAGTGGAGAACAGTGACACACAAGAAGTAAAAAATGTCTCTATCTCCAGCAGAACTGCTTGTCACTGTTGTTCATAGTTTGATAGAACATATATATTTGAGTAACATTTATAAAATTCATATGAAAGTTCAATTATGAAATATTAATACATTTTTTTTTAAAGCTGGAGTCGGAGTCGGTACATTTCTACCGACTCCGACTCCAACCAAAACTAACTCCGACTCCGACTCCACAGTCCTGATAGAAATAAAATTTATTATTATTATCTGTGAAGAGCACAGGGCGCCAGTGGCAAATTTGCCAATCCTGGTGTTCTGTGGGAAATGCCAAGCATCCTGCACGGTGTTGGGCTGTGAGCACAACCCCCATCTGTGGACGTCGGCCACTCACACCATCCTCATGGAGTCGGTTTCTAACCATTTGTGCAGACACATGCACATTTGTGGCCTGCTGGAGGTCACTTTGCAGGGCTCTGGCAGTGCTCCTCCTATTCCTTCTTGCACAAAGGCTGAGGTAGCGGTCCTACTGCTGGGTTGTTGCCCTCCTACGGCCCCCTCCACGACTCCTGGTGTACTGGCCTGTCTCCTGGTAGCGCCTCCAGCCTCTGGACACTACGCTGACAGACACAGCAAACCTTCTTGCCACAGCTCGCAATGATGTGCCATCCTGGATGAGCTGCACTTCCTGAGCCACTTGTGTGGGTTGTAGAGTCCGTCTCATGCTACCACGAATGTGAAAGCACAACCAACATTCAAAAGTGACCAAAACATCAGCCAGAAAGTATTGGTACTGAGATGTGGTCTGTGGTCCCCACCTGCAGAACCACTCCTTTATTGAGTGTGTCTTGATAATTTCCAATAATTTCCATCTGTTGTCTATTCCATTTGCACAACAGCTTGTGAAATTGATTGTCAATCAGTGTTGCTTCCTAAGTGGACAGTTTAATTTCACAGAAGTTCGATTCACTTGGAGTTATATTTTGTTGTTTAAGCGCTTCCTTTATTTTTTGAGCAGTGTATCTGCAAACAGGAAATCACTTTTTTTCCTTTTCAAAGAAGCCAACATTCAATTAGCTTTATTTCAAGTGACAAAAACACATGCAATGAAAAAACGCATCAAAAACATATGCGGAAAAAAAGCTGATGACCTGCCAGCGACCTCAGGTGCAGATTTCACCTGAATCATATACTGAGCAAGTACTAAGCAACTCCGGATCACGTGCACACACTTTAATTACAAACTAGAGATAAAAAAAAAAAAAAAAAAAAAAAATTATGCGGAGTGATATCGAAGCTACTTGAAGAAAAGATTAGTTGGGCCACCCAACAGATCTTATTGTTAAGGGGGTGGAAAACAGGGACCATCGATAAGTGGATTGAGAGTGATGACATAATGCTGAATAAACTGTGCATCTTAATAATAATAATCTTTATTTTTATATAGCGCTAACATATTCCGCAGCGCTTTACAGTTTACACAAAGGGGGTGAAAAACAGGGACCATCGATAAGTGGATTGAGAGTGAGGACATAATGCTGAATAAACTGTGCATCTTAATAATAATACTAATAATAATAATAACAATCTTTATTTTTATATAGCGCTAACATATTCCGCAGCGCTTTACAGTTTACACACATTATCATCACTGTCCCTGATGGGGCTCACAATCTAAATTCCCTATCAGTATGTCTTTGGAATGTGGGAGGAAACCAGAGTGCCCAGAGGAAACCCACGCAAACACGGGGAGAACATACAAACTCCTTGCAGACGTTGTCCTTGGTGGGATTCGAACTCAGGACTCCAGCGCTGCAAGGCTGCAGTGCTATCCACTGAGCCACCGTGCCGCCCTTAGATGTAGATCTAACAGCCAGCTCCCCCTACGCCAAACAGGGGGTATGACCCACAACTGAACTGTAAATCAGCTCTTATTAAACAGACTAGGATGTAATGTACAGTACCCAGCAGAAGCCACTAAACGTGTGGAGCGGTGATGTTACAGTTACACTCTGCACACTGTCCTCTTTTGGAGAAAATAACAGATGAATGGTGAAGGGGCCGGGCGTCAGACCTCCATCAATCGCATACAGATGACCTATCCCGAAAGTAGGAAATAAATATAAAAATAAAGGAAGACCCTTTTTTAAATGTTTGTTCAAAAGGCAGTATCTGGTTGATTGCATCTTCTACATACAACTGAGGTTTGTCAGTGCAATGCATTACATTGGGCTAAGGTTAGAGCTAGGGTTAGGGTTACAGCTAGGGTTGTGGCATTGGGGGATGGTTGTGGTGTTGAGGTTAGGGCTGGAGTTAGAATTGGGGAGTTTCCACTGTTTAGGTACATCAGGGGGTCCCCAAACGCGACATGGCGCCACAATTGATTCCAGCCAATTTTGCGTTTAAAAAGTCAAATAGTGCTCCCTCCCTTCTGAGCCTTGCCATGTGCCTAAACAGTGGCTTTCCCCTACATACGGGGTATCGGCGTGCTCAGGAGAAATTGCACAACAATTATGGCGTCCATTTTCTCCTGATACTCTTGTAAAAATAAAAAAAGTTTAAAAACGTTCATTTTTTTTCTTCCACATTGCTTTAGTTCTCGTGATGCACTTAAAGAGTTACTAAATTTCTTGAATGTGGTTGTACGTACCTTGAGGGGTGCAGATTTTAGAATGATGTCACTTTTGGGTATTTTCTGTTATATTGACCCCCCCAAACTCACTTCAGATATGAGGTGGTCCTTCAAAAAATGGTTTTGTAAATTTTGTTGGAAAAATGAGAAATCGCTGGTCAATTTTAACCCTTATAACCGTACTAACAAAACAAAATATGTTTCATAAATTGTGCTGATGTCAAGTAGACATGTGGGAAATATTATTTATTAACTCTTTATGATATGACTGATTTAAGGGCACAAAAATTAAAGTTTTCAAAATTACAAAATTTTTTGACATTTTTGCCAAATTTCCGTTTTTTTTCATAAAGAAAAGTCATATCGAAGAAACTTTACCACTAACATGAAGTAGAATATGCCACGAAAAAACCATCTCAGAATCAGTAGGATCTGTTGAAGCATTCCAAAGCTATAACCTCAAAGTGACAGTGGCCAGAATTGTAAAAATTGGCTTGGTCGTTAAGTATCAAATTGGGTCTGTCACTAAGAGGTAAATTTAAAATAGGGCCAAAAAGGAGATTTTTGTGTACTCACCGTAAAATCTCTCTCTCTTAGCCTTTAATTGGGGGACACAGAACTGTGGGTGTTATGCTGCTGTCCACTAGGAGGCGACACTATGCATAATCTGAAAAAGATTAACTTTGGCTCCTCCTCTGCAGTATACACCCCTGGACGGCGTCAGCCTTCTCCAGTTTTGTGCAAAAGCATTAGGAGGTATATACCAGAAACATAACCATGCCTGTAAGAAGGCTACTATAAACGAGCTCAAACAATATGAGAACCCAACCGTAACAACAGCCCGCAAGGGCAACAGGGTGGGAGCTGTGTCCCCCAATTAAAGGCTAAGAGAAAGAGATTTTACGGTGAGTACACAAAAATCTCCTTTACTCTGTTGCCTTATTGCGGGACACAGAACCGTGGGACGTCCCAAAGCAGTCCATGGGTGGGAAGCAGTGGATGAATATTGTACTGACAGTTCCCTAAATTTGTGGTACTGCCCCCTACAGGACCCGTCTACCCAGGCTCGCATACGCTGAGGACTGGGTATGCACTCTGTAGTGTTTTGTAAATGTGTGCAGGCTAGTCCAAGTGGCTGCCTTACACACTTGATGTGCCGAGGCTTGATGCCGAATAGCCCAAGAGGCCCCTACCGCCCGCGTAGAGCGAGCCGTGACACCGGCCGGAAGAGGAGAATTGTTAAGGCGGTAAGCCTCTTGAATGGTGGACTTGATCCACCTAGCAAGGGTGGCTTTGGAAGCCAGTAGGCCCTTGCGAACGCCTTCTGGAAGAAGGAAAAGTGAATCAGACTTCCGGAAGGGAGCAGTCCTAGACACGTGAATACACAATGCCCTGACAAGGTCAAGCGTAAGCAGAGCCTTCTCCACTGTATGAGCGGGAACCGGGCAAAGAGATGGTAGTGAGATTTCCTCATTGAGGTGGAAGGTGGACACAACTTTCGGAAGGAAGGATGGCACTGTACGGAGAACCACCTTGTCCTGATGAAAAACCAGGAAGGGTTGTCTGCAGGAAAGAGCTGAAAGTTCGGACACAATGCGTAGTGAGGTGATTGTCACCAGGAAAATCCACTTTCTGTGATAGAAAGCGGAGTGAGACCTCCTTTAGGGGTTCAAAAGCAGGTGTCTGTAGTGCTGTCAAGACCAGGTTGAGGTCCCACGACTCCGACGGATGTTTGTAGGGGGAAACCAATCGGGAAACCCCTTGGAGAAAAGTCTTCACTTGCGGCTTGTTAGCAATATGCCTCTGAAAGAGCACTGAAAGCACCGACACCAGGCTCTTAAGCGAGCCCAGGGATAGCCCGGCGTCCAGGCCTGACTGAAGGAAACCGAGGACCTTTGGAAGAGAATAGGGGAGTGGGATGTGCCTACGAGATTCGCACCATGTGAAGAAAGCCTACCAGGTACGATAGTAAATCTTGGCTGAAGTTGGCTTTTGAGCCCTGATCATGGTTTTAACAACGTCCGATGAAAAACCTGCTTGGGTCAAAAACCAGGTCTCAATGGCCACGCCGTCAAATTGAGAGCCCCTGAGTTCTGGTGGAAGAACGGGCCTTGTGACAGAAGGTCGGGACGTGTGGGGAGACGCCAGGGAGCGTCTGCTGTGAGTTGCACGACGTCGGCGTACCATGTACGCCTGGGCCAGTCTGGAGCGATCAGGATGGTGGGAACACCCTCTTGTTTGATCTTCCTCAGGACTCTGGAAATCAGGGGAAGGGGTGGAAAAATGTACAGAAGCTGGAACTGGGTCCAGTCCTGAACCAGGGCATCTGCTCCGAGCGACCGCGGATCGCGTGTCCTGGCCATGAAATTGGGAACCTTGGCATTGAGATGGGATGCCATCAGAACCACGTCCGGGGTCCCCCAACGATGGCAGATCTGATGGAAAACTTTGGGATGGAGAGACCACTGCCCCGAGTCCATTCCTTGACGGCTGAGATAGTCGGCTTCCCAGTTGTCCACACCCGGAATGTGGACCGCAGAGAGTACCGACCTCGCATCCTCCGCCCAGTGTAGGATACGTGTTACTTCGTTCATCACCTGGATGCTGCGGGTGCCGCCTTGATGGTTCACGTATGCCACCGCCGTGGCATTGTCCGACTGTACTCTGATATGAGAGTCTGCTAGCAAGTGATGGAAGGCTTTCAATGACAGGAAGATGGCCGGAATTTCCAGGATGTTGATGGGCATGGTCACTGCCATTGGTGACCACTTGCCTTGCGCTCTGTGATGTAGGTGTACCGCGCCCCAACCCGTAAGGCTTGCGTCGGTGGTCAAAACCTTCTAGTGACCGGAGAGAAAGGATTTTCCCCTTGCAAGCGAGGTTGGCTGGAGCCACCAGTGCAGGGACCTCCTGGTTTTCGCTGATAACCGGAAATCCCTGTTGAGGGAGAACAGATTCCTGTCCCAGGACTTGAGGATGGGGTCTGAGGTGAAACTGGGCAAATGGTACCGCCTCCATTGCCGCTGCCATCCTGCCCAGTCCCCTCATGGCATACCGGAGAGATCGGGGAAAACCGCGGAGGAGAGTGTGAACTCCCAAACGGAGGGCCAGTGCCTTGTCCCTGGGGAGGATCACCAGACCCCTGGAGGTGTCGAATAGCATCCACAGGAAGGTCAGAGACTAACTCGGGGTAGTCGAGGACTTCTGTAAATTGACTAACCATCCCAGGCGACTCAGAGTGTCGATCGTGATTGAGACGTTGACCTCGCAGTCCTTGAAGGTGGGGGCCCTGATGAGAAGGTCGTCCAGGTATGGAACAACTACTATGCCTCTGGAGTGCAGAACGTCCATGGTAGCTGCGATGACCTTTGTAAATGTTCTGGGAGCCGTGGCGAGACCAAACTGGACGGCCACAAACTGGTAATGGTCTTGGTTGATCGCGAATCTGAGAACTCTCTGGTGGGCGGAGCAATCGGTATATGCAGGTATGCATCCTGTATGTCTATGAAGGCGAGATATTCTCCTTCTTTCATGGACGCAACGATTGACCGGAGGGATTCCATGCGAAGGTGACGAACTCGAACATACTTATTGAGTTGCTTGAGGTCTAGTATGGGTCGGACGCTGCCTCCCTTTTTGGGCACCACGAACAGGTTGGAGTAGAACCTTCGTAAGCGCTCATCTGCTGGAACCGGTATTATGACTCCTGCTTGCAGGAGGGATGAAACCGCTTGATGGAAGGCTCGAGCTTTGAGTGGAGGTTTTGGAGGGACAGAGAGAAAAAAACGGTGCGGTGGGCTGGTAGTAAACTCGATCTTGTATCCTGAAGACACTATTTCCTTGACCCACCTGTCTTCTGTAATAGGCAGCCAGACCTGCTGAAAGAGTAGCAGTGGTCTGCCTACAAGTGGGGTGTTTTCCGGAGGGGATGAGTCATGATGAAGGAAAAATCTGAGCTTTCCCTCCCTTGGATTTTGCCTGGCTTGCCTTTGACTGCCAGTTTCTGTCTGGCCTCTGTGCCGCCCGTGTGTTGTCCCTGCGAGGGGAACGGTTATGATTTTGTGCCGGGCGCGAGACGGACGAGCCTGAAGAATTCCGAAAGGATCAGAAACGAGATTGATTACGTCTTTTAAACGTGCATTTTGGTTTTAGCTGAGGGAGGGAAGTACTTTTACCCCCGGTAGCATTGGATATCATTGTATCCAGCTTTTCACCGAAAGGACGGCCCCTGAAGTACGGGAGATTTGTTAGGGACTTTTTTGAGGCCGCATCCGCCTTCCATTCTCTTAGCCAGAGAATACGCCGGATTGTGATGGCGTTTGATGCTATTTCCGCTACCCCTCTTGCAGAATCCAACGCTGCATGGACCATGTAATCTGCCACTACTGCAATTTGCACCGCCTGGTCCGCCAGCTGAGGATTTGAAGCTTGGCGGCCCTGTTGTAATAGATCAGCACAGGCCATAATGGCCTTGGCTGCCCAAGCTGAAGCAAATGCAGGAGCCAAAGAGGCACCTGCCGCCTCGAAGAGTGAACGAGCCATGCGTTCTACCTGTCTGTCTGCTGCGTCCTTGAGGGTTGAGCTGTCCGGCAGCGAGAGAAGTGTTTGTGCTGCCAGTCTAGAGACTGGAGGATCCACTTCAGGCGGATCTGTCCAATCCTTAGTGTCCTTCTGTGGGAAGGGGTACTTTGCCTTCAAGTATTTGTGATTGGCGATTTTTTTCTCAGGCTGCGAAAAATGCTTAGAAAGTATTTTTTTTTTTTTTTTGCAATTCCGGGTGATCAGGAAAGACCTCAGATGGTTTCTGAACACTTTCAAAGGAAATCTTGTGTTCTGGTACTTCAGGGGTTGGATCAGAAATGTCTAGCACCCGAAGGATGGAAGAAATTATATCCTCAACTAGCGCAGTATTGCTAGGGGGACAAGGGAGCAGAGCGTTCCTTGTTTCGTTATCTGAGTTGGAGTCACATATGCCCTCTGAGTCTTGCGCATCGCTAAGGAGCTCCCTAGCGGGCGAACTAGGGTAAAAAACGGAAGAGAGAAAAAAAATCTTAGGTGTGCCTCCTTGCGACACCAAGCAAAAACTGGAGAAGGCTGACGCCGTCCAGGGGTGTATACTGCAGAGGAGGAGCCAAAGTTAATCTTTTTCAGATTATGCATAGTGTCGCCTCCTAGTGGACAGCAGCATAACACCCACGGTTCTGTGTCCCCCAATAAGGCGACAGAGTAATTATGTATCAACTTTCTTACTGCATTTCTATAATGGAAAGAGCTCAGTTAGGCCTGTTTCACACATCCGTCTGTCACCATCAGTCAAAATCCACCGTTTTGCAAAAAAACGGATCCGCCATTTTGCTTGGCGGATCCGTTTTTTTTCCCATTGAGTTGCATTACCGGCGGATCTTGACGGATGGCCATCCGTTGGATCCGCCAAAATTTTGGCGT
This sequence comes from Dendrobates tinctorius, assembly GCF_039654945.1. Classification (NCBI taxonomy): domain Eukaryota; kingdom Metazoa; phylum Chordata; class Amphibia; order Anura; family Dendrobatidae; genus Dendrobates; species Dendrobates tinctorius. The sequence goes on from NW_027361775.1 coordinate 24,686,855, forward strand.
CCACCGACATGCCCGGACGGACAATGCAACGTTTTTTCGGGCGGCCGGATCCGCATTTGTCATTGCGCATGCCCGGAGGACTTGCCTCGGTCACAAATTTAACCCTAAACTCTGTTCTGGCAGCTGAAAAATTCTCTCTCTCTCCTCCCCAGACATCGGTTCCTTTAAATTTCTTCCTTCGCAGATCCGTCAAAAAAAAAAAAAAAAAACCGGTCCGGTGCCACACGTTGATGTCCGTACACAGTCGGATCCGTTTTCTGCCATTTTGGCGGTTTTCAACTGACAAAAACTGATGTGTGAAACATGCCTTAGATGTTTGTATTAACAGCTTTCTATTTCCAGTGAAGACTAAATAAATGACACTATTACAAATTATTTGGTTACACTAGAGGGCGCTTTGGAATGTTATGCATACTGACTTATAAGAACAGAGCTCTGACAGCTGTGAGATGAGAATGTGTGATATTACCTGGAATATTCGCATCAGTGTCAAAGCCTGATCTACGCGTGACCATAGTTTCAAGGTAAAATATGCACAATTTACCTGCACTCACCAGTCCAGATACTTTGAATATGATCTTTCTCAATGACAGGAAAGGACACTGCAACCTCATTAAATTCTTTGAGAAATTCTTCTTTTTCAACCCAGAATTCTCCTTCTTGAATTTGAGATAAAAATCGGGAACTTTCTGTCTTGTCCATCAAAGCCCATTTATCACCCCTGGAAGAAGAAGAAAAAAAAAAAAAAAAAAGAGAAATTCTATATTAACAGGGAAGTTAAGGAGATTTTACCAAAACTCATCCATATACTACAGAAAATATGTGCAGTAGAAATTATGCAGCAGGTGGATTTAAAGATTTAGGGTAAGTGCACACGTTGCGGATTGTGCTGCGGATTTTGCAAAATCCACAGGTAAATCCTTTTGACCTGCGGTTTATCTGCGGATTAGCCTCCAGTTTTCCCCTGCGGTTTGACACCTGAACAATGGAGCAGGTGTAAAACCGCTGCGGAATCCGCACAAAGAAGAGACATGCTGCGGATTAGAAACCCAAACTCAACAACCTCATAGGAATGAATGAGAGACTTCGCGCTGGGTCAGGTGACCAGTTGTAAGTTCTTAAACCGCAATTTCAGACCGATATACTAATTTCTGAATGAAGCCTTAGGACAAATTCAGCTATGTTAAACAGTCCAAGCATGGACCACAAATCACCGTGGGTTTCCTAAACTCAACAGCCTCAGGGATATACAACCTTCCCAACTTATAAAAATTGCCAGGCCACAGTATGTATCCCTCTTTCTTAATCTTTCATTTATGCCAATTCAATACCCTAACCTTGGCTCTCAAACTTTTTTTATATGCACCAACACAGAAAAAGTGTTACTAGTGAAGCCCATTAGTGTCTCCACAAAGAATTGTACCCCTTATATGGTCCCTACAGTGCCCCCAAGCGGTAAGATGCCCCCACAATTACAATGTGATGTCCCAACAGTGTACCCACAGATTTGCTACATCAGCTCATACAAAGGACATAAACTCCGCAGGTATTCACCTTACCTGGGCACAGTGACTGCTTCCACTATTGCTGCAGTCCTAATATTATTAGAGAGTTGATGTTACATCAAAAGTGTGGTCACCGCTTTAGCCAGCCAGTCACTGAGGTAAACGTTACCCTATGCATGGCCAATGAACACAGTGAGTGGCAAGAGTGGTGACAAGTGGATGTAACTGCTCTAGTTGCAATATCGGGACCACAGCAGCAGAGGAAGACGAGCTGGACAATTGGGTATTTTTATTTTATGTATTTTTCACAATTTGAGGACCACTTTATAAAAAAAAAAAAAACTTGTTTTACTGAAGGATAACACAGTTAACATGATATCAAATAAACAAATCTCAAGATTAATCCCGACAGTTCCAGATATATCAAGGACCACTGTCTTAAAAGATAAATTTACATTATATTTTATTTTTTCAGAACAAAGCATAAATATATTACTAAAATCATCTTGACTCAATGACCAATATATATTGAAAGAAAAAGCAGAATTTTTGGTTGCTTACCGTAAAATCTGTTTCTTGGAGCCTTCTTTGGGGGACACAGGAACCATGGGTGTATGCTGTTGTCACTAGGAGGTTGATACTATGCCCAAAAAAAAGTTAGCTACTCCTCTGCAGTATACACCCCACCGACTGGCACTACGTTAATCAGCTAGTGAGAAAGCAGTAGAAGCAACAAGATAGAGAAACAAAACAGACAACTCAAACTGTAACAATATAACACACAGTGAAAAGAGCTGACAAACAATGAAGACTCTGAGAAATAGATTTTTCGGTAAGCAACCAAAAATCATGTTTTTCTCTATCACTTCATTGGGGGACAACGGAACCATGGGACGTCCCAAAGCAGTCCCTGGGGAAGGAACAGCAGAAACTCTGTTCAGGTCGGAGAACTCACCACTGCTCCCTGCAAGATCCTTTTACTTAGGCTGGCGTCCACTGAGGCGTAGGTATGGACCCTGTAAAATTTGATGAACGTGTGAATGGAAGACCTGGTTGCCGCTTTACAAAAATTGCAGTGCTGATGCCCTATGGTGTACCGCCCAGGAGGCGCCCACTGCTTGGGTAGAATGAGCCTTAATCCCGGGGGGGAGGCACTCTGTTCTTGACCCAGTAAGTCTTCAACATTGCCGTTCTGATCCAGCAAGTAATTAGCCTTGGAGTTTGGAAGGCCTCTTCTCACACCCTCTGGAATGACAAAAAGAGAGAGTCTGTCTTCCTAAAGGGGGCGGTCCTAGCCAGATAGCCCCGCACTGCCCTGACCAGGCCTAACCTGTACAGTGAACGCTCCAGAGGATGAGTCCTCATTTAGGTGAAAAGCGGTCACCGCCTTAGGAAGGAAGGTAGGTAGGTGCCACAAAACCACCTTGTACTGTTGAAAACCAAGAAAGGAGGGCGACAGGAAAGAGCCGCCAATTCAGAGACGCGCCTAATGGAGGTGATGGCCACAAGAAACGCCACCTTCCAAGACAGAAAGGACAGAGATACCACCCGGAGAGGCTCAAAGGGAGAAGTCCTAAGGGCCTCCAGGGCTAGATTGAGGTCCCAGGGATCCATGGGTGTCCGGTACGGGGGAACTGCATGCGCTACCCCTTGAAGAAAAAGTTCTGACCTGACAACAGGAGGACAAATTTTTCTGGAAAAGTACTGAAAGAGCTAACACCTGGCCATTTAGAAAACTAAGCGCAAAACCAGCATTAAGTGCTGACTGGAGAAAAGCCAAAATGGAAGAGAGAGAAAAAGACATAGGCGGGATGTGATTAGACTCACACCAACCGAAATAGGCCTTCCAAGTCCAATAATAGACTCTGGAAGACAACGGTTTTCTAGCCTGGATTATGGCGAGAATCACACGATCTGAAAACCCGGACGCTCTCAGAACCGCGGTTTCAACAGCCACGCTGTTAAACTGAGCGATGGAGAATTCTGGTGGCAGATCAGTCCTTGGGACAGAAGATCTGGTCTGTCTGGGAGCCTCCAGCGGGCGTCTGCGAGAAGATTGACGATCTCTGCGAACCAAGACATTCTCGGCCAACCTGGAGCAACCAGAATGACCCGGCACCACTTCCACCTTGATCTTCTTCAACAGCTTGGGAAGAAGGGGAGGGGAGGAAACAGACAGGGAAGAAAACTGTGACCAGGGAATCACCAGAGCGTCGGCGCTCACCGCGAGAGGATAGCGGGACCTGGAAACAAACCATGGAACCTTCCTGTTCAGCCGGGACGCCATGAGGTCCACATCCAGAGTTTCCCATCGAAGACAAATCTGATGGAAGATTCATGATGCAGTGACCACTCTCCTGCTGCGAGATCCTCGCGGCTGAGAAAGTTGGCGGCCCAATTGTCCATGCCAGGGATATGCACTGCAGATATTGCTGGAACCGATGCCTCTGACCAGAGGAGAATCTTGGATACTTCGGCCATCGCCAAGGGGCTCCGAGTCCCCCCGGTGATTGACATATGACACTGCCGTGGCATTGTCTGTCTGAACTCGGATTGGTAGACCCCTGAGAAGCCTTTCCCAGTGATAGAGGGACGGAAGAATGGCCCTTATCTCGAGGATGTTGATCGGCAGAGAGGATTCCTCTGCTGACTACCGTCCCTGGAGAGTCTGTTGGTGAAACACTGCACCCCAGTCGAGAAGGCTGGCGTCCATCGACACCACCTGGCAGTGAACGGGAAGAAAGGACCAACCCTGCAAGATGACTGGGAATGACAGCCACCATTGCTTCCGACGCTGCCACCATCCTTCCCAGGACCGTCATGGCTGAGTGGAAAGTTGGAATCCGAGGGCCCTGCAGAGAGTGAACCCGCTGCTGGAGAATTCCTCTGTTCTCTTTGGGAAGAAAAACCATTGTCTGGTGAGTGTTGAACAGCATGCCAAGAAAAATTAGATCCAGGATGGGTTGAACCGCGCCATCCTTTTTCGATACCTCAAATAGGTTCGAATAAAAACTTGTGAAACGTTCCCGGTCTGGGACGGGAACAATAACCCCTGAAATGAGAAGAGAGGCAATGGACGCAAAAAAAAAAAAAAAAAAAATGGAACCAGAGAAGAATCTCTTGGAGAACGAGATTTGAAAAATCGATCTCGGGGCCGCGAAACAAAATCTATTTTGTATCCTGAGACTACCACCTCCTTGACCCATGCGTCCTCCACCGAGGATAGCCAAACGTCTCTGAAAAAAACAGAGACGGCCCCCCAGCCTGGGAGATTCCGTGGGATCTTGATATGAGTCATGCAAAGAAAGAGCTGTACGCCTGAGCCGCACATAAAGCAGCATCCAGGGAGGCAGATACCATGTACTTCCCTGCATGAGAAATCTGGTCCGTGAGGTCTGCAAATTCCTCCGGCCGAGCTCCAGCAAGAATGCCTTGACAGAGTTGTTTAGCCCATGCAGCTATGGACTTTGACACACACATAGTGAAGATTGGGCACAATGTCGAAGCAGCCACTTCAAAGGCAGACATTGTTAAAGATTTTATGATCCTATGATTGGAGTCCTTAAGGGATGCTCCGATTGTAAGCGGGAGGACCGTGTTGGTGGATAATCTGGAAACTGGAGGGTTCAAAGTTGGAGAAGTGGGGGGCGTGGCTATGTAGCGGTGAGGGAAGGATGCACACTGCGGGAGCTCCTACTTATCCTCCACATATCCTGCACTTACCGCCTTGTATTAAGTTCAGGACTTTGCAGCGCATGGTGTCCGGACCCCCGGGACCTCTGAGGAGAGGCACAGGACGGCTCCGGTGAGCGGGAGCCTTGGAAGACAGGGGTGGACGGCGGGGAGCGGCAGCCATCTTGGACGCGCTCCCTCTGATAGAGCGCGCGGCGTCCACTTTACAGCGTTGCAGGGACAGCGACCTATATCCTGCAAGATCTAAGACTAGTGCGGTGAGTGCCCTGAAAGATGGGCCCTGCATAATTCCCTCTCTAATCTGAACCGCTGGCCTGCTAGTGCCATTACAGTGGGGAACCTGCTCCCCCTCCCATTGCTGCTGTCTCTGGGGGTGGATGTCCCTCCCCCTCCCATAGGAGCCTTGGTGACATTCTGTCTTCATTTACAAAAACTCTGCTCCCAGGCTGTAATTAATGAGTGTGGTCCCTACTGTGTATATATAACTGCAACGGGAAAATTTCTGGACTGTATAACTTCAGCTATACCGGGATATTTCACGGTTCTTAATCATGAACCGATCTAAAGGATCGACGGCAGCAGAAAAATTGAAGGAGTTTGTCAGACCCGACCCTTCTGAGAGTGCACGTACTCTACGAAATGCCCCCTCACAATCTCAGCGTAAAAATCGTCCCTCAGGGGGTGGAGAGGAGATCGAACAGGAAGAAATGACCCTTAAACAGGCATCTGAACAGCTCATGCAGGCTCCCTCACTAGGACATCTCTGACGGAGAAAATAGAGGATGTCTACACTGAAGTGGGGAGACTCCGTCGTGATATGCAGGCCATGAGGGGGCGTATCACAGAGGTGGAGACAAGGGTGTCCCAGGTGGAAGACACCATTATGCCAATGGAGGCTAAGTTAACCAAGGTAGCAGGATCTATGAATGCCTGGAGGCAAAAAGCAGACGACCTAGAAAACAGAATGCGGCGGAATAACATCAGTGTCATCGGTCTGCCTGAACGCTCTGAAGATCAGCACCCTGACCAATTCTTAGAAGACTGGCTTAAGACCTCTCTGGGAGATGAATTCTCCTCGGTGTTCACCGTTGAGAGAGCCCACAGGGTTCCCACCAAGCCTTTGCCTCCGGGAGCCCCACCTAGACCCTTCCTGGCACGTCTCCTCAACTGTAAAGATAGAGACACCATTCTATGCCTCGCACAACAAAAGAGTCCTATCAAGTTCAACAACGCCGTAATCTCAATCTTCCAGGATTTCTCCATGGAACTCCAGAAGCAACGTGCGCAATTCATCGACATCAAGAAGCGGCTCAGGGAAAGGAACATTGTATATTCCATGATCTACCCGGCTTGGCTTCGGGTTGTCCACGGGGGTTCCTCCGTGTTTTTCACGGATCCAGCGGAGGCTACCGAGTGGCTGCGGTCCCATAGAGGATCTCCTGCAAAGGAATCCTAGAGTGTCTACTTTCATCTGGATCCTTTCATTGCAGGCCTAATTGGAGCTCTTCTGGCGGGCACCCAGATATCTACAATACCGGACACTGCGTTCAGTGATGGTATCCCCTTGTTTTTTTTTGATAGGGGCGTGAGACTTTGCTCCTATGTTGCTAGATTTATATTTTGTTTTCTTTTTTTCAAAAGCTTTAGTTTTAGCTTTAAATGTTACTTAGGTAGAAGTTGCAGCCAATGGAAGTCTTGCTATTTAAGTGATGTCTCTGAGTTCTACTTAGGCGCCGATCCGCAACATGCCCAGATAAGTGGAGATGGGTTCTGATTTAATATGCATGACATGGAATGTGAGGGTTATCAGACCCCCCGAGGTTAAAGTATTTTCACAAATCAGGCACTATCACCCTCACATTGTGGCTCTGGTCGAGACACACTTGACCAGAGATACAGCTCGGAGTGTACAAAAACCGTGGGTTCAGTGGTCTATACACGCATTTCACACCAGCTACTCCAGGGGGGTCTCATTACTAATACACAAGGACATTAGATGGGAGTTTCGGGAGGCCCGCAGAGACTCGGAAGGACGTTTCATATTCGTATATGCACTGATCAACTCTAGGAAATGTTATTCTGTGTGTTTATAATCCCCCTCCAGCGGGTACGTCAATTCTCCAGAAAGCACTGAGCTTTGCTTTGAATTACCCAGACGCAGATGTCATTTGTATGGGGGACTTTAATTTGGTGATGAATAATCGCCTCGACAGATTGAGACTGGATGATGGGACACAGGGTGGGACCCTGACAGCAGCTACATCCCAATTATCAGTTTATAGAAGGTAGTGGATGGTTAGGCCTATGGAGAACGCGTCACCCAGAGACAAGAGAGTATACTTGCCATTCCTCCACTAGGCGTTCCTTATCCCGTATAGATTACATTTTTGGATCTAGTGGTCTGGCAATGTGGGTGGATAGTATTGAACATGGAGGTAGAGGGATTTCAGATCATAGCCCAATCATTCTTAAACTCAGGTATGGCCCGCCAGGTGGTAGGATAACATGGAAATTAAACCCTTTCTGGCTGAAATTGATCAAGTCACCTGACAGAACAACTGACTAATTACATGTCTTCGTGTCCTCCCACCCCAAACCCCAGAATGTTTATTTATTTTGGGACACCCTTAAGGCGTACTTGAGCGGCTGCCTATCTTCTACGATCTCCTACATCAAACGTGTGACGTCGGGGGAGAATGACGAAATAGAGCAACGATTGTAAGATTCAGAGGCCGCTTACTGATCCAATCAAACTAGTGGTAATAGAGTGGAGTGGTTGACTGCCCAAAGATTATATACTCAACATATAGACTTCCAAGTCCAAACGTAAATTATTTTTTACTCGCCAGTCCTACTTTGAACTAGGAAACCAGTCTAATAAATTTCTGGTCTATCTGGTGCGGCAGCACAATACAACTAACACAATACTACAGATCCGCAGCTCAGACGATACATTGGTGTCCTCGACGGAAGAAATAATGGGATGTTTCCATGATTATTATAGCTCACTGTACAGTTCGAAAAATGATATTGGTAGCCAGGGGTGTCTAGACTATCAGATATAACGTTTCCCACATTGAGTGCTTCTCAGCGGGCCTTTATGGACGCTGAGTTCACTTTGAAAGAGATAGAAGATGCCATGAGGGATATGGCCTCTGGGAAAGCCCCTGGGCCGGATGGGTTTCCTGTTGAGCTGTACAGGAAATACCGGGAGATCTTGGCGCCACTTTTGTAGTCGGTGTTCCGGGGAATCTGGGGGGGTCATGCCGGAGTCCTTCTATGAAGCTAATATATTAGTGCTTAAGAAAGAAGGGAAGGACCCTCTGGACTGTGGATCTTATCGCCCCATATCTTTAGTAAATGTGGATTACAAAATTTTAACGAAGATCTTGGCTACTAGGCTAAATTCAATTATTTTGGAACTTATACAGTGGGGAAAAAAGTATTTAGTCAGTCAGCAATAGCGCAAGTTCCACCACTTAAAAAGATGAGTGGCGTCTGTAATTTACATCATAGGTAGACCTCAACTATGGGAGACAAACTGAGAAAAAAAAAATCCAGAAAATCACATTGTCTGTTTTTTTTTTCATTTTATTTGCATATTATGGTGGAAAATAAGTATTTGGTCAGAAACAAAATTTCATCTCAATACTTTGTGATATATCCTTTGTTGGCAATGACAGAGGTCAAACGTTTTCTGTAAGTCTTCACAAGGTTGCCACACACTGTTGTTGGTATGTTGGCCCATTCCTCCATGCAGATCTCCTCTAGAGCAGTGATGTTTTTGGCTTTTCGCTTGGCAACACGGACTTTCAACTCCCTCCAAAGGTTTTCTATAGGGTTGAGATCTGGAGACTGGCTAGGCCACTCCAGGACCTTGAAATGCTTCTTACGAAGCCACTCCTTCGTTGCCCTGGCGGTGTGCTTTGGATCATTGTCATGTTCAAAGACCCAGCCACGTTTCATCTTCAATGCCCTTGCTGATGGAAGGAGGTTTGCACTCAAAATCTCTCGATACATGGCCCCATTCATTCTTTCATGTACCCGGATCAGTCGTCCTGGCCCCTTTGCAGAGAAACAGCCCCAAAGCATGATGTTTCCACCACCATGCTTTACAGTAGGTATGGTGTTTGATGGATGCAACTCAGTATTCTTTTCACGACAAGTTGTGTTTCTACCAAACAGTTCCAGTTTGGTTTCATCAGACCATAGGACATTCTCCCAAAACTCCTCTGGATCATCCAAATGCTCTCTAGCAAACTTCAGACGGGCCCGGACATGTACAGGCTTAAGCAGTGGGACATGTCTGGCACTGCAGGATCTGAGTCCATGGTGGCGTAGTGTGTTACTTATGGTAGGCCTTGTTACATTGGTCCCAGCTCTCTGCAGTTCATTCACTAGGTCCCCCCGCGTGGTTCTGGGATTTTTGCTCACCGTTCTTGTGATCATTCTGACCCCACGGGGTGGGATTTTGCGTGGAGCACCAGATCGAGGGAGATTATCAGTGGTCTTGTATGTCTTCCATTTTCTAATTATTGCTCCCACAGTTGATTTCTTCACTCCAAGCTGGTTGGCTATTGCAGATTCAGTCTTCCCAGCCTGGTGCAGGGCTACAATTTTGTTTCTGGTGTCCTTTGACAGCTCTTTGGTCTTCACCATAGTGGAGTTTGGAGTCAGACTGTTTGAGGGTGTGCACAGGTGTCTTTTTATACTGATAACAAGTTTAAACAGGTGCCATTACTACAGGTAATGAGTGGAGGAAAGAGGAGACTCTTAAAGAAGAAGTTACAGGTCTGTGAGAGCCAGAAATCTTGATTGCTTGTTTCTGACCAAATACTTATTTTCCACCATAATATGCAAATAAAATGAAACAAAAACAGACAATGTGATTTTCTGGATTTTTTTTTCTCAGTTTGTCTCCCATAGTTGAGGTCTACCTATGATGTAAATTACAGACGCCTCTCATCTTTTTAAGTGGTGGAACTTGCACTATTGCTGACTGACTAAATACTTTTTTTCCCCACTGTACATCCTGACCAGACTGGCTTTATGCCTGGTAAAGTACGTCCATTAATATTAGACGGGTTCAATCGGTGGTCCAATATAGTTCCCTGATGCCGGACAATAGGTGGGCACTGGCGTCGTTGGATGCAGCCAAGGCCTTTGACTCCCTTGAGTGGCCTTTCCTCCATGCATGCTTGCAGAAATATGGTTTGGGGATAGGTTTTTAAACTCGGTTAATACATTGTATACGAAACCTAAGGCCCGTGTCATTGTAAATGGTTCCACTTCCGAGTCCTTTTCTCTGCACAGGGGGACTCGTCAGGGGTGTCCCCTCTCCCCGGCCCTCTTTGCTCTTGCAATAGAGGCTTTGGCAATTCGCATGAGAACTTCCCCTAATATTATGGGTATAGAGATAGCAGATCGGGTGGATACCATAGGCCTATATGCTGATGACATGGTAATATTTATGGATAGGGCGGAGGAGACGCTGACGGGGGTGATTGCCACTATAAACGACTTCAGTAGATATTCCGACCTGTATATAAATTGGTAGAAGTCTGCTCTAATGCCTCTTTCTCATGCCCCGATGCTGCGACTTGGGACTCTCTCCTTGCTGCCTATTGTACCACATTTTAAATATCTGGGTGTTCATATTTCTCAATCCAGCACGCTTGATCTGCAACTTAATATATATCCATTACTAGAGATGGTTAAAGTCAAATTTGCGATCTGGAGCAAACTCCCATTGTCTGTAGCTGGACGCATTAATTTAATTAAAATGATATTACTCCCTAAGATCAGCTATTTTCTCCAACATAGTGCTGTGGTGGTACCTAAGTATTTCTTCACTAATTTAAATTCCCAGATTACGTCTTTTATATGGGGAAAACCAGGCCAAAGCTCAAGCTATCCACCCTACAAAGGCCAAAAAAAGGAAGGGGGGGGGGGGGGACTATCGGATTTTTTTCTGTATTATCTGGCGGGACAGGCCAGAGCTATAAATAAATGGATGCCCAGTAATCATCTTCCTAACTCTGAGAGCCATCTGCTTCATGCCGCACATGCTGATTGCCCACTGGGGTTTTTGGAATTGGAGAAAGTAAAAGTCCCACGACTGCTACCCATGCTTCGTCTGGCAAGATTTAGTCCATGAGCCAAGAGCCAATTTTGACGATATCGGTACCATCCGGAGTGACTAATTCTCTTTGGTGTTTTTAGGTAGATGCATGTCTGTAGTTTATGTTTTGATATGATAGCCCTTGCACATCAGTAGCTTAACCCCTTCAGGCCTATTTGTACCCAAATGCCTAGGCCATTTTTTGTAAATCTGACCTGTCACTTCATGCGGTAATAACTTTGGGACGCTATCACCTACCCACGCCATTCTGAGATTGTTTTCTCGTGACATATTGTACTTCATGGTAGTGCTAATTGTGAGTCAATAGATTTTACCTTTCTGCATTAAAAATTACAAGATACACGAAAATTTGGGAAAAATTCGCTATTTTTGAACTTTGAAATTCTCTACTTTTTACAAAAATGCTGATACCCCCCATAACAGTTATTAGTTTACATTCTCCACATGTCTAGTTCACATTGGCATCATTTTGGAAATGAAATTTTATATTTTTCGGATGTGATAAGGCTCATAGTTTTATACGCAATTTTTAAAGTTTACGACTAAATTTCCAAAACCCATTTTTCCAAGGACCAAGTCAGTTCGGACGTCACTTTATGGGTCTTGTACAACAGAACCCACCCATACATTACCCCATTTTGCAAACTACACCTCTCAAGGTGTCCAAAACGGATTTTCAAAACTTTGTTAACCCCTTAGGTGTTGCACAGGAATTCAAGCAAAATGACAGTGAAATATCAAAATTTCAATTTTTTGGCAGATATTCCATTGTAATCCAATTTTACCTGCAACCCAGCAAGGGTTAACAGCAAACCCAAACCCAAAATTGGTTACCCCAATTCCGCAGTTTATAGAAACACCCCACATGTACACGTAAACTAAATTATGGGCGCGCAAGAGGGCTCAGCACAGAAGGAGAGCTAGGCGGTTTTTACATAGTAACATAGTTATTAAGGTTGAAGGGAGACTTTAAGTCCATCTAGTTCAACCCATATCCTATCCTAACTTGCCCTAACATGTTGATCCAGAGGAAGGCAAAAAAAACCCATGTGGCAACAGTAAGCTTCACATTGGGGAAAAAAATTCCTTCCCGACTCCACATACGGCAATCAGACTAGCTCCCTGGATCAACGCAATATTAAGGAGACTAGTGTATATACCCTGTAATATTATACTTTTCAAGAAAGGCATCCAGTCCCTTCTTAAATTTTAGTAGTGAATCACTCATTACAACATCATATGGCAGAGAGTTCCATAGTCTCACTGCTCTTACAGTAAAGAATCCGCGTCTGTGAGTATGCTTAAACCTTCTTTCCTCCAGACGTAGAGGATGCCCCCTTGTCCCCGTCACAGGTCTAAGAGTAAAAAGATCATTAGAAAGGTCTTTGTATTGTCCCCACATATATTTATACATTGTAATAAGATCACCCCTAAGCCTTCGATTCTCCAAACTAAATAACCCCAAGTGTAATAACCTGTCTTGGTATTGCAGACCCCCTAGTTCCCTAATAACCTTGGTCGCTCTTCTCTGCACCCGCTCCAGTTCAGCTATGTCTTTCTTATACACCGGAGACCAGAACTGTACACAGTATTCTAAGTGTGGTCGCACTAGTGACTTATATAGAGGTAAAATTATGTTCTCCTCATGAGCATCTATGCCTCTTTTAATGCATCCCATTATTTTATTTGCCTTTGCAGCAGCTGCTTGACTCTGGCCACTAAATGTGAGTTTGTCGTCCACCCATACACCCAGGTCTTTTTCAGTGACTGTTTTGCCCAGTGTTTTACAATTAAGCACATAATTATACAACTTGTTCGTTCTACCCAAGTGCATGACCTTACATTTTTCCCAATTAAAGCTCATTTGCCATTTATCAGCCCAAGCTTCTAGTCTACATAAATCCTCCTGTAATATAAAATTGTCCTCCTCTGTATTAATTACCCTGCAGAGTTTAGTGTCATCTGCAAATATTGAAATTCTACTCTCTATGCCACCTACAAGGTCATTAATAAATATGTTAAAAAGAAGCGGGCCCAAAACTGACCCCTGTGGTACCCCACTGCTAACCGTAACCCAGTCCGAGTGTGCTCCATTAATAACCACCCTTTGTTTCCTATCCCTGAGCCAGCTCTTAACCCACCTACACATATTTTCCCCTATCCCCATTGTTCTCATTTTATGTATCAACCTTTTGTGTGGCACCGTATCAAAAGCTTTTGAAAAGTCCATGTACACCACGTCCACTGCATTCCCTTGGTCCAGTCCGGAACTTACCTCTTCATAAAAGCTTATCAGATTAGTCTGACAGGAACGGTCTCTTGTAAACCCATGTTGATATTAGGTCATAAGGTTATTCTTCTCCAGATACTCCAGTATAGTATCTCTTAGAAAACCCTCCAAGATTTTACCCACTGTTGAGGTTAAACTTACTGGCCTATAATTTCCAAGTTCAGTTTTTGTCCCCTTTTTGAATATTGGCACCACATTTGCTATACGCCAGTCCTGTGGTACAGACCCTGTTATTATGGAATCTTTAAAGATTAAAAATAGTGGTCTATCTATGACTGTGCTTAATTCCTGCAGTACTCGGGGGTGTATCCCATCCGGGCCCGGGGATTTGTCAATTTTAGTGATTTGTAGACGCCGCCGTACTTCCTGCTGGGTTAAGCAGGTGACATTTAATGGAGAATTTTTATCCCTGATCATGTTATCCGTCATGGGATTTTCTTGTGTAAATACTGTTGAAAAAAAGTCATTTAGCATATTGGCTTTTTCCTCATCCACCATTTCACCCAGACTATTTTTAAGGGGACCAACACTATCATTTTTTAGCTTCTTACTATTTATGTAGTTAAAGAATATTTTGGGATTATTTTTACTTTCTCTGGCAATGAGTCTCTCTGTCTCAATCTTTGCTGTCTTGATTTGCTTTTTACAGAATTTATTTAATCTTCTGTATTTATTTAATGCCTCATCACTACCTACTTGCTTTAATTCTCTAAATGCTTTATTTTTATCTCTTATTGCGCCCCTTACAGCTCTATTTAGCCATAGTGGTTTCCTCCTATTTCTCGCATGTTTATTCCCATACGGTATATATTGTGCACAGGTCCTATTCAGGATGCTAATAAACGTCTCCCATTTTCTTTGTGTATTTTTATGTCTCAGGATATCGTCCCAGTTAATTGCACCAAGATCATCTCTCATCCGTTGGAAATTTGCCTTCCTGAAGTTTAGTGTCCTTGTAACCCCTCTACTACACATCTTATTAAAGGATACATGAAAACTTATTAATTTGTGATCACTATTACCCAAGTGACCCTCAACCCTTACATTTGATATGCGGTCTGGCCGTGCCCCCCCTCTTGTTGGGTCCTGAACCAGTTGTGAAAGGTAATTGTCTCTCATCGTTGTCAGAAACCTATTACCCTTGCTGGAACTGCAGGTTTCGGTTCCCCAATGTATTTCAGGGTAGTTGAAGTCCCCCATAATAATGACTTCTCCTTGAGTCGCTGCTTCATCTATTTGCTTAATGAGGATATTCTCTGTAGCTTCCATTATTTTTGGAGATTTATAACAAACCCCTATCAGTAATTTATTATTTTTCCCCCCTCCCCTTATCTCTACCCACAGGGACTCTACATTTTCATTAGATTCATATATATTATCACGAAGGATGGGTTTTAAGGATGATTTTACATATAAACACACGCCTCCCCCTCGCTTATTTGTACGGTCATTTCTGAACAGACTATAGCCCTGTAAATTAACAGCCCAGTCATAATAGATAATAGATTACACTGGAAGAAATCCAGTGGGCCATGTCGTATTGGAGAGACCCTGAGGTACCCCCAGAGTGGAAACCCCCAAAAGGTTACCGCATTTTGGAAACTACACCCCCTATGGAATGTTTTAGGGGGTATAGTAATCACTTTGACCCAACAAGCGCTCCATTGGAGTTTCATGCACTTGGTTGAGGAAATTGAAAAGTACGTTTTTTACCGAAAAATGTCGCTTTAGGCCCACATTTTTCATTTTGAAAAGGAAAAAGTACACCCCACTTTTTATTCTCCATTGTCTCCCGAACACGGCAATACCACAAGTGTTGTCTAAAACCACAGTATTGGCGCACGGCAGGCTTCGTAAGCGAAGCTGCGGCAAAATTCACTGTAAGAAATCTATGGGGCCATGTCACATTTGGAGACACCCTGAGGTCCCGCACAGTGGAAACCCCAAAAAAGTGACCCCATTTTTGAAACTACACACCCTAAGGAATGTTTTAGGAGGTACAGTAACCACTTTGCACCGGGAACCGGCTCCCGACCCGCGGCGATCGCCCGGCATATGATCCGGGTACGATTCGCCGTACCGCTACGGCGGCCGGCACGAAGGGGTTAATGGTATTTTTCACCTTTTGAATAGATCCTACCTATATTTCCAAAAAATAATGATTAAAGGTCGATTTAGGGGAAATGCCAAAATGTCAATACAATGCATGTAGTATTTGTAACAAAATTTAATCCAAGTTATGTAAAAACACACTGAACATGTCATGGGCTTGTCCATACTAATGTGTGTGTGTGTGTGTGTAGGTGTGTGTGTGTGTGTGTGTGTGTGTGCCAAGGGTTTTAATGTTTTTCTTTGTGTTTGCAGGTGTTTACTGACATATCTAATGGCATGATGGAAGTACCAGTGAGGAAGAAATCACGGATCGACTGTATCATACACTGCTCTAATGATGACAGTGATGATCTGGCGTCCCTACAGGATTTGGACTCCTGGAAAACATTGCTTAGGGCTGCAGAGATCAGACAGCATGAATCCGTCACAAAAAATGATTCCCAAGTGGCCTGTAGGTCTGGTGCAGCAGAAAATCAGGAAGAAAGCAAGGAAATATGCTACGGAGAGGCAGAGAGAGAAGCCCTTGAGGAAATCTTCTTGTATATAAGGACTGAATTGTTCCCAAACCCAGAAGTACTGCCTATGATAAACCTCACATCTAGGCTTCAGAGATGCATGATGTCCCGTGGTATCATCAAACTGAAACCATCGACAAAGAAACATGTTCGCCGAAAACTTGAAACAGTTTGGTGAATCACTCCGCTTTCTCTCCGATGAGAAAGGTAAGCTTCTAGTCTATCCATATAGCCTATCAATGGATGACCTTGCCCGGAAAGCACACAGCATAACAAAAGATCTGCAAGAAGCAAGAGCCGCTAACTCTGGAGATGTCGTAACCAAAGCAGCAATGCAGCTGAGGAATGAGATCAAGAAGCAAGATGTGAGTCGGCCATGGCCTCCCGATACAGATCAGAATGTCGTTCCTGCATTAGTCACTCAATTCCTGCAAACCCTGCTTACAGGAGATTGTGAGTGCCAAACTCCCTCTGAAAGAGCTCAACGTCTTGCCACATCCTTCGGCAGTGACTTGGTTTTTGCTGTTACCAATGGAAAGACAAAGCCACCCAAGCACGTACTGCTGTCCTTTGCAATTAAGTGTTTGACCGGCAATACAGAACTGATTCGAACTCTGAATCGTCTTGGCCACTGTGTGTCATATTCAACGGCTGAGGAGATCGATACAGCCCTTTGTATCCAGAAGTTGGAATGTTCAACGGATGACATCCCAATGCCAGCAAATATCTACCCTGGTGTGTTCACAACCATGGCCTGGGATAACATTGACAGACTTGAGGAGACACTAAGTGGAGCAGGTACATCTCAGAGTCAATGGCATCGCTGTTCAGTCCAATGTTGCATGCTCTGTGACAAAAGTCCTGCCAGATGTAACCAAGTCGAAGAAAAGAAGCATAATTCCGACAGAATTAATGCTACCAATATACAATGTTGGGCGGCGGGGAGGGCCACCCAGGATTGAGACTGCGAATGTTAACACTACCGAGGAGGTCCAGGATTCAAAAACCAAGAACCATATCTGGCTTCTGGCTAGAATGTCAGACCATGAGGATCAGACCATTAGCAGTTGGACTGGGTTCAACATCCAAATCCGCAGCGACATTGTAGTGGCCCAGGACACTGTAAGCTACCTGCCCACTATCAATGCTCCTGCAACAGCCATGTCCACTGTGAATGAAGTCTTGGAGCAAACACATGCCATCATGCAGACTCTGAAGCTTAACAGAATTGTGTGCGTGTTTGATCAAGCACTCTATGCCAAAGCTGCCGAGGTTATCTGGAAACAGGAGAAGTTCAAGAACATTATAATTAGAATGGGTGTCTTCCACACAATCTGTAATCTCCTCTCCATCATAGGTAAGAGATTTCAGGATGCAGGCCTTAAGGCCCCGTCTCACTAAGCGATCTCGGTAGCGAGATCGCTGCTGAGTCACAACTTTTGTGACGTAACAGCGATCTCACCAGCGAGATCGCTATGTGTGACAGCGATCAGCGAGCGGCCCCCCTGCCGGTATCGCTGATCGCTGCAAGAAATCTCTGGACATTTCAATGGTCGCTGGTCTCCCGCTGGCCAGCACGCATCGCTGTGTGTGACAGGCGGGAGACCAGCGATCAGGTGTAAAAAATAATAAAAAAAATAAAAAATATAGTTATTCTCACCTTCTGACGTCCCGTTCAGCCATCCTGCCTCTCTCCACGCTCCGGTCCCAGTGATCCGTTGCACAAATGACCGCGAGACTTTCTTATTCCTCGAGACCGTGACATCTCGCGGTCATTCGTGCAAAGGATCACTGGGACCGGAGCGTGGAGAGAGGCAGGATGGCTGAACGGGACGTCGGAAGGTGAGAATAATATATTTTTTATTTTGATTCTATTTTTTACAGGGATGGCCAGCGATGCCGGGTGCTCGGCATCGCTGTGCTGATCGCTGGTGAAGCAGTCTGTGTGATAGCTCACCAGCGATCACATAGCGACTTACTAGCGATCCTGACACCTTGATATCGGTGTCGGGATCGCTGGTATGTCGCTTAGTGTGACGGGGCCTTTAGAGATCTGTGTGTTGAATCCGGTGTCATCGCTGAAGGATCAGTGTCTGGAGTGATGGACGGCCGGAGGTACAACAGGGCAGTGAGACTACACAAGCTGGTCTATGAAGCACTTATGAGGCTTGCATGGAAAAACTTTCTTCCATGGCTAGAAGAAAACCATGCAAGGGACCTTCACCATCTGGATGAAATACTGAAGAACATCACAAACTTTCGCATCAGTGTGTCGCAGGGATCCTTCGAAAAGTTCTTGGATAATGAATCTTGCACACTTACCCTGAAGCTCTTTCAAGTTTATCTTGAGACCTTCAGAAATGAACAACTCTCAGCATTCTGGATGTCATACTTGGACATGGTCGAGACTATGCTGGCCATGGTTCGAGCTTCAAGAGAAGGCAACTGGATGCTTCACCTAGGAGCAATCCGACAGATGATACCGTGGTGTTTTGCCTATGACAAGGTCAACTATGCCCGATACCTAACCTATTACTATGCTACGATGTCTCGGCTGCCCATAGACCACCCAGAGGTCCATGAATACTTCATGAAAGGTGGCTTTTCGGTCCAGATCGGTAGCAAGAATCCTTTTGGACGGATTCCTGTGGACCAGACCATCGAAGAAACAATCAACAAAGACACCCAGACACCAGGGGGCACAAAAGGCTTCAGCCTCAAAGTTGGAGCTGTCGCCAGATTCTACCTGACATCGGAGTACCGCAGCATGTACAAGAGGCAGCTGAGGGCCCTAGTAGGCCAACAATATACTGACTTCAGTTATTCAGACCTACAGGTGTCCAGGATTAGAAGAGATGAAGCCGATGTCCGATCTTTTGTTGAACTGCTGGAGACTGGTTGGTTGAACCCCTTCAACAAAGAGCATAATGGTGAACTTATCAGTTTATCAACAGCAACTGCAGCAACACCAGATGTAGCCAAAGACCTTCTAGGGGCATACAGTATAGGAGAGGATGCATATCACACATTCAAGGATGAGCGTTTGGGTACCGATACGCCAACTACACTGTTTCATAACAAGATGACGAAAAACAATCTTAAAACGTTCTCTAACATCAGAATGAAGACACACAGACACGGCCTTGGCAAGGAGGTAATTTTGAAGGCTGACAGGAACCTATTTGGCCAGATGATACTTGTAGCTGAGAACAGAAAGCTACAAATAAGTGATGTCTTGACTCATCCCCTGGGGCCATTGACATGGGCACTTGCCAACGGTGATGGGTCTATCCGCAAGACCAACAAGGCTGCCCTAGCAAGGGAGTTGGAGAGGAATGCTCCTCCTGCAGAGGTGATCCCTGAGCCCTCTGCAACCATCATTGATGGGATGAGCCTGGTTCAGAAACTGAAGGGAAACGATGCAACATTTGCCCAGCTAGCAGGCACAGCAATGAGTCGCGCTATCCATGAGGGTGCTAAGAGCAAGCGCATTGATATTGTCTTTGACGTCTACAAGGAGACATCCATCAAAGATACAGAAAGAGTCAACAGATATGAAGGCACAGGGATTCATTTCAAGATCATTCAACATGGGCACAAAATCCAGCAGTGGAGAAAGCTACTAAGTAATTCCTCCAACAAGGCAAGTCTCAAAGTTTCTGGTAGAAGAATGGAAGGCGAAACACCACAGGGAGAAGCTTGAGGAGAAGGAGATGTATGTCACATGTGAGCAGCTCTGCTTTAAGATCACCAAAGAACAGTGGGAAGAGGCTGCTGACCTTAAGTCAAGTCAAGAAGAAGCAGACACACGCCTCCTTCTCCATGCTCTTCATGCAGCAGAATCTGGTTACAAGTCTGTCATCATCACTTCAGAGGATACTGATGTCATGGTCCTGTGTCTGGGCATGTGCCACAAAATCCCATCCCACCTGTTCCAGAAATGCGGTACACAGAACCGGACAAGATTCCTGGATATCACTACTCTGAGCAGAACATTGGGAGGCAGCGTGTGTGATTCATTGATTGGTATGCATGCATTTACAGGCTGTGACACAGTCAGTGCATTCGCTGGCCGTGGGAAGATGACGACACTCAAGCAGTTGAAGATGAAGAAGACATACCAGGATGCCTTTCAGGAAGTTGGTCGTTCATGGGAAGTGTCTCCCGAACTCTTTAAGAAGTTACAGGGAATCACCTGCCACATGTACCTGCCAACTACCCAAACAACTGAGGTAAACAGGCTCCGGTATCAGCTGTTCTGTGCCAGACGTGGAGTGGTAGAGTCAAGTCAACTCCCTCCTTGCCAAGACTGCATTTTCATGCATGCACTGCGTGCAAACTACCAGGCTGCGATCTGGAGGAGAAGTCTGCAGAGCCAACCATTTGTTGCGAACCCAACAGACTGCGGTTGGATGATAAATAATGACGGAAAGCTTGTTGTCAAGTGGATGCGAGGGGCACCAGCACCAGAAGCTATTATCCAGCTACTGTCCTGCAAGTGTGTGCGGTCATGCGAACTTCCTCAGTGTACTTGCCTCAGCAATGGCCTGAAGTGCACGGACATGTGCAGGTTAGACATGCCAGAACAAGGGTATTGAAGACGAGCCAGATATTATGGAGTAACGTTATATAATTATACATACACACACTAATATATATATATATATATATATATATATATATATATATATATATATATATATATATATACACATACACACACACACACACATTAGTATGGACAAGCCCATGACATGTTCAGTGTGTATTTACATAACTTGGATTAAATTTTGTTACAAATACTACATGCATTGTATTGACATTTTGGCATTTCCCCTAAATCGACCTTTAATCATTATTTTTTGGAAATATAGGTAGGATCTATTCAAAAGGTGAAAAATACCATTAACCCCTTGGCGCCGGCCGCCGTAGCGGTACGGCGAATCGTACCCGGATCATATGCCGGGCGATCGCCGCGGGTCGGGAGCCGGTTCCCGGTGCAAAGTGGTTACTGTACCTCCTAAAACATTCCTTAGGGGGTGTAGTTTCAAAAATGGGGTCACTTTTTTGGGTTTCCACTGTGCGGGACCTCAGGGTGTCTCCAAATGTGACATGGCCCCATAGATTTCTTACAGTGAATTTTGCCGCAGCTTCGCTTACGAAGCCTGCCGTGCGCCAATACTGTGGTTTTAGACAACACTTGTGGTATTGCCGTGTTCGGGAGACAATGGGGAATAAAAAGTCGGGTGTACTTTTTCCTGGTCCCCCTTTTCAAAATGAAAAATGTGGGCCTAAAGCGACATTTTTCGGTAAAAAACGTACTTTTCAATTTCCCCAACCAAGTGCATGAAACTCCAATGGAGCGCTTGTTGGGTCAAAGTGATTACTATACCCCCTAAAACATTCCTTAGGGGGTGTAGTTTCCAAAATGCGGTAACCTTTTGGGGGTTTCCACTCTGGGGGTACCTCAGGGTCTCTCCAATACGACATGGCCCACTGGATTTCTTCCAGTGTAATCTATTATCCCAAAAACCGCCTAGCTCTCCTTCTGTGCTGAGCCCTCTTGCGCACCCATAATTTAGTTTACGTGTACATGTGGGGTGTTTCTATAAACTGCGGAATTGGGGTAACCAATTTTGGGTTTGGGTTTGCTGTTAACCCTTGCTGGGTTGCAGGTAAAATTGGATTACAATGGAATATCAGCCAAAAAATTGAAATTTTGATATTTCACTGTCATTTTGCTTGAATTCCTGTGCAACACCTAAGGGGTTAACAAAGTTTTGAAAATCCGTTTTGGACACCTTGAGAGGTGTAGTTTGCAAAATGGGGTAATGTATGGGTGGGTTCTGTTATACAAGACCCATAAAGTGACGTCCGAACTGACTTGGTCCTTGGAAAAATGGGTTTTGGAAATTTAGTCGTAAACTTTAAAAATTGCGTATAAAACTATGAGCCTTATCACATCCGAAAAATATAAAATTTCATTTCCAAAATGATGCCAATGTGAAGTAGACATGTGGAGAATGTAAACTAATAACTGTTATGGGGGGGTATCAGCATTTTTGTAAAAAGTAGAGAATTTCAAAGTTCAAAAATAGCGAATTTTTCCCAAATTTTCGTGTATTTTGTAATTTTTTATGCAGAAAGGTAAAATCTATTGACTCACAATTAGCACTACCATGAAGTACAATATGTCACGAGAAAACAACCTCAGAATGGCGTGGGTAGGTGATAGCGTCCCAAAGTTATTATCGCATGAAGTGACAGGTCAGATTTACAAAAAATGGCCTAGGCATTTGGTTACAGATAGGCCTGAAGGGGTTAAGCTACTGATGTGCAAGGGCTATCATATCAAAACATAAACTACAGACATGCATCTACCTAAAAACACCAAAAAGAATTAGTCACTCTGGGTAGTACCGATATCTGGCCCGGCCCATGGACTAATTAGTGTGGAGACAGATTAAGAGGGTGGTTGGATTTAGTGATATAGCTGCAGTCCTGACAGAGGGATGAAACTGAATGGGAGGAGACACAGATTAGATATTAGAAAAAACTTTTTGACAGTTAGAGTGATCAATGAGTGGAACAAGCTGCCACGAGAAGTGGTGAGTTCTCCTTCAATGGAAGTCTTCAAACAGAGGCTGGACAGACATCTGACTGGGATGATTTAGCGAATCCTGCTTTGAGCAGGGGGTTGGACCAGATGGCCCAGGAGGTCCCTTCCAACTCTACGATTCTATGATTCTATGAGGGGAGAGAACTAGCCTGAAGGGAGTTTGCCATTACAAGAAGAACAGACAAAGTGTCTGACAAGAGCAGAGGAAGAAGAAGAGGAGGCAGGAGGGCGAGAGAGCAATCCTTTATGATTAGGCATGGTAAGGAGCAGACCCACTAACTGATGCAAGAAGGTTATGGAACAGAAACATATGTGCAGAGGAGAGTAAGTCTGCAGAGCAGAGATACTCACAGGAAGATGCTGATCCTGAAGGGAACTGCTGACGGGCTGCTGTCTGGGTGGCAAGCAGTTCTACAGGGCGTTTGCGCAGGTCCTGCAGAAATGAGCCACGTTCCGGGTCCTGAAGCCGACCGCAAAGAGGAGGAGGGCCGTTAGAGTCAAAACGCGTGCATGTCCCGTGCTGCAGAGAAGTAAGAGGGGGCGTAGACTCAAAAAGCCTGCTTGCTGAGACTGGAAGGAGGGGCGGAAAGGCCGTGCGATGAAGCCTGGGGAAGGGGGGGCGGAGCAAGCCGCCCAAGCCAGGAAGAAGAGGTGTATTCACAAGTGGCGGGAGAAAAACCCGCCTGAGGATACTGAGGATACAGGGTGTGGGCCAAACGCCAGAGCTAGACCAGGGAGAAGCCAGGGCCTAGATTAACAGCAGAACCCAAAGCGGCATGGGGGGCAGCGCAGAGGTCCAAAAATACATGGGTAATGTAGCCTGCACCACCAATCTTCAGAAAAAACAATTAAATATTCGTTAAGAATATGGGGAAAAGCCGTCTTGTGTTTGTCCAATATATTCTTCATTTGTGAATCTTCTTTCCTGAATCTTTTCCTCGTCACCTCCACCAGAGACCTGATGGAGAGAAGAAAAGGATATAACTCTTCATCCATGAGACCTTTCATAGACGTCCAAGCCTCTTGGGGATGTGGGACGTCCATGACTCCTGACACTGACTGGCTCTGGTGGGAGAGTGGGCAGGATACGGGGCCAGGACCGAAGTTCGTATCACCTAAACAACCTTCCGTGTTAGTGGTTGGGGTCCTGACAGCTAGACATATGAGGATACGGGGTGACAGTACACGACGTACTCAGTCTCTACGTGGGAGTACAGTTGTGACTGTTCACACTGTATCCCTCCAGACATAGGGGAAAAGGTCCATCTGAAAAAGAAGAGACGTTACTGGAAAACGCCGAAAACCGAGGTAAATATGGGTCTAATGAAAGACCTGTGTCCACCTCCTGCTGACACCAAGTTAAAACTGATTAACCTAGTGCCAGTCGGTGGGATGTATACTGCAGAGGAGCTAACTTTTTTGTGCATAGTGTCAGCCTCCCAGTGGCAGCAGCATACACTCATGGTTCCTGTGTCCCCCAATGAAGCGATAAACCTACTTTCTCTAAGTTTAACATTTCTAGAAAAATATCTAACATATTTCAACGAAGTCTCTTATAGAAGCACTAATGGCTTGGGGAGAATCCTGATTGTGGAGATGTGATACATATACCCCATATCTTGTCAAATTTGATAGGGCATTTTATATTTTAGTAAATAAAGTGTTCAAAAGATAATATTGTGTTTGTGATCTTAATCCACATTACATGACTCGGAGGCGTCTGTCCATCCATCGGACAGCAATCACCTTCCTTGCAGTAAAGAAATTCTTTTAAAAATATATGAGAATAGAATGGCTATTCCTCTTCATCCAGAATACGAAAAAAAAAAAAAAACAACATAGGATCCAATGGAACGCTCATATTTAGAACTGAGGATAAAAAAGTGTCACCATCTCCTCAAAAATGATTGATAACCGTGCATTCCCATATATGCTAAAAAATCAACTTCAGGCACTCTACCACTCTGGGCATCTATCCATCTTCCTCAGCTTTAATTTGAGGACCACTTTACTGAAACTGGGGATATTCAGCTTGGTTTAGTGGCCACACGTGCTGTTTAACTGAGTGAGGGAGAGGGAACCATCAGTATCTCTGCTCACGCCCTCAGAGAAGCTATGCATTCTCATACTATGTTATGTCAATCTCTCGGAAGTGTTGAGGGAGTGGGGAGAAGATCTATGCTGTGTCCACCACTTTTTCTAGTAACAGCCCAGCACAGACTGCTCGTCAGCAGCATTAAACGTCATGAATAGAACCAGCCTATTCCTGCTGACAGTAGTGCCAGTGTCTTAACGGCTGGTACTAGCACTCGCTTGAAAGTACTTGATAATGAACCTGTGTGCTTTCCGATCACTGATGGGATTGCGTCCCTTCACTGTGCTGCAATGCCGAGTGCACAGCGCAGACACATCAGACGGTGCTGTGTCAGATGACATCACCAGCAAAAGGAGGAGGCAGCCTTAAAACTTTTCATGGCTCGTTCTCGTGCAGGTGTCTGTGATTCACATGTGGCTAGCGAGCTAAAAGTTGGGGATCTCTGTTTTAAATTAAGGGGGGTGTTACCGGTATGAGACGTAATGACTGACAGTCTGCTCTCCTGATCTACATGTCTCACACTGGTAACTCCCCGTTTCATTAAAAATAAGCCGATTTTTAGGGAGATCTGTGTCCGGCCCACAGATCTTAACAGCTCATTCACATATTAAGAAAAACATGGATTTCTCTGGAATAAAACATTGGGTCGCAGATATCAAGGTATCATTTTATTCAGCTTTCTGTAACCTACATGCCCATATATACGGCTTAAGACGGTAGATCCTACTGACAGATTTCCTTTAGCCCACAAGAGAGTTGTAGATCCACAGAATGAAAGACTTTAAAGGGGTTGTCCGATTCAAATCGATAAGTCTAGAGTAACTGTTTGACTGCAAGATTTAGGGTATGTTTCCACGTTCAGTAAACGCTGCGGATTGGACGCTCCGTACAGCCGCAGCGTCCATTCCACAGCAGCCAGATGTTACAGCATAGTGGAGGGGATTTTATGAAATCCTGTCTCCACTATGCATGCAAACACGCAGGTGGCAGACCTGCGTAACTGGACAAGAGGCGCGTCTTTATAGACCGCAGCATGTCTATTTATCTTGCGGAGACGCTCAGTCTCCGCAAGATAAATAGCACAGTCTATGTATAGGATGTGGTGATGCGGAATCACATGCGGAATCACTGCATGTACAAAAGGGGCAGCAATTTTGGGTGGAGCTGCATCCTCTCCTCAGTGTTTCCTTAACATAGTTTTATGAATGCAGGGATTCACCAGTTTCTTCCCCAGGACTGAAGCGTATGTATGCGTTTATAAATACTGCCAGACAGTGGGTGCATCCTCTCTCAATACACTTACATGGAGAGAGGCCATGCCCTCGAGTCAGCAACGCCCACTGAATGGCCGCATCCTTAGATGGGGCACAGCCTCCCTCAGTACAAATGTAAGGAGTGAGGCCAAGCCCACAAGACGGGCCATGGCCAGGAGTATGTAAAACTCATACATAAGAAAGAAAGAGTAAAGCCAGCTCACCTGTTGTGGCGTGTTGTCAGCACGAACTGCAAGGAGACCGCTTGGAAGCAATATAGAAAAAGGAAAAGTCCAGAGCTCTGACAAAGAACCCATGCAGTGTTCGAAACGCGTAGCTGCGTTACCGCTAATTGTCTGCGGGATGCTGATCTTAAATTGAATTTTCTCAATAAATAGCCTTTTTTTGTCAGCTGGACTTTTCCTTTTTCTATATAACTCATACATCCCCTCTGGTCCTGGGTGAGAAACCAGCGAATCCCCCAGGGGGATTCACAAGTCTGCAGACACACAAAGTGACTGCAGATTTATTGATTTGGACCGAACAACACCTTTAAGCAATGCCAGGTCTTGACTATACACAAAAAATATTTCCAATGTTACTGCTATTCTAAATGTAAAAAATATAGCTAATATATAATATTGTCCTGTTGCATTTCTTTCAGGTGAATCTGAAGTAAATGCTAGGTATCTAAACAAAAATAATCTTCAGTGTTCACAACAGCAAAAGTTGTCACTACAAGTGTGGTCTTTACGTTCAATTTTTAACACTAACCTGTTGCCCCAGGATCCTTCCCAGCAACTTCTGCCCCAGGGATTGTGTACACGGAACAAGAGCAAAGACTGTCCTTCCTTTGTAAGTCCATGTTGTATATCTGTGATTGTGAAGGCATGAAACTGCCCTAAATCTCCAGACCCTACATATACATAAGAACAGATGAACAACTGAAGTTATTAGACTGTACTGTTTTGCACACAGAATGCTTGGCAAATAAAGCAGAAATCAATAGCAGCTAAACCTCACACACAAAGCACAACCAGCACACTGCAGCCGCACTTTATTGCTGTCAATACTACTCAAGCTGACCACCTGGGGAAGGCGATGGCGGTCTAACAGGGTTTTCTGTGTTCTATCAAGCAGTGATCTGTCTTGGTATTGCCTAAGCACTTGTCTTTAATTAGTCTTATTCTTATGTTCTTATTTCAACTACGGTATCTGGTGAGAGCTGCATGGATAAAGGCAGTGTACAAAACAAATACACAACAGTCTAGGAGAGAATTGTCAATGCTTTAGCAAGATACCACCTCTATTAATTTCTCTTTCCAAATAAAGGCTTACATCTTTGAAACTATCCAGGTGTTAAAGCCAACAATAAACAGTTATAATTATAGCCCATCTAGCTCAGGTGTGTCTCAAAAAATAACAACCATTAAAAATATATAAATGTATGAAAACAAAACAATACATAAGCATTGATACACTGCTAATTTTGCATGTATTGCCACTTACAAAGAATGGAGAGGTCTATAACTTTTATTCTAGGTACACTTGAACTGTGAGAGACAGAATCTTAAAAAAAAAAAAAAAAAAATATAATAATAATCCAGAAATTCACATTGTTGTCTGGATGACCATCTGGATGGCATGGGAGAAGGTTATGTAATCAGATGAGTCCAAAATAGAACTTTTTGGTATCAACTACACTCGCTGTGTTTGGAGGAAGAAGAGGGATAAGTACAACCCCAAGAACACCATCCCAATCGTGAAGCATAGTGCGGGAAATGTCATACTTTGGAGGAAGGGGGTTCTTTTCTGCAAAAGGGACAGGACAACTGCACCATATTAGAGGGAGGATGGATTAGGTCATTAATCACAAGATAATGGCCAGCAACCTCCTTCACCCAGTAAAAGCATTGAAAATGGGTCGTTGCTGGGTCTTCCAGCATTACAATGACCTGGAAACACACACCCAATCAGAGCACCATATGAAGACCCCCCACACAGGCCGCCCCGGAACACGAGCATATCAGTAACTCAAAACTGAAAATAAAGATTAAACAACAAGACAGATTTCATTAACCAAGGTATCATTGTAATCAGTATAACAGCGCCGACCTTACACTGTGTGTAGGTTACTGAGCACAACCCTGCTGACAGGTCCCCTTTAAGGGTCAAATACTTGATAATATCTCCACAGTGGAGAAGTGAGAAAACTAAAGACCTGAAATGTTTTATTCTGCTCTGCAGCCACTATTGCATTGTGTGTCCAGTTCAACGTGAAAAATTTGTGACAAGCCCCTTTTTTTTTTTTTTTTTTTTTTTAGAAACCCATTTTGACACAGTTTACACTTATATTGCTATGGTAAACTGGGAACATTAAATATACAGTAACTCTTACCTTCTCTGCTGTGGAGCACACAGCAGCTCATTGCACATCTCTCCTTCAATTCCATCATCCTACTGAGCATGTCTTCTCTGAAACTCTTGTCTGCAACTTCAAATGGCCATCTTTCCACCAAACCTCCTGTTAAATCTACCAAAGCATCGACAACCTGACCGGCCCACAGCGCCTCATAGCAACCATGTAACCTGTAGACAGTCAGATATACAACAAAATATTGCACAAGTATCTACTCCAGGGTGGAAACTTAAAGAAGTTGTCCACTACTTGGACAACTCCTTCTCATAATCTACGCTTGACCCCAATAAAATAAAAAAAGCTTATACTCCCATGCCGGCATCATTCCCACGGTGTCGGCACTCGCTCTCCCCAGGGACCTCGCGCGGTTGTTGTGACACGTGAGCCCGGCTCGCAATCAGCGCCGGCGTCACTGTCTCCACTTTCTGCCAAATTGAACATGAAGAGAATGTCAGGGATCAGCTGCAGCTTGGACTACCTCTTCATGTTAGATTTGTCCAAAGGCGGGGATGGTGATGCCAGTGCTGATTGTGACTCGTGCCCAAAAACCGCCCGGGAGCCCCGGGGATCAGTGCCAGCACAAGAGGCTTTTTTATTTCATCAGGGCCAAACATTTAGCTCAAGGAGGGGTTGTCTTTTAGTGAACAACCCCTTTAAGAAAAATGTACAAACTTCACATAGTAAAGCTTGATACATATGCAATTTTATTAAAATCTTTATTTTTTATACAGCACTAACATATTCCACAGCGCTTTACAGTTTGCACACATTTTTCATCACTGTCCCCGATGGGGCTCACAATCTACAAATTCCCTATCAGTATGTCTTTGGAGTGTGGTAGGAAACCCACGCAAACTCAGGGAGAACGTACACACTCCTTGCAGATGTTGTCCTTGGTGGGATTCGAATCCAGGACTCCAGCGCTGCAAGTGCTAACCACTGAGCCACCGTGATGCCCTTTTACTGTGGTTTGTAAGTTAAAGTCAAGAGTAGATCCAAAGAAAATATGAAGGAAAGACTCATCCTTTGTACAATAGAAAACTGGATTCAAAAAGCCACAAAATTTGTGGCAAGTGGTATTTGAGTCCCACTTTTGGGATTTTCCATCTTTTTGCAGTGGCCCCAATTGGTTGGCTACTACTGTAAAACAATTTTACTGTACTTTACAACTAGAAAATTATATACATTGAAGATAAATTCTAAGCCATGAGGTTAGATTTCATGTATGATATGAAAAAAATTAATTAAAAAAGAAAAAATTAGAAGACAAGAAAGGTGCTGTTTCTAGCCTCTCGCCCAGTGAAAAAAAGAAACATGTCTGATATATAAAATTAACTAACTACATAGATTTTAGTGGTCATTTTTACTTTATGTTAAAAAAAGAGTGCAAAGCCGACGTGTTTCCTTTTTTCCCCTCATCTCCTTCAGTAATTAGCAAAAACAAATTAGGCTCCAAATAAAAAAAAAAAATAAAAAGACAAAAAGTAATTTAAAAGAATCAAATGAGAAATTTTAGAGGTCTTAAAACTACATAATGTATGCAAAAAATGTACTTACGGTACACATTAAAGGGGTTCTATGAAGAAAAAGTATGCAAGCACTCTAAGCCTGGAGACTGACAAATTAAGAAAATGTGCATGATTCTGCTATATTTCCAGCGAGAATAATTGGTCATGTGACCACATTAATACAACTTGCATACTTGCGGTCATGAGCTGCCTAGTCTCATCCAGCTTCTGTCAAGTCTCATACATGGGGGTCACGTTACTGCCAACTAGGAGGGGGAACATTGGAACCTAATATCAATTAAGTGATTTTTCTTCATATATACATACTTGGCGTATGCCTTTTCTAAGAGTGGAAGCCAAAAGGCTTCTTCATCTTGACAATGGGAGAAGCAGAGTTTGCGCCCCAGGCATGGCAATCGATCATCAATGGTCACCTGCACCCAACGTCCGAACCTCCAAAACTGGCAGGTGAACCGTCCTGTATACCCTTCATCCTTCCAAGTGCACTGATCAGCAGGAAAAACCTAAGAATAAAAAAACCTATTATCATAAAACAGAGAAGACAGCCACACTATTAAGAAATGACATCAGAAGATGGGAGTGCAGATGCAGCCTTCATGTCCAGTAGGGAGAAGGTGGCTACACTATAAATGCAGACTTGTACAGCATGTCTGGACTATTATGAGTTTTGTTTTTGTTTTGGAGGTGGGGGGAGGGATTTAATAATGGAAAATTCAATGTTATACCATGTACATCTTGGTCTGATGTATGCTCAGAGACTCCTATATTAAAAAAAAACAAAAAAAACAAACACCAACATAGAGCTCCATTTGGATTGGAAAGTTTAGCCCACCATACATGAAAAAGATTTATGCCAAAAGAACAATTTTTAAAGATAAGCAGCGTTAAGTGTAGGGACAGTGGGACACATCTCTGTATGGAAACTTATTTTCTGGCAAAAAAATAGGAAAAAAATAACTCAAGGCAGCCAAAAGAACCCTGAATATGAGCTCCACACATTGGGTCTCTAGTTTTGTATATTTTTGGCAATGGAGCATTGCATTGAAAATAGGTCTCTGTACACGGATAGGTCTCCTCAATTAGGGCCATTATCACCCCTGAGCTGCAACTAGGTATCTCATTCAGCCAATCACTACCCTGGTGTGTGTGTGTGTGTATATATATATATATATATATATATATATATATATATATATATATATATATACACACACACACACACACACACACACACATACACACACACACACTTCCAAACAGGGGGAAAGAAGAAAAAAAAAAACGATGGAGCAACAAGGCGCTGTCTGTAAAAATCCATTCATTGGAGGTAACAAACTAGAAGAACAGTAGTAGGAAAAAACAATAAAGACAATTGTGGCTGAACAACCTCGTTTTTGATCCTGTACCGAGACCTTCCTCAGATTTAGTGCTCACAGCGGATTGGCTTCCCGAAGAAATTCAGTTTATGGAACTGATGTTAAAGGAGTTGTCCAGACTTGGGACAAAAGTCAGCAGTCCCGCTATGTGACTGCATACCGCTGGATTGTGACAGTGGATGGTGCGCGCTCAATGTCATCTAACGGCATGGGACTTTTTGCATACTTGTGATCATGAATAGTATACACAATCAATAAGGAATATCCCACCTCTATGGGGAGCATTTTCAAAACGGCGCTGTCGGGGTGAGAACATGCTCTTGTGGGACCGGCATTTCCAACACTCTTTAGGTATTGTTGCACATGACGGAATATATTTGTATGATTGCCTTTTCTGATGTCCTCAGCATTTCTTGCACAGCAGTGATTTACACATATTTCTATATGCTCTTTAATGTAGCCTAAGTCAGGGTCTCTACCTTGAGTATATACACATTTGGTACAGTTGTGGCCAAAAGTATTGACACCCCTGCAATTTTGTCAGATAATACTCAGTTTCTTCCTGAAAATGATTGCAAACACAAATTTTTTGGTATTATTATCTTCATTTAATTTGTCTTAAATGAAAAAACACAAAAAGAATTGTCCTAAAGCCAAATTGGATATAATTCCACACCAAACATAAAAAAGAGGGTGGACAAAAGTATTGGCACTGTTCGAAAAATCATGTGATGCTTCTCTAATTTGTGTAATTAACAGCACCTGTAACTTACCTGTGGCACCTAACAGGTGTTGGCAATAACTAAATCACACTTGCAGCCAGTTGACATGGATTAAGGTTGACTCAACCTCTGTCCAGTGTCCTTGTGTGTACCACATTGAGCATGGAGAAAAGAAAGAAGACCAAAGAACTGTCTGAGGACTTGAGAAACCAAATTGTGAGGAAGCATGAGCAATCTCAAGGCTACAAGTCCATCTCCAAAGACCTGAATGTTCCTGTGTCTACCGTGCGCAGTGTCATCAAGAAGTTTAAAGCCCATGGCACTGCCTGTGAAAACTTTCCCTTTCTGCATTTTTATTATTCCTTGGCTGTCTTAACATTGGGTTCAATAAAAAAAAATGTGAGTAACTCTTTCTGTCTATAATTGGACTGCTTTGAGTTATCCTGGACTGTATCTCTATTGTAGTACTGTAAATCTGAATGTGGCAGAACAAGAGGATAAGATTAGATTGTACATCTAAGTGCTACAGTTCGCGCTCTACTGTTATGGCTAAAATGTTAATGATATGGGGGCCCCCACCAGATTTTCTGCCCAGGGGCCCCCACCAACCTTAATCCGGCCCTGATCTCAGGTCAGTAAAAAGATGTATTGGCGGTCATGAAGGGGTTAGTAAACACTGGAGTGGTGTCTGAATGGGAGAATGGCAGAAGGGGCGCAGCCATGTACCCCCAATACCTGGTGCAGGAGGGCTGGAGACTTCTGCAGAGCGGAGGTGGCACAGATAAACCAGCAGTCTCCCAGAACGCCTTGTTTCCCCAGGGCGGCCCTCCTGTCCTCGGGGAAGAGATGGGGGGTCTCACAGATCTCCTAGGGAAGAAGCAGGCAGAGGATGACGGCAATGGCCGGCCGCAATGCACGGAGCACAACGTGCCCGCGTCTCACCTGAGGCCTCAGCCATGCAATGCGCTCACATAATGCGGACAGCGGGGTGTCACCGCCACCCACCAGCGAGGAGACCCCAGCAGGAAACTCGGGGTCCACGTACAGCCCGGCGGCGGGAGGAGCCATGTTATCTGCCGACGGAAATGTCACCTCCACACGGCCTGCTGGGGCCGAGGACCAGGCTGCTCACCGGACACATGTCACGGAGCTCCCGGCCATACAGGCCTGGCGGCCCTTCTACCGGCAGCGCCGGACTCCTCCTGCTGATACACACAGGCCCCGCCCCGGCCGGTACTCGGCCCTCAGCGCCTTGTGTAGGCTGACGGTGCGCCTCCTACAGAGCCGGTCTCACACTGCGGTCTAGGGCATCATTCTCTCCCGGCCACAGACCGGCTCCCTGTAGTTATTGGTACACAAGGCCTTGGCAGGTTTGCTGTGTCTGTCAGCTAGTGTCCAGAGGCTGGAGGCACTGCCAGGAGACAGGCCAGTACACCAGGAGATGTGGAGGGGGCCGGAGGAGGGCAAAATAAAAGTTACCTACAAAGAGGTGATCACCTTGCTCCAACATGGGTGCCCCAAATCCTCCCAGGACAAGAGGGCATTCAGGGGCTTGAATCGGGTTGTCCTTCCCTTCATAAATCCTACACTTGTAGGCAGGGCCGGATTGGCAATATGCCGAACTGGGCAGATTCCCGGTGGGCCGGTGGCTCTGAGCTAGGAAATATGCCGCCGGCCCTTTAAAACCTTTGACTAGGCCCTGTGTGCACGCTCCCTCTCATTGCATGCGCTGACAAGGGCCGCATCTGCCGGTGTCAGTGCGTGAGCGCGCCCCACGTCCGTGACTGTGTGCGCCGCTGCTGCCCTCCTCAGTGCAGGCAAGAGCTCGCGCCGCACACTGGACCTTGTCAGAAGTTTGAAAAGACCGCCGCAGCACGCACAGGACTCCTGCCTCTCTGACGCTGGAAAGTACCAGCTAATCTTTTTTGTATTCACTTAGCGTCAGCCTCCTAGTGGCAGCAGCGTAACACCCATGGTCCTATGTCCCTCAATGAATGGCTCGGAGAAAAGGATTTTAGGTGAGTACACAAAAATCCCTGTTTTATTTAGAAGAGAAAAAAAAGAATATCGAAAGAAAAATATACAAGTTTGGTAAAATAAAGGATAAAGTAAAAAAGTATAGGTCATACATAGGAGATCACCCGACACTGGATTTGGCAAAAACATATAAATCTTTATTTGGACACAAGTAACAAACAGAATTTTAAAAACATTAAAAATCGTCACTCATGTGATATCCACAAACAAAGGCACATAATAGAGCCACACCCCCTTGGCTATACACTCCTATTGGAACTCAATACAGGGTCTAAATCAGTGTAATATATAAATAGCACACCATATGTAATCACAATGACCATGAATATATGAAAAACAGTGCACTCCAAATTGATGATATACATACAGGACAATTGTTATAAATATGAAGGCATGAGAGCAACGCCCTAGAACCTGAAATAAAATGCAATTGTAGCATGTGTGTATAAAGGCGTACGATCATACAAGGAATATCCAGTGTTTTAAATACAAGATGTAGTAACAAAGGCCGTCACAAAATCCGTGACCACACTAATGCTCTTATAACCGCCCCAACAACACCAGGCTGGGCATTCATGATAAAGTACAGAGGAAATAATAACCCTCTGTAAAAAAACGAAATTCAGCCCCCAATTAGTCTGTATGCAAATATCCTGTAAGCAGGGCCATGCAATTCAACTGGCCATCTGCATCCCCACTTGGAGTACCACAGACACTAGATACAATAAACACCTATGTCACCCAATAATGGAGCCTGTAGCTCAGTGCACAGGCATCACATTTAAACAGGAGTGAAACCAAGGAGGGCTATGACCCGACGCGTTGCGCCACGCTCGGTGGCTTCGTCAGGGGTACTGCAAGCCCATCACCTGTGTCCATAAATGCATTTGGATAATTGCTAATCAAGCACAGCTGAATAAAAGCTTACCAGGGAAGCGGCGGTAGGCAAACACTGTGTGTGTCCCATTGCGGCGTAGGCACCTCTGAATGTAGAGACGATATCATCTAATGCGCCGGCGTCAGTGACCCGGAAGTATTGGGTTTGCAGTGGAAAAGGTCATAATCATACAACGATACTGCGCCTGCGCGAGGCTGCAATTAGTGTCGGCAAAGCAATAGACGCACGCGAACATGGCTACAACGCTCAGACCGATGCAATGGTCATATCTGACCGCTAAATAAAACATACATCAATAGCGCTGGTGCCATATTTGAGATAACACTTGTTGGTAGAAGGTTACGCATGATATAAAGTGTCGATTATTGAGAATTATAAAGCAAAAGAGGAACACAATAAAAAACCACCATAAACAGCTAAGCAATGTGAACAGCACCAAAGGTCAAATTAAAACGTTGCATGGATATGGATGTGTGACATAGGGCAGAAAAAAGATGATAGATACCACTGCCTTATTAACATGTAGTAAATATGAATAAATGTGAATACCCCAATATAAATTAGGTATGACAGATAATAACCAATAAATACTGTATGTAGCACACATCTCAAAATGAAATTGACAAAACGGGACGTGCAAGTTCCCATCCATAGGGCAGCACACATCCACTTGTAACTATATATACGTACAGAGCCATCTAATATTGGCCTGAATGGTAAAACCGCCCACTATATGTACGCATGAAAAATGATACTACAAATAAGGGCAGCACGCATACAAGAACGTATGTCAGCAAGGCAATAAATAATGTGCTAGATTTACATAAACCACTAGACCTAAGAATGGTCATAATGATAACCCTAGTAAGGAACTATATCCTGTCAAGATTTCAGGAAACTATAACTTAAACCAAAATACCTGTCGACTCTGTCTCTCTAAGAGCATCAACACATAAGAATGATTGGTGTCACACACAGAGTCCATCAAAAAGATGCCATATGCTGATTGGCAAGTGACCCAATAGGTCACTGTTCAATAAGCACATTACCATCCTCAAGTCACCTCCATGTGCCCCCCAAATCAAGTCATTCAAAATGGACTGATTCTTGGTGTAATAATACTGTCCTGCAGCAATCAAAGGAGACAATATAATCATGTCATAACTAGTGTTGAGCATTCCGATACCGCAAGTATCGGGTATCGGCCGATATTAGCTGTATCGGAATTCCGATACTTAGTTCCGATACTTTTTTCATATCGAATACCGGAATCGGAAGTTCCCATAATGCTAGGAGCCCGCTCGATTTGATTCAGCCAATGGGGATCCTCAGAAGTGTGGGCATATCCTGTTAGGCATGTAGGCATGTTAACTACTGGCATGGCTGTGATTGGCTGCTGAAATGATGTCATGATGCACTATAAAAAGCGCTGCAGCCGCCATTTCTGGTCACTCTGCTGTGAATTCAGTTAGGGACAGGCTGCTGTTGAAGACTGTGAGGGACAGTTAGAAATAGTGATTCTAAAATCAATATTGTGCTTTATCCAGGCTACATAAACCACCACTGTAGCTTGCTTTTCCCTAGCAGCGCTGTTTTCACAGCTGTCTGCAAGGGCTGTGTGAGTGCAGACCCACGCTGTGTTGTGTGTCCTGCAGGCACGTCTGCTTGTAGGCCGGCCAGCGTGTGTCTCTGCCTCATACACATTTTTCTTTTATTGCTGCTTTTTTTTTCTCCTGTATAGTGTGCTTCCATACGTATCCATATACGTTGGTTGCAAACACTAAAGGAGTGGACAGCGGAGCCTTTCAGCAGCCTTTCAGTGCTATAGCCCATTTCTCTGCACTGTTTTTGGCTGTCTGATAGGTCTCTCTGTGTGTGAGTGCAGCTCACGTTGCAGTGTGTTCTACAGCCACCGCTAGCTGTAGTCCGCTCAGCGTGCGTCACTGCCTCATACATAGTCCTTTTTTTGCAGCTAATTTAGCCAGATTTTTGCTCCTATATTTGTGTGCTTCCAACCGCATCCATTGTCATTGGTTGGTTGCAAACACTATATAGGATTAGATAGAGGAGCCTTTTTGCTGGCTTGTGCCCTTCAGGGCCAGCCAGGCTAGTATCACCCTATTTTTTGGAGCCTCATCAATTGCATTGTAGGTTAGCTTCCTGCATTGTAATCGCTCCAAAAAGTTTGTGATACTATAGCTTTCAAACTTTGGTCACATTCCTTCCTTTCCCCCCACCCAAAAAAAAAAAAGGAAATAAAGTTCACCAAACACTCCACTTTACAGTTGTCTAGGCCACATTAGATCATATTAAAGTGTAGTACACACACTCTTAGCCAAATTAGTGTTTCTTATACTGGTTAGCAGGTGTTCAGGAATAAAAACACTAAGCCACCCCTTTTTTACTTTTCTGCCTATCTTTATCAGTCTACCAAGATGAAGAAGGCAGGGAGTAAGGCACGTGGTCGTGGCCGTGGAGTTTCAGCAGGGAGAGGACGGGGGGATTCAGTGTCTGCTGCGGCCACCAGTGACCCGGCATCCCCCACTTTTACCAGGCAACAGTCCTTCATGCGCAGCTTTGTAGGACCTCGCCGTACCTCACTGCTGCGTGACGAACAAATTGAAGCCGTTGTCGGATGGATGGCAGCTAACGCATCCACTTCAATGACTTCCGCATCCTCCCAAGGCCAGAGCACTGAAGAGCAACCATCTGTCTCTTCACCACCTGCCAAATTGCCCAGGCAGTCTGAGAGCCCTGGACAGGAGCCATCTCAATCTTTACTTCTGTTCTCAGAATCTGTTGGCTTGGAAAGAGGTGGCCAGCCAAGCAGCATTCTAGAGCGTGAAGAAGAGGGAGTATGCAGTGATGCGCAACTGCTTTGTCCCTCTGAATCTGAAGAGGCGGGTGGGCCAGTGCCTATGGTCAGCACACCTCAGTATGCATCAGATGATGATGAGACTCAGTTGCCAATTTCTGGTGAGTACGGTGCTGGCGAGACAACCCAGGACCAGCCGGTGCTTGAAGAGGGGAGTGGAGATGATGAGGTCCTTGATCCATCATGGCGTCAGCCACAGGAAGGTGGTGGGAGCAGCTCTGAGGAAGAGATTCCCCGAACGGCCAAAAGAGGAGGGAGAGGGCGGGGGCAGACTTGGTTGCCTGTAGCCTCCACTTTGGCACCCGTGAGGAGCAATCCTCTTCCAAAACACAAAACGGGCGCTCCCAGGACTTGCAGTGCGTGGTCTTTTTTTGACACAGTTGCAGATGACATTTGCTTTGTCAAATGCAAGCTGTGTCATCAGAAAGTGAAACGAGGCAAAAATGTGACCAACCTCAATACCACAAATATGTGGAAACATGTGCGTACCAAGCACGAGGTGGAGTTACACAGACACACTGAAGATGTAGGCCAACCTTCAGCAGCACCTACCACCTCTTCAGCTCGTGTTGGGGCCTCTTCCTCCAGCTCACACACAGCTGGTTCGGCTTCCTCACTGGAACGCCATGGAAGAACCACTGCCACTGTTGTCCAGAGACCCAGTGAAATTCCACCCACTGAACCACGTTCGCAGTCATCAGCACCCTCCCAGGCCACTCACCAGCAATCGGTAGCACAGGCATGGGAGAAAAAGCGGCCATACTCGGCAAACCATCCCCGAGCACTGGCTCTGAATGCCGGCATTGCCAAACTACTGGCCCTTGAGATGCTGTCATTCAGGCTGGTGGAGACTGACACACTCCGGAACTTTATGTCATTGGTGTCATTGGCAGTTCCACAATACAATGTGCCCAGCCGCTTTTATTTCAGCAGGCAAGCTGTCCCTGCCCTGCAAAAGCATGTGGAGGGAAAAATTAAAAATGCGCTACTAAATGCCGTCAGTAGCAAGGTCCACCTGACCACCGATGCGTGGACCAGTAGCCATGGACAGGGACGATACCTTTCCCTCACTGCCCATTGGGTCAATGTTGTGGAGCCGGGTACAGATCTGGAGAGTGGCTCTGTACGTATTCTGCCAACTCCAAGGATTGCAGGAATGCAGTCTGTACATATTGAGTCCTCCTACTCTAGTTCCTCGGAATCAGCACTGCGTGAGCTTGTTAGGCCAGATATGAGCACAGGTGTGGCCAAACGTCAACAGGCCGTCCTTAAATTAATTTCTTTGGGGAATCGGAGCCACACAGCACAGGAGCTCTGGAATGCCATCAAGCAGGAGAGCGATGTGTGGTTTGTGCCAGCGAATCTCCAGCCAGGTTTGGTAGTGAGTGACAATGGCCGAAATCTAGTGGCAGCTCTGGGCCTAGGCAACCTCACTCACATACCATGTCTGGCACACGTGCTCAATTTGGTCGTGCAGAGCTTTCTGAGGAACTATCCGGATCTTGATGCACTGCTGCACAAGGTTCGCCTAGAGTGTGCTCACTTGCGGCGTTCCAGCATGGCAAGATCGCGCATTGCATCTCTGCAACGCCGATTCCGCCTGCCAGAACATCGCATCATATGTGACCTCCCCACCAGGTGGAATTCAACGTTACATATGTTGGAGCGGTTGTGTGAGCAGCAGGCAGCAGTAATGGAGTACCAGCTGCATCAGGCGCAAACAAGTCGCACTGTGCGCCGGACACACTTCACCACCACTGAGTGGGCCACTATGAGGGACATCTGCCAAGTTTTGCGTGCCTTCGATGACTCCACGCGGATGGCCAGTGCAGATGATGCACTAATCAGCATGACTGTCCCCCTCATCTGTCTGCTTCAAAAAACCTTACAAGCACTAAGTGAGGAGGTTTTTGAAGAGGTCGAGGATGAGCAGTAAGAAATGCCATCTGCTTCTGGCAAGTCTGCGCAACGTGCTTCCACACAAAGGCCCAGGCAGGGGACACTTAGTGAGGAGGATGACGAGGAGTCAATGGAGGAGGAGGAACACATCTCTCCAGAGGAGGGAGGTACACAAGGCTCTAGTAGTCAGTGTGTACAGCGAGGGTGGGGTGATGCTGAGCAGGCAGAGATGCTGCCTCAAGCTGGGGACAGCGTTTCCGGTCTAGTTGGCAGTCTGCAGCACATGGTTGATTTCATGCTGCAGTGCTTGTTAAATGACCACCGCATCGCCAACATTCTCCACACGGCTGATTATTGGGTGTACACCCTCCTAGATCCTCACTACCGGGACAACTTACAAAGCCTCATACCACAGTTGAACCGGGAGCGAAAAATGCGGGAGTAGCAAGAAACACTTGTGCAGGACATCATGTTTTCCATTCCCCCCACAAGTGTTGCTGGTAGTGCTTTTCAAACCAGCCATGTGGGTAGAGGCAGTGGAGGAAGCTCTGCACAAAGAGGTAGCAGAGGCAGTGCCGCAGGACAAGGCAAGGCCAGTATGGCCCAAATGTGGAAAAGTTTTGTGGGACCGCCACAAACGGCTACACCATCACAGACGGCTCCAGTCAGCAGGAGGCAACGTTTCCGTCAGATGGTGACAGACTACTTGTCGTGCCCTGTTAGTGTTCTCCCAGACGGCTCTTCCCCGTTCAAGTATTGGGTCTCTAAGCTGGATACATGGCCAGAGCTTAGCCAGTATGCATTGGAGGTGCTGGCTTGCCCTGCTGCCAGTGTATTATCGGAACGTGTCTTTAGTGCTGCAGGTGGTGTGGTAACAGACCGTCGCACGCGACTATCCGCCGATAATGTTGACCGGCTTACTTTTGTGAAAATGAACAAGGCCTGGATCTCACCTGAATTTGCCAGTCCTCTTCCAGAATAAATAATTGGCTGGCAACAGGATCCAGGTCTCCTGTTGTGTTCATGTTTCTATGACCTGAACTTTATTTCCTGGGCTACAGCAACGCCCGTTGTTGCTCAGAAGTGCTGTCCGCACAGACAAAACACTCGCTCATGTGTAAGTGGGGTTCGGTAACGTCAGCTGATCCCCTGCTGTGTGTATGGCAAAGTGTCCTGCTGCCTACAACTTCTGACTACCTCTGATTTAATATGTTCTCTGATTTGCCCTCTGTCTCCACTCTGTTTTGAGTATTTCCTCCGGCCTACAACACCGCCTGTTTCTGCTCTCAAGTGCCGTCTGCACAATCCACACTTGTTCCTGTGGTACCTGGGTCCTGTAACATCTGCTCATCTCCAGAGTTGAGCACGGCAATGTCTCCTGCTTTGTCTACATTCCCACTACTTGTAGTGGAAATGTGGACAGAGCAGGAGACATTGCCTGACTCACCTCTAGGGAGAAGCTGCTGTTACAGAACCCCAGTAACACAGGAACAAGTGTGGGTTGTGCAGACGGCATTTCAGAGCAGCAACTGGCGTGGTTGGAAGCCA
This sequence comes from Dendrobates tinctorius, assembly GCF_039654945.1. Lineage (NCBI taxonomy): Eukaryota > Metazoa > Chordata > Amphibia > Anura > Dendrobatidae > Dendrobates > Dendrobates tinctorius. The sequence continues at coordinate 24,728,382 of NW_027361775.1, forward strand.
GAGGAAATACTCGAAACAGAGTGAAGACAGAGGCCTAATTGGAGTACGTTGACAGTTAGTAGTAGTCTAGAAACAATCGCAAACTGCCACCATGTAGGCCTCGGCCTACTACCTGATTTTCCCTGGGCTCCGACACCGCCAGTTGGTGCTCAGAAGTGCTGTCCGCACAGACAAAACACTCGCTCATGTGTAAGTGGGGTTCGGTAACGTCAGCTGATCCCCTGCTGTGTGTATGGCAAAATGTCCTGCTCCCTCCACAGTCAAACAACCTCAGATTTACACCTGGCTCCAAGTAGGCCTCAGCCTACTACCTCATTTTCCCTGGGCTCCGACAACGCCAGTTGGTGCTCGGAAGTGCTGTCCGCACAGACAAAACACTCGCTCATGTGTAAGTGGGGTTCGGTAACGTCAGCTGATCCCCTGCTGTGTGTACGGCAAACTCTCCTGCTGCCTACAACTTCTGACTACCTCTGATTTAATATGTTCTCTGATTTGCCCTCTGTCTCCACTCTGTTTTGAGTATTTCCTCCGGCCTACAACACCGCCTGTTTCTGCTCTCAAGTGCCGTCTGCACAATCCACACTTGTTCCTGTGGTACCTGGGTCCTGTAACATCTGCTCATCTCCAGAGTTGAGCACGGCAATGTCTCCTGCTTTGTCTACATTCCCACTACTTGTAGTGGAAATGTGGACAGAGCAGGAGACATTACCTGACTCACCTCTAGGGAGAAGCTGCTGTTACAGAACCCCAGTAACACAGGAACAAGTGTGGGTTGTGCAGACGGCATTTCAGAGCAGCAACTGGCGTGGTTGGAAGCCAGAGGAAATACTCGAAACAGAGTGAAGACAGAGGCCTAATTGGAGTACGTTGACAGTTAGTAGTAGTCTAGAAACAATCGCAAACTGCCACCAAGTAGGCCTCAGCCTACTACCTAATTTTCCCTGGGCTCCGACACCGCCAGTTGGTGCTCAGAAGTGCTGTCAGCACAGACAAAACACTCGCTCATGTGTAAGTGGGGTTCGGTAACGTCAGCTGATCCCCTGCTGTGTGGCGGGCAAACTGCTGCTGCCTCCAAATTTTAGCTACTTCAGATTTAAACATTCTGATTTGGCCTCTGTCTCCACTCTGTCTCTAGTATTTCCCCTGACCTCCAACACCGCCAGTTCCTGCTCACAGTTGCCGTCCACACATTCCACACGTGTTCCTGTGTTACTGGGGTTCTGTTACGTCAGCAGATCCCCCAATGTGTGTCCGCCACTGTCTCCTGCGCTGTCCACCTTCCCACTGCAAGCGGTGGGAATGTGGACAGAGCAGGAGACAGTGGCAGACACACATCAGGGGATCTGCTGACATTACAGAATCCCAGTAACACAGGAACACGTGTGGATTGGGCAGACGGCTACTGTACGCATAAACTGGCGGTGTTGGTGGTCACGTGAAATCCTGGAAACAGAGTGGAGACAGATGCCTAATTGGAGCACGTTGACAGCCTGTTGTAGCCTACAAACAATCTAAAACTGCCACCAAGTAGGCCTCGGCCTGCACCCTGGTTCTCCCTGGGCTCCAACAACGCTAGTTGGTGCTCGGAAGTGCTGTCCACACAGAAAAAGACACTTATTCATGTGAAAGTGGGGGTCAGTAATGTCAGCTGATCCCCTGCTGTGTGGAGGGCAAACTGCTGCTGCCTCCAAATTCAAACAACGTCTTATCTTAAACTGCCTCCAAGTAGGCCTCAGCCTACAAAATGACTATCCCTGGGCTCCAACATCATCAGTTGTTGCTCGGAAGTGCCGTCCACACAGAAAAACACACTCGTTCAAGTGAAAGTGGGGTTCGGTAACGTCGGCTGATCCCCTGCTGTGTGGAGGGCAAAGTGTCCTGCTCCCTCCAAAGTCAAAATACCTCAGCTTTACACCTGGCTCCTAGTAGGCCTCGGCTTGCACCATGATTGTCCCTGGGCTCCAACACCGCCAGTTGGTGCTCGGAAGTGCTGTCCACACAGAAAAACACACTCGTTCATGTGAAAGTGGGGTTCGGTAACGTCAGCTGATCCCCTGCTGTGTGGCGGGAAAACTGCTGCTGCCTCCAAATTGTAACTACTTCAGATTTAAACATTCTCTGATTTGGCCTCTGTCTCCACTCTGTCTCTAGTATTTCCCCTGACCTCCAACACCGCCAGTTCCTGCTCACAGTTGCCGTCCACGCATTCCACACGTGTTCCTGTGTTACTGGGGTTCTGTTACGTCAGCAGATCCCCCAATGTGTGTCCGCCACTGTCTCCTGCGCTGTCCACCTTCCCACTGCAAGCGGTGGGAATGTGGACAGAGCAGGAGACATTGGCAGACAAACATCAGGGGGTCTGCTGACATTACAGAACACCAGTAACACAGGAACACGTGTGGATTGGGCAGACGGCTACTGTACGCATAAACTGGCGGTGTTGGTAGTCACGTGAAATCCTGGAAACAGTGGAGACAGATGCCTAATTGGAGCACGTTGACAGTCTGTTGTAGCCTACAAACAATCTAAAACTGCCACCAAGTAGGCCTCAGCCTGCACCCTGGTTCTCCCTGGGCTCCAACAATGCTAGTTGGTGCTCGGAAGTGCTGTCCACACAGAAAAACACACTCGTTCATGTGAAAGTGGGGTTCGGTAACGTCAGCTGATCCCCTGCTGTGGGGAGGGCAAAGTGTCCTGCTCCCTCCAAAGTCAAAATACCTCTGCTTTACACCTCGCTCCTAGTAGGCCTCGGCCTGCACCATGATTGTCCCTGGGTTCCAACAACGCTAGTTGGTGCTCGGAAGTGCTGTCCACACAGAAAAACACACTCGTTCATGTGAAAGTGGGGGTCAGTAACGTCAGCTGATCCCCTGCTGTGTGGAGGGCAAACTGCTGCTGCCTCCAAATTGTAACTACTTCAGATTTAAACATTCTCTGATTTGGCCTCTGTCTCCACTCTGTCTCTAGTATTTCCCCTGAGCTCCAACACCGCCAGTTCCTGCTCACAGTTGCAGACCACGCATTCCACACGTGTTCCTGTGTTACTGGGGTTCTGTAACATCAGCAGATCCCCCAATATGTGTCCGCCACTGTCTCCTGCGCTGTCCACCTTCCCACTGCAAGCGGTGGGAAGGTGGACAGAGCAGGAGACAGTGGCAGACACACATCAGGGGGTCTGCTGACATTACAGAACACCAGTAACACAGGAACACGTGTGGATTGGGCAGACGGCTACTGTACGCATAAACTGGCGGTGTTGGTAGTCACGTGAAATCCTGGAAACAGAGTGGAGACAGATGCCTAATTGGAGCACGTTGACAGTCTGTTGTAGCCTACAAACAATCTAAAACTGCCAACAAGTAGGCCTCGGCCTGCACCCTGGTTCTCCCTGGGCTCCAACAACGCTAGTTGGTGCTCGGAAGTGCTGTTTACACAGAAAAACACACTCGTTCATGTGAAAGTGGGGTTCGGTAACGTCAGCTGATCCCCTGCTGTGTGGAGGGCAAACTGCTACTGCCTCCAAATTCAAACAATGTCTTATCTTAAACTGCCTCCAAGTAGGCCTCAGCCTACAAAATGACTATCCCTGGGCTCCAACATCGTCAGTTGTTGCTCGGAAGTGCCGTCCATACAGAAAAACACACTCGTTCATGTGAAAGTGGGGGTCAGTAACGTCTGCTGATCCCCTGCTGTGTGGAGGGCAAAGTGTCCTGCTCCCTCCAAAGTCAAAATACCTCAGCTTTACACCTGGCTCCTAGTAGGCCTCGGCCTGCACCCTGGTTCTCCCTGGGCTCCAACAACGCTAGTTGGTGCTCGGAAGTGCTGTCCACACAGAAAAACACACTCGTTCATGTGAAAGTGGGGGTCAGTAACGTCAGCTGATCCCCTGCTGTGTGGAGGGCAAAGTGTCCTGCTCCCTCCAAAGTCAAAATACCTCTGCTTTACACCTCGCTCCTAGTAGGCCTTGGCCTGCACCATGATTGTCCCTGGGTTCCAACAACGCTAGTTGGTGCTCGGAAGTGCTGTCCACACAGAAAAACACACTCGTTCATGTGAAAGTGGGGGTCAGTAACGTCAGCTGATCCCCTGCTGTGTGGAGGGCAAACTGCTGCTGCCTCCAAATTGTAACTACTTCAGATTTAAACATTCTCTGATTTGGCCTCTGTCTCCACTCTGTCTCTAGTATTTCCCCTGACCTCCAACACCGCCAGTCCTGCTCACAGTTGCCGTCCACGCATTCACATCAGCAACATCATCACAACATCAGCAGATCCCCCAATATGTGTCCGCCACTGTCTCCTGCGCTGTCCACCTTCCCACTGCAAGCGGTGGGAAGGTGGACAGAGCAGGAGACAGTGGCAGACACACATCAGGGGGTCTGCTGACATTACAGAACACCAGTAACACAGGAACACGTGTGGATTGGGCAGACGGCTACTGTACGCATAAACTGGCAGTGTTGGTAGTCACGTGAAATCCTGGAAACAGAGTGGAGACAGATGCCTAATTGGAGCACGTTGACAGTCTGTTGTAGCCTACAAACAATCTAAAACTACCACCAAGTAGGCCTCGGCCTACACCATGATTGTCCCTGGGCTCCAACAACGCCAGTTGGTGCTCGGCAGTGTCTTTGGCACGGGGACTCCCTGTTGCCCAGCCTGGTTCCAGCACGCCTGCTGTTTCCGGGTAGTGTCAAGGTCACTATGCCACCAATCCGTTGTCCTGTTGTCTTGCGGCCGGGTTAGCCGACTCTACGGTGCCTGCAGTTTAGGTGACTCCTATGTGGGCTGCGGGAACTGGCACTGAAGGCTGGATCCGTAGTGCCAATGGGACAGGGACCCCCTGTAGGACTGTGGGTTTCGGTAACTGCGGCCGGCTTGCGGCCTGGCTACTTTGCTTTCAATGGGTACCTTCTGCTACCCACCCGGGTTCCAGCACTGTCTGCTGGTTCTCGCCAGAGCCTTTGGCCTAGGTGCCTCCATCTCGGTATCCGAGGTCCAGCACCGTCAGCTGGTCCTTGGTAGTGGTTTCTAGCACAGGTACCTCCTGCCTAGTAACCGGGGTCCAGCACCGTCAGCTGTTCCTCGGTAGTGCCATTGGCTCTTGTAGCTTTTGATACCCATCTGGGTTCCAGCACCGTCAGCTGGTTCTCGGCAGTGTCTTTGGCACGGGGACTCCCTGTTGCCCAGCCTGGTTCCAGCATGCCTGCTGTTTCCGGGTAGTGTCAAGGTCACTATGCCACCAATCCGTTGTCCTGTCGTCTTGCGGCCGGGTTAGCCGACTCTACGGTGCCTGCAGTTTAGGTGACTCCTATGTGGGCTGCGGGAACTGGCACTGAAGGCTGGATCCGTAGTGCCAATGGGACAGGGACCCCCTGTAGGACTGTGGGTTTCGGTAACTGCGGCCGGCTTGCGGCCTGGATACTTTGCTTTCAATGGGTACCTTCTGCTACCCACCCGGGTTCCAGCACTGTCTGCTGGTTCTCGCCAGAGCCTTTGGCCTAGGTGCCTCCATCTTGGTATCCAAGGTCCAGCACCGTCAGCTGGTCCTTGGTAGAGGTTTCTAGCACAGGTACCTCCTGCCTAGTAACCGGGGTCCAGCACCGTCAGCTGTTCCTCGGTAGTGCCATTGGCTCTTGTAGCTTTTGATACCCATCTGGGTTCCAGCACCGTCAGCTGGTTCTCGGCAGTGTCTTTGGCACGGGGACTCCCTGTTGCCCAGCCTGGTTCCAGCACGCCTGCTGTTTCCGGGTAGTGTCAAAGTCACTATGCCACCAATCCGTTGTCCTGTCGTCTTGCGGCCGGGTTAGCCGACTCTACGGTGCCTGCAGTTTAGGTGACTCCTATGTGGGCTGCGGGAACTGGCACTGAAGGCTGGATCCGTAGTGCCAATGGGACAGGGACCCCCTGTAGGACTGTGGGTTTCGGTAACTGCGGCCGGCTTGCGGCCTGGCTACTTTGCTTTCAATGGGTACCTTCTGCTACCCACCCGGGTTCCAGCACTGTCTGCTGGTTCTCGCCAGAGCCTTTGGCCTAGGTGCCTCCATCTCGGTATCCGAGGTCCAGCACCGTCAGCGGGTCCTTGGTAGTGGTTTCTAGCACAGGTACCTCCTGCCTAGTAACCGGGGTCCAGCACCGTCAGCTGTTCCTCGGTAGTGCCATTGGCTCTTGTAGCTTTTGATACCCATCTGGGTTCCAGCACTGTCAGCTGGTTCTCGGCAGTGTCTTTGGCACGGGGACTCCCTGTTGCCCAGCCTGGTTCCAGCACGCCTGCTGTTTCCGGGTAGTGTCAAGGTCACTATGCCACCAATCCGTTGTCCTGTCGTCTTGCGGCCGGGTTAGCCGACTCTACGGTGCCTGCAGTTTAGGTGACTCCTATGTGGGCTGCGGGAACTGGCACTGAAGGCTGGATCCGTAGTGCCAATGGGACAGGGACCCCCTGTAGGACTGTGGGTTTCGGTAACTGCGGCCGGCTTGCGGCCTGGCTACTTTGCTTTCAATGGGTACCTTCTGCTACCCACCCGGGTTCCAGCACTGTCTGCTGGTTCTCGCCACAGCCTTTGGCCTAGGTGCCTCCATCTCGGTATCCGAGGTCCAGCACTGTCAGCTGGTCCTTGGTAGTGCTTTTTAGCACAGGTACCTTCTGCTTAGTAACCGTGGTCCAGCACCGTCAGTTGGTCCTCGGTAGTGCCATTGGCTCTTGTTCCTTCTGCCACCCATCCGGGTGCCAGCACTGTCTGCTGGTTCTCACCACAGCCTTTGGCCTAGGTGCCTCCATCTCGGTATCCGAGGTCCAGCACCGTCAGCTGGTCCTTGGTAGTGCTTTTTAGCACAGGTACCTTCTGCTTAGTAACCGTGGTCCAGCACCGTCAGTTGGTCCTCGGTAGTGCCATTGGCTCTTGTTCCTTCTGCTACCCATCCGGGTGCCAGCACTGTCTGCTGGTTCTCGCCACAGCCTTTGGCCTAGGTGCCTCCATCTCGGTATCCGAGGTCCAGCACCGTCAGCTGGTCCTTGGTAGTGCTTTTTAGCACAGGTACCTTCTGCTTAGTAACCGTGGTCCAGCACCGTCAGTTGGTCCTCGGTAGTGCCATTGGCTCTTGTTCCTTCTGCTACCCATCCGGGTGCCAGCACTGTCTGCTGGTTCTCGCCACAGCCTTTGGCCTAGGTGCCTCCATCTCGGTATCCGAGGTCCAGCACCGTCAGCTGGTCCTTGGTAGTGCTTTTTAGCACAGGTACCTTCTGCTTAGTAACCGTGGTCCAGCACCGTCAGTTGGTCCTCGGTAGTGCCATCGGCTCTTGTTCCTTCTGCTACCCATCCGGGTGCCAGCACTGTCTTCTGGTTCTCGCCACAGCCTTTGGCCTAGGTGCCTCCATCTCGGTATCCGAGGTCCAGCACCGTCAGCTGGTCCTTGGTAGTGCTTTTTAGCACAGGTACCTTCTGCTTAGTAACCGTGGTCCAGCACCGTCAGCTGGTCCTCGGTAGTGCCATTGGCTCTTGTTCCTTAGGCTACCCATCCGGGTGCCAGCACTGTCTGCTGGTTCTCGCCAGAGCCTTTGGCCTAGGTGCCTCCATCTCGGTATCCGAGGTCCAGCACCGTCAGCTGGTCCTTGGTAGTACTTTTTAGCACAGGTACCTTCTGCTTAGAAACCGTTGTCCAGCACCATCAGTTGGTCCTCGGTAGTGCCATTGGCTCTTGTTCCTTCTGCTACCCATCCGGGTGCCAGCACTGTCTGCTGGTTCTCGCCAGAGCCTTTGGCCTAGGTGCCTCCATCTCGGTATCCGAGGTCCAGCACCGTCAGCTGGTCCTTGGTAGTGGTTTCTAGCACAGGTACCTCCTGCATAGTAACCGGGGCCCAGCACCGTCAGCTGTTCCTCAGTAGTGCCATTGGCTATTGTTCCTTCTGCTGCCACTACGGGTTCCAGTACTGTCAGCTGGTTCTCGCATGAAGACAACCACCAAGATACAGAACAAAAGACAGAAGAACAAGATGCAGAAGAAGCAAAAGCAGAAGAACAGAAAGCAGAAGAACATTAAGCATAAGACAAAAAATCAGCATAGAAGAAATCAAAATTATAAGCAGAAGAAGACTAAGCAGTAAATGGAGGTGAGTCCGTTCCTCCTCGTGGTGCCCCTGGAAAATGCCTGCTGCTGCAGGCCAAACTGAACGCGGACAAATCCTGTTGTAAATCTTTTGTGACAGGCAGAACGTAAGGTGTAATCTTATAACTTTTATAGATAAGTACTACAGGAATGCCTGTCACCATAAGAAAATGAAGAAAAAGAAGAATTGGAAGAAGATGAAGAAATAGCATATGAAAATTAATAATAGCTGAATAAGAAGAATATGAAGAATGGAAAAAAAAAATTAATGGGAAGAAGGTGAAGAAGAAGATGAATAAGGTGAAGAAAAAGTTGATGAAAAAAATGCTACTGCTGCGGATCATGAAGGAGAAAGTGTGGGAGAAGTACAAAAGAAGGTGAAGAGCATGGAAGTTGTGAAACATACATATCTGACTAAATATAAAAAAGGTTAACATAGTCAATATCTTTTTAACTCCGAACGTCTTGAAAAAAAAAATTGGAATTAATGCTATGCCATGTGATTTGAATAAACCACTATGCTTTTAATGTCTCCTCCACCTCCCACAATACATTCTACATGATTCTTATTTGTTTTCAATTATGTAGAATTAGCCAACAAGGAATTAAAGGCCTTTTTTTAATTCCGATACCGGAAGTCCCATTGACTTGAATGGGACTTCCGGTATCGGAATCGGCGATACCCGATATTTTTTTCGTATCGGGCGATACCATCCGATACGATATTTTTGGGTATCGAACGGTATCGCTCAACACTAGTCATAACAACAATAGAAAATGATGGAAATATAAGGGGCTTCCATGTTGTAGTAAAAAGGCTCTGGAAAAGTGAAATGGCTCCTCATCTGCCAAAAGAAATTCAGTAAATTCTCCGCTCTCAAATCCAAATGCCCCTCCCACCTGATCCCCACAATGTACCTAAACTAGATATAGCATCCACATGCTTGTCATTTCTAAAGCGATGAGAGCCCACCTAACTTATGGGTGCATGTTCCAGAAGCACAGGCTGGGTATTACCTATAGGTGACTACAGCGTACTGGTCACTACAACGGCGGTTTGCAATTTTCACTCGGCAACATTCATTGCTGCATGTTTCTGGAAAATACCCATGGAGTCAAAATCGTCACTACACCTGTAGATAAATTCCCCAAGGGGTATAGTTTCCAAAATGGGGTCAGTTGAGTGGGGATTCTGCTCTTCTAGCAATTAGGGGCTCTGTATATGGAGTTCGCAAATTGTTATAGAAAAATCTGCGGTCCTGGAGGAAAATAGCACTCTGTTCTTCCCGAGTCTCTCCGCATGGCTAAGTACTGTACAGCCACATATGGGGTGTTGCCACATTCAGTAGAAATTGTGGGACAAATTTTGGTGCCATTTTTACCCACTTGTGTGAAAATGTACAATCTGGGGCTAAAACAAAATTTTGGTGGTAAAAATGTGGTTCTTTTTTCTTCACTGCTTAATGGTATAAAATTCTGAGACACACCTGTGATGTCAATATGATCACTGCACTTCTAGAAGAATTCATTGAAAGGTGTAGTTTGTAAAATAGGATCACTTATGGGGAGTTCTGCTGTTCTGGCACCTCATGGGCTCTCCCAGTGGGTTATGGCACCTGAAAACCATTACAGTAAAATCTGTCGCTCCTTGCTTTCTGAGCTTTGCACTGTACCTCACAAATATTTCCCGATTACCGTATTTTGCGGATTATAAGACGCATTGGATTATAAGATGCACCCCAAATTATGAGAAAAATAGGAAACCAAACTTTTTTTTTTTTTTTAATAAAATGGTGGTTCCTCTTATAAACCATGCATCTAATTGCTTACCGGGAGTGGTGGCTGTGGGAAAGCAGGGTCACTGCTGGAGGAGGGAAGAGAGGCGCGTTGCTGCAGGCCACAGGCTGGGATGAGGGGATGTTCTGATGTGCGCCGCTGTGGGTGAATATGGCTGCGATGCTCTGTTGTGCGGGGAGCGGCGCCGGCATTTTGTGAAAGCCCAGAGCCCCCCCCACATCCATTACTGCGATTCGATGGCCTCTGGGAAAATGGCGGCGCATGCTCAGATTGAGATCTCGCCAACGAGATCTCGGGTTCTGTCGTCTCCCGAGATCTAATTTCCTAACAAACAGGCAATCCCTGTTGTGAGTTCATTGTCCCCTTCACCGTTGATGTCTGATGAACTCCCTCTTCTGGTGAAGGAAGGTAGTGAGGCTGATTACGAAACACCTGATCTGGTAGATGATGACTGGGTAACAGGAAATTCTGACTGGATATAAGGCAGCCGACGCCCTTCTGAGTCGCTGGTGATTTCTCTGTTGGATTCTTGGAGACCAGTCTGACTCCTGCTTCCCAAAGATAAGTTTTTGCTCTGCTGTTGAACTTATTAGTTTTGTTTTGTTTACCTTGTTTTTTGGAGTTCAGCCATCCCCGGTTGGGGGTGTGCTGAGTTCCATTTTTGTCTGTGATCAGTTTGTCTCTTTGCTCTGTCTTCAGAATTTACCTGAGTGCTGATATAGTCTTTTTGAAGTCCTAGCGACTTTAGGACCTGTTTTTCCTATCAGATGGTTGGGACATTTTTTGGTAGGTTTTTTACGGATTGCAGACAGCAGCTTTTCTATCCTGTCCTTTTTAGTTAGCTTGGGCCCCATCGTTTGCTCAACCTATTTTTCTGTGTTAGTGTTTTCATCTTGCTTCACCGTCATTATATGTTGGGGGCTGCCTATTGCTTTGGGGTCTGCTCTGGGGCAGTTTAGATTTCCCCTTTCTTTCTTTAGGCCTATTTAGTTCTCCGGCTGTGATCGAGGGGTCTAGGGCATCGTAGGAACCCCCCACGGCTACTGTTAGTTGTTGTGGATAGGATCAGGGGTCTGCAATCCGATAGCTACCAACCTCTCCGGTTTTCTGGACTTAGCTTGTATTTTTGTTTTTTCCTCCTTCGGTGACTCATTCATAACAAATCCCCTCATGTAATCAGGCTGGCTCGCAGCCGCAAATCATGCAATTACGGCGACAGAAGTAATCTCCGAGCACATCCAAATACTCGGAGATCACCAGAGCATGCTCGGGAAATCTTGAGTAACGAGTATACTAGTTCATCACTAAGATTCTTTGCCCATATGCATTAGTACCCAGGCTGACTTTGGTAAGTATGCTATCCATTACGCACATGAACAAAAAATCCGTAGGTGCGAAGACAGATGATGGATATAGCCACACTCCATGGCTGACCGTGAGGGCTGATGGTCTACCTACCCGCAGCAGTCACAAGGTTTCATGATTGTGAATCAAATCATGCTGGAATTGGCTATCATGGTGGGTTCAGTTTCCGATGCATACATCAATCTTACTCAGATCCTTATAGACTGGCCGAGTCTGATCCGCAAAATGAGTGAGAATAGGACATTTTTAGACTCTCATGGACTCACATGGCATGAATCAAACCAACAACTTGTCCCACAAAAAACAGGCTCTTATAAGGGCTGATGCTGACATCCACATATTTCGGCCTGATCTTGGACCGCAATGCATGGACTGGCTGTGGCATTGCCAACCAGAGAGTGACAACTATATATATTTCTATAAGGCTGTTATGCTTGGGTAAGGAGACCCAATAAAAACATCAACTCATCCTGCAAAAAAACAAGCCCTCACATGACTGTGGGCCAAAATATGGAAAAATTTAGCTCCCAAAAATGTAGATGCACAAAGTAGTTTTTGCAATAAAAAGCGTCGTTATTAGTGTGTGACAGCTGGCAAACATAAAACCCCAATATAAATCTTATATCTCTGTAACCGCACTGACCCAAAAAATAAAGTATCCTAATAATTTATACCACACGAGGAACAGCGTAAAAATAAAACCCATTCTTCACTTGCTGTTGATTTGTTCATTCTGCCTCCCAAAGATTGCAGTAAGGTTCAGCTCACATTTATCCTGCACTGAGTGCTTACACCGGGGTTTCCATGTATCTCTGAAACACGTGATTCACACGGAAACCCGGCGAACGATTCCCTATAATCAGGCAGATGGAGGCACTGTGGATGCCGTCTGGCCTATGATCCGGTGGTGTCTGTCTTTTTAGGTGTGCATAAAAGTGCCATCGGCCAATTTTCTGGAAGCAATACAGAACAATCAGATTTTTCAAAATGAAATTTTATTATCATTTGATCAAATTCATATAAAGTTTGAGATCCCTAAAAGATTTTTACAGATACTTACAAATGAGACATGCTACAGTGCACCAATTTCCATACCCTAGGATGGTACAATGTATAGGTGGTGTGTGGATATTTTCTGCGTTGCCGTAACAATACAGTTCCAAACCTGATGAGGTAGTAAATGGTGGTTTATTCTAATTACTATATGTGCTTTTTTACAGTGTCTGAAAAAATTCAAAGTGCTTCCTTAACATAATCACACCGATTTTGAATCATAGAATCATAGAATCATAGAATCACTATTCCTCTTCCTTTATCCGCTGACCTAATGACAATCTTACTATTCTCAGCTAGGGATTTCAGAGCTTGCTTTTCTTGTAAACTGACATTCAAGGTTTTTTCTTATTCAGAATTTTTTCAGTAGATGTAATATTTTCAAATTGTTTAACACGATGTCACTAAACGTGCTAATTAGTGATGAGCGAGTATACTTGGGTGTCCTCCGAGTATTTTGGCACGCTCGGAGTTTAGTTTTCGTTGTCTCATCTGCATGATTTGCGACTGCTAAACAGCTTGAATAAATGTGTGGAATGCCTGTTTGTTAGGAAATTCTCACATGTATTCAGCCTGTCAACAAGTCGCAAATCATGCAGATGAGACGACAAAAACTAAATCTCCGTGCACGCCAAGATACTCAGAGGACACCCGAGCATGCTCGGGAAAACCCAAGCAATGAGTATACTCGCTCATCACTAATGCTAATGAAATGACCCTTATCCTCAAGTGGATAGAAATTAGATTTTGCTGGTAGCTGCAGGTGAAATAAGTCATCCACTTCTTTAACGCTCCCTTCCATTGCTGAATTAGTATTTTTCATTTCTTTTAATAAAAAATGCCTCTTTAACCCCTTTCTGCCATCTGACGTACTATCCCGTCCACTGTACCCGGGCCCGTATGACCGGGGACGGGATAGTACGTCAAAGCGATCAGCGGTGCTCCCGACACTATCACAGCTGACACCCGGCACTATGTCAGGGGCGGTCATGGACTGCCCCAGGCACATTAACCAAAACATGATTGCAGTGTACCGGGGGATTAGGGAAGAATCGCGCTGGGAGGGGGCTCCCTGCGTGCTTCCCTGAGACCCTCAGAGCAGCACAATGTGCTGCGCTGCTCTGAGCTCTAAGGGTCTCCTCCCTGTAGGCCCCCGGATTCAATATGGCCGCAGGGAGGCGGCTTCCTCAGTGCCTGCAAAGTGTCAGATCAGTGATCTAACACTTTATTGTAATGTCCCATATTCGGACAATATAATAAAGTGAAAAAAAAAAAAAAGTGTAAAAATAATTTCTAAAAAAATCCTAATAAAAAAAAAATCCCTAATAAATTCTTTTTTTTTGTAAATAAAACAAAAACAATACAAATACACATATTTAGTATTGCTGCATCCGTAACGACCCACCCTATAAAACTGTCCCACTAGTTAACCCCTTTAGTGAACCCTTTAAAAAAAGGCAAAAAACAATGCTTTATCATCACACTGCCGAACAAAAAGTGCAATAACACGCGATCAAAAAGACACATATAAATAAACATGGTACCGCTGAAAACGTCATCTTGTCCCGCAAAAAACGAGCTGCCATACAGCGTCATCAGCAAAAAAATAAAAAAAGTTAAAGCTCGCAGAATAAAGCGATGCAAAAATAATTATTTTTTATACAAAATTGTTTTTATTGCATACAAGCGCCAAAACAAAAAAAAGACAAATGAGATATCGCTGTAATCATACTGACCCGAAGAATAAAACCGCTTTATCAATTTTACCACATGCGAAACGGTGTAAACGCACCCCCAAAAAGAAATTCATGAAATGCTGGTTTTTGTTCATTCTGCGTCCCAAAAATCGGAATAAAAAGCGATCAAAAAATGTCACGTGCCCGAAAATGATGCCAATAAAAACGTCAACTCGTCTGGCAAAAAATAAGACGACACATGACTCGGTGGGTCAAAATATGGAAAAATTATAGCTCTCAAAATGTGGTGATGCAGAAACTATTTTTACAATAAAAAGCGTCTTTTAGCGTATGGCAGCTGCCAAACATAAAAACCTGCTAAAAATAGTAAATCAAACCCCTTCTTTATCACCCCCTTAGTTAGGGAAAAATAAAATAAAAAAAATGTATTTATTTCCATTTTCCCATTAGGGTTAGGGCTAGGGGTGTGTTGGGGTTAAGGTTGGAGTTAGAATTGGGGGGTTTCCACTGTTTAGGCACATCAGGGGCTCTCCAAACACAACATGGTGTCTGATCTCAATTCCAGCCAATTCTGCGTTGAAAAAGTCAAACAGTGCTCCTTCCCTTCCAAGCTCTGCCATGCGCCCAAACAGTGGTTTACCCCCACATATGGGGTCTCAGCCTACTCAGGACAAATTGAACAACAACTTTTGGGGTCCAATTTCTCCTGTTACCCTTGGGGAAAAAAATTAGGGCAAAAATATGATTTTTGTGGAAAAAAATGATTTTTTATTTTATGGCTCTATGTTATAAACGTCTGTGAAGCACTTGGGGGTTCAAAGTGCTCACCACACATCTAGATAAGTTCCTTGGGGGGGTCTAGTTTCCAAAATGTGGTCACTTGTGGGGGGTTTCCACAGTTTAGGCACATCAGGGGCTCTCCAAAGGCAACATGACATCCCTTCATACTGCTTGCAGTAATGCATGATCCACACGGTGGGACTGGAGAGGAGGCGAGCTGATCTTTGTTGCTTCTTTTTTTATATTTAGTGCAATCTTGCTCCCCTCTCAAATATCATTTGTTTTTATGGATTTCACCCTCACTGGACTTCTGTTTCACCTTCATACTACTTGTAGCACTGCATGATCCACGCGGTGGGACTGGAGAGGAGGTGAGCTGATTTTTGTTGCTTCTTTTTCTATATTTAGTGCGATCTTGCTCCCCTCTCAAATATCATTTGTTGTTTTATGGCTATCACCCTCGCTGGACTTCTGCTTCACCTTCATACTGCTTCCAGCACTGCATGATCCACGCGGTGGGACTGGAGAGGATGTGAGCTGATCTTTGTTGCTTCTTTTTTGATATTTAGTGCAATCTTGCTACCCTATCAAATATCATTTGATTTTTTTATGGCTATCACCCTCGCTGGAGATTTGCTTCACCTTCATACTACTTCCAGCACTGCATGATCCGCGCGGTGCGAATGGAGAGGAGGTGAGCTGATCTTTGTTGCTTCTTTTTTGATATTTAGTGCGATCTTGCTCCCTGCTCCCCTCTCAAATATCATTTGTTTTTTATGGCTATCACCCTCGATGGACTTGTACTTCACCTTCATACTGCTTCCAGCACTGCATGATCCACGTGGTGGAACTGTAGAGGAGGTGAGCTGATCTTTGTTGCTTCTTTTTTGATATTTAGTGAGAGCTTGCTCCCCTCTCCAATATCATTTGCTTTTTTATGGATTTCACCCTCACTGGACTTCTGCTTCATCTTCATACTACGTGCATCACTGCATGATACGCACGGTGGGACTGGAGAGAAGGTGAGCTGATCTTTGTTGCTTCTTTTTTGATATTTAGTGCGATCTTGCTCCCCTCACAAGTATCATTTGTTTTTTTATGGCTATCACCCTCGCTGGACTTCTGCTTCACCTTCATACTACTTGCAGCACTGCATGATCCATTTGGTGGGACTGGAGAGAAGGTGAGCTGATCTTTGTTGCTTCTTTTTTGATATTTAGTGAGAGCTTGCTCCCCTCTCAAATATCATTTGTTTTTTTATGGATTTCACCCTCACTGGAATTCTGTTTCACCTTCATACTACTTGCAGCACTGCATGATCCGTGCGGTGGGACTGGAGAGAAGGTGAGCTGATCTTTGTTGCTTCTTTTTTATATTTAGTGCGATCTTGCTCCCCTTTCAAATATCATGTTTTTTTATGGATATTACCCTCGATGGACTTCTGATCCATCTTCATACTACTTGCATCATTGCATGATCCGTTCGGTGGGACTGGAGAGGAGGTGAGCTGATCTTTGTTGCTTCTTTTTGATATTTAATGCAATCTTGCTCCCCTCACAAATATTTTTTTTATGGATATCACCCTCGCTGTACTTCTGCTTTACCTTCATACTACTTGCACCACTGCATGATCCGTGAGGTGGGACTGGAGAGGAGGTGAGCTGATCTTTGTTGCTTATTTTTTTATATTTAGTGCGATCTTGCTCCCCTCTCAAATATCATTTGTTTTTTTATGGATATTACCCTCACTTGAATTCTGCTTCACCTTCATACTACTTGCAACACTGCATGATCTGCACGTTGGGTCTGGAGAGGAGGTGAGCTGATCCTTGTTGCTTCTTTTTTGATATATAGTGGGATCTTGCTCCCCTCTGAAATATCATTTGTTTTTTTCATGGATATCACCCTCTCTGGACTTCTGCTTCACCTTCATACAAATTGCAGCAATGCATGGTCCACTCGGTGGGACTGGAAAGAAGGTGAGCTG
Organism: Dendrobates tinctorius; assembly: GCF_039654945.1. NCBI lineage: Eukaryota > Metazoa > Chordata > Amphibia > Anura > Dendrobatidae > Dendrobates > Dendrobates tinctorius. The sequence continues at coordinate 24,745,163 of NW_027361775.1, forward strand.
ATCTTTGTTGCTTCTTTTTTGATATTTAGTGCGATCTTGCTCCCCTCTCAAATATCATTTGTTTTTTATGGGTATAACCCTCGCTGGACTTCTGCTTCACCTTCATGCTACTTGCAGCACTGCATGATCTGTGCAGTGAGACTGGAGAGGAGGTGAGCTGATCTTTGTTGCTTCTTTATTGATATTTAGTGCGATCTTGCTCCCCTTTCAAATATCATTTGTTTTTTTATGGATATCACCCTCGATGGACTTCTGATCCATCTTCATACTACTTGCATCATTGCATGATCCGTGCGGTGGGACTGGAGAGGAGGTGAGCTGATCTTTGTTGCTTCTTTTTGATATTTAATGCGATCTTGCTCCCCTCACAAATATTTTTTTATGGATATCACCCTCGCTGTACTTCTGCTTTACCTTCATACTACTTGCACCACTGCATGATCCGTGAGGTGGGACTGGAGAGGAGGTGAGCTGATCTTTGTTGCTTATTTTTTTATATTTAGTGCGATCTTGCTCCCCTCTCAAATATCATTTGTTTTTTTATGGATATTACCCTCACTTGAATTCTGCTTCACCTTCATACTACTTGCAACACTGCATGATCTGCACGTTGGGTCTGGAGAGGAGGTGAGCTGATCCTTGTTGCTTCTTTTTTGATATATAGTGGGATCTTGCTCCCCTCTGAAATATCATTTGTTTTTTTTCATGGATATCACCCTCTCTGGACTTCTGCTTCACCTTCATACAAATTGCAGCAATGCATGGTCCACTCGGTGGGACTGGAAAGAAGGTGAGCTGATCTTTGTTGCATCTTTTTTGATATTTAGTGCGATCTTGTTCCCCTCTCAAATATCATTTGTTTTTTATGGGTATAACCCTCGCTGGACTTCTGCTTCACCTTCATGCTACTTGCAGCACTGCATGATCTGTGCAGTGAGACTGGAGAGGAGGTGAGCTGATCTTTGTTGCTTCTTTATTGATATTTAGTGCGATCTTGCTCCCCTTTCAAATATCATTTGTTTTTTTATGGATATCACCCTCGTTGGACTTCTGCTTTACTTTCAGTCTACCTGCAGCACTGCATGATCCGCGCGGTGGGACTGGAAAAGAGGTGAGCTGATCTTTGTTGCTTGTTTTTTTATATTTAGTGCGATCTTGCTCCCCTCTCAAATATCATTTGTTTTTTTATGGGTACAACCCTCGCTAGACTTCTGCTTCACCTTCATAGTACTTGCAGCACTGCATGATCTGTGCAGTGAGACTGGAGAGAAGGTGAGCTGATCTTTGTTGCTTCTTTTTTGATATTTAGTGCGATCTTGCTCCCCTTTGAAATATCATTTTTTTTTATGGATACCACCCTCGTTGGACTTCTGCTTTACCTTCATTCTACCTGCAGCACTGCATGATCCACGCGGTGGGACTGGAGAGGAGGTGAGCTGATCTTTGTTGCTTCTTTTTGATATTTAGGGCGATCTTGCTCATTTCTCAATTATCATTTGTTTTTTTATGGATATCACCCTCGCTGGACATCTGCTTCACATTCATACTACTTGCACATCTGCATGATCCGTACGGAGGGACTGGAGAGGAGGTGAGCTGATCTTTGTTGCTTTTTTTTTATATTTAGTGCGATCTTGCTTCCCTCTCAATAATCATTTTTTTTTATGGATATCACCCTCACTGGACTTCTGCTTCACCTTCATACTACCTGAAGCTCTGCATGATCTGCTCGTTGGGACTGGAAAGGAGGTGAGCTGATTTTTGTTGCTTCTTTTTGGATATTTAGTGCGATCTTGCTCCCCTCACCAATATCTTTTTTTTTTTTATGGCTGTCACCCTCGCTGTACTTCTGTCTCACCTATGTACTACTTGCAGACCTGCTTGTTCCTCGCAGTGGGACTGGAGAGGCGGTGAGCTGATCTTTGTTGCTTCTTTTTTTATATTTAGTGCGAACTTGCTCCCCTCTGAAATATTATTTGTTTTTAATGGATATCACCCTCGCTGGACTTCTGCTTCACCTTCATAAAATTGCAGCACTGCATGATCCGAGCGGTGGGACTGGAGAGGAGGTGAGCTGATATTTGTTGCTTCTTTTTTGATATTTAGTATGATCTTGCTCCCCGCTCAAATATCATTTGTTTTTTTTATGGATATCACTCTCACTGGACATCTGCTTCACCTTCATACTACTTGCAGACCTGCATGATCCTCGCGGTGGGACTGGAGAGGAGGTGAGCTGATCTTTGTTTCTTCTTTTTTGATATTTAGAGCGAACTTGCTCCTTTCTCAATTATCATTTGTTTTTTATGGCTATCACCCTCGCAGGGCTTCTGCTTCACCTTCATACTGCTTGCAGTAATGCATGATCCACGCGGTGGGACAGAAGAGGCGGTGAGTTGATCTATGTTTCTTCTTTTTTTATATTTAGTGCGATCTTGCTCCCATTTCAAATATCATTTGTTTTTTTATGGATATCACCCTCGCTGGACTTCTGCTTCATCTTCATGCTACTTGCATCATTGCATGATCCGCACGGTGGGACTGGAGTGGGGGTGAGCTGATCTTTGTTGCTTCTTTATTGATATTTAGTGCGATCTTGCTCCTCTCACAAATATCATTTTTTTCATGGATATCACTCTCGCTGGACTTCTGCTTCACCTTCATACTACTTGCACCACTGCATGATCCGTGAAGTGGGACTGGAGAGGAGGTGAGCTGATTTTTGTTGCTTCTTTTTTGATATTTAGTGCGATCTTGCTCCCCTCTCAAATATAATTTGTTTTTTTATGGATATCACCCTCGCTGGACTTCTGCTTCACCTTCATACTACTTGCAGCACTGCATGATCCGTGCGGTGGGACTGGAGACGAGGTGAGCTGATCTTTGTTGCTTCTTTTTTGATATTTAGTGTGATCTTGCTCCCCTCTCAAAAGTCATTTGTTTTTTTATGGATATCACCCTCGTTGGACTTCTTCTTTACCTTCATCCTACTTCCAGCACTGCATGTTCCGCACGGTGGGACTGGAGAGAAGGTCAGCTGATCTTTGTTGCTTCTTTTTTGATATTTAGTGCGATCTTGCTCCCCTCTCAAAAATCATTTTTTTTTTATGGATTTCACCCTCACTGAACTTCTGTTTCAACTTCATACTACTTGTAGCACTGCATGATCCATGCCGTGGGACTGGAGTGGAGGTGAGCTGATCTTTGTTGCTTCTTTTTTGATATTTAGTGCGATCTTGCTCCCCTCTCCAATATCATTTGTTTTTTTATGGATATCACCCTCGCTGGATTTCTGCGTCATCTTCATACTATTTGCATAGAATCATAGAATCGTAGAGTTGGAAGGGACCTCCTGGGCCATCTGGTCCAACCCCCTGCTCAAAGCAGGATTCGCTAAATCATCCCAGTTAGATGTCTGTCCAGCCTCTGTTTGAAGACTTCCATGGAAGGAGAACTCACCACTTCTCGTGGCAGCCTGTTCCACTCATTGATCACTCTAACTGTCAAAAAGTTTTTTCTAATATCTAATCTGTGTCTCCTCCCATTCAGCTTCATCCCATTGCTTCTAGTCTTTCCTTGTGCAAATGAGAATAAAGTTGATCCTTCTACAATGTGACAGCCCTTTAGATATTTGTAGACAGCTATTAAGTCTCCTCTCAGTCTTCTCTTTTGCAAACTAAACATTCCCAAATCCTGCAACCTTTCCTCATAAGACAGGGTTTGCAGACCGGTCACCATTCTGGTCGCTCTTTTCTGAACTTGCTCCAGTTTGTTGATGTCTTTTTTAAAATGTGGTGCCCAAAATTGGACACAATATTCCAGATGAGGTCTGACCAAAGAGGAGTAGAGGGAAATAATTACTTCACGTGATCTAGACTGTATGCTTCTGTTAATACATCCTAGAATTGCATTTGCCTTTTTTGCTGCTGCATCACACTGTTGACTCATATTCAGTCTGTGATCTATTAGTATACCCAAGTCTTTTTCACATGTGCTGTCACTTAGCCCTATTCCTCCTATTCTATATATGCTTTTTTCATTTTTATTGCCCAGATGTAGTACTTTGCATTTCTCCCTGTTAAAAACCATTCTGTTAGTTGCTGCCCACTTCTCCAGTTTATTTAAATCTTTTTGAATCCTCTCTCTCTCTTCTCTAGTATTAGCTATCCCTCCTAGCTTTGTGTCATCAGCAAATTTAATCAGTTTACCCTCAATTCCTTCATCTAAATCGTTGATAAAGATGTTGCACAATACAGGGCCCAGGACAGAGCCCTGTGGTACCCCACTTGAGACATTCTTCCAACTGGATGTGCAGCCATTTACGACCACTCTTTGGGTCCGATCACTAAGCCAGTTATGAATCCACCTAACAGTTGCCTTGTCCATTCCATACTTAGTCATTTTTTCAATAAGGATTGTATGAGAGACTTTGTCAAATGCTTTGCTGAAGTCAAGATATACTATATCTACAGCATTTCCTTGATCCACCCAATCAGTAATACCGTCATAGAAGGAAATTAAATTAGTCTGACATGACTTATTAGTTACAAACCCATGCTGACTCTGTTTAATCACTTCATTCTTATCCAGGTATTGACATACATGTTGTTTAATAATTTGTTCAAAGATCTTTCCTGGTATAGAAGTCAGACTCACCGGCCTATAGTTGCCTGGGTCCACCTTCTTCCCCTTTTTGAAGATAGGAACAACATTTGCTCTTCTCCAGTCTTCTGGCACATCTCCTGTTCTCCAAGAATTTTCAAAGATTATGGAGAGGGGTTCAAAAATTTCTTCTGCTATCTCCTTCAGTACTCTGGGGTGTAATTCATCTGGACCTGGAGACTTGAATTCATTTAGGTTAGCTAAGTGTTTCCTCACTATCTTTCTGTTTATAGATATCCTGGATTCTTCTATTCCCTTAATAGGACAGTGAATAACAGTTGATGTTACATTTCCTTTCTGAGAGAAAACAGATGCAAAATAGGAATTTAAAAGTTCAGCCATCTCAACATCCTGTCTTACCATTTCATCATTTTCATCCTGTAAAAATCCAATAGCATCTTTGACTTTTCTTTTACTTTTGACATATCCCCAAAATCCTTTATTATTGCTTTTGACATCTCTTGCAAGCCTCAATTCATTTTCAGCTTTAGATAATCTGATTTGTGCCCTGCAGGTTCTGCAGACAGCATTATATTCTTCTTTAGATATGCCTCCCTCTTTCCATTTTATAAACATTTTTTTCTTCCTTTTTAGCAAGTGCTTAAGTTCTGTGTTCATCCATCCTGGTTTCCTTAAATGCTTCCTATTCTTCCCTCTTTTCGGAATTGTTAACAACTGTGCTTTGAGAATTTCATTTTTCAAGATTTCCCATCCTTCCTGGACATTTTTGTCTTTAAGGATATCCAGCCATTGGATCCCTCCAATTCTCTTTCTGAATCTTTTCATGATCCGCGCCGTGGGACTGGAGAGGAGGTGAGCTGATCTTTGTTGCTTCGTTTTTGATATTTAGTGCGATCTTGCTCCCCTCTGAAATATCATTTGTTTTTTTTCATGGATATCACCCTCGCTGGACTTCTACTACACCTTCATACAAATTGCAGCAATGCATGATCCACGCGGTGGGACTGGAAAGGAGGTGAGCTGCTCTTTGTTGCTCCTTTTTTGATATTTAGTGCGATCTTGCTCCCCTCTGAAATATCATGTTTTTTTTTCATGGATATCACCCTCGCTGGACTTCTACTACACCTTCATACAAATTGCAGCAATGCATGATCCACGCGGTGGGACTGGAAAGGAGGTGAGCTGATCTTTGTTGCTCCTTTTTTGATATTTAGTGCGATCTTGCTCCCCTATCAAATATCATTTGTTTATTATGGATATGACCCTCGCTGGACTTCTGCTTCACCTTCATACTACCTGCAGCACTGCATGATCCACGCGGTGGGACTTGTTAGGGTCGGCGGAACGCACCAAATATAAATAATAGTAGGTGCGTTCGCCGCCCGTGGTCCACCGTGCGGTAGGTGACAAGACTGCTGCTGAACAATGGCAGATGCACCTAGTAGGTGCGGTACTGCGCTCAGGTTAACGTCACCCGAACGCTAAGGGCGGCTCCGTACAAACACAGAGTCGCTTGGCGAACACTAAAGCAAAGGCGCGGGTCCTGTTAGCGTCACAGAGGCCTGCGTGTGTCGTCGCAGCCGCGAACACTAATAGCTGCTGTTACTACAGCGCAGCGGCAGAGAAAGCCGCAAGCGTCGGCGCCGAGGACCGGGCGCCGACGGACGCTAGTGTAGGCGTGGAGCAAGTGGCGTGTAGCTTGCCACAACCCTGGAGCTGACTATACACACTCGGTCACCACTTGTAATATCAGAGGGTAAGGGTTTCATAATGAGTCAGACACCAGTCCATGCATCCATCACCATACACACACAGAATAATATGCTACACTAGCGCATGGCCGAGCCGCCATGCGGGGCTTTTATAGCCATGCGCTTCCGGGACCTTCCAATACTTTCGGAAGGACCAATCAGATCTGACACAGGACCTGCATATGTGACCCCTGCTCTCCACTGAGAGGGCACGTTGCGGGCATGCCCAGTAGCACGGCACGAGGACTTAGCCTCTGGAGAGGTTCCCTGCAAAGAACGTTGCGCTACCATTCCTGCACCGGAGGTGGCAGCAACATCCAGGCTCACAGAACGAGTCTGAGGAGAATGCCTGGCTCGCTGTGATTGCTGAGCGGTCGGAGGAGAATGGGAGACCGCAGGATGTCTGGCTCTGGATTCCCGCTGTGCAGTGCCAGGAATCCGACGCCTAACAGGACTGGAGCGGAGGTGATCTGATCTTTGTTGCTTCTTTTTTGATATTTAGTGCGATCTTGCTCCCCTCTCAAATATCATTTGTTTTTTTTTATGGATATCACACTCGCTGGACTTCTGCTTCACCTTCATACTGCTTGCAGCACTGCATGAGCCGCGAGGTGGGATTGCAGAGGAGGTGAGCTGATCTTTGTTGCTTCTTTTTTGATATTTAGGGCGATCTTGCTCCCCTCTCAAATAGCATTTGTTTTTTTATGGATATCACCCTCGCTGTACTTTTGCTTCACCTTCATACTACTTTCAGCACTGCATGATCCGTGCGTTGGGACTGGAGAGGAGGTGAGCTGATCTTTGTTGCTTCTTTTTTGATATTTAGTGCGATCTTGCTTGCCTCTCAAATATCATTTGTTTTTTTATGGATATCACCCGCACTGGACTTCTTCACCTTTGTACTGGACTTCTTCACCTTCATACTACTTGCAGCACTGCATGATCTGCACGGTGGGACTGGAGAGGAGGTGAGCTGATCTTTGTTGCTTCTTTTTTGATATTTAGTGCGATCTTGCTCTCCTCTCAAATATCATTTGTTTTTTTATGGATATCACCCTCGCTGGACTTCTGCTTCACCTTCATACTACTTGCAGCACTGCATGATCCGTGCGGTGGGACTGGAGACGAGGTGAGCTGATCTTTGTTCCTTCTTTTTTGATATTTAGTGTGATCTTGCTCCCCTCTCAAAAGTCATTTGTTTTTTTATGGATATCACCCTCGTTGGACTTCTGCTTTACCTTCATCCTACTTCCAGCACTGCATGTTCCAAACGGTGGGACTGGAGAGAAGGTCAGCTGATCTTTGTTGCTTCTTTTTTGATATTTAGTGCGATCTTGCTCCCCTCTCAAAAATCATTTGGTTTTTATGGATTTCACCCTCGCTGAACTTCTGTTTCAACTTCATACTACTTGTAGCACTGCATGATCCATGCCGTGGGACTGGAGTGGAGGTGAGCTGATCTTTGTTGCTTCTTTTTTGATATTTAGTGCGATCTTGCTCCCCTCTCCAATATCATTTGTTTTTTTATGGATATCACCCTCACTGGACTTCTGCGTCATCTTCATACTATTTGCATCATTGCATGATCCGCGCCGTGGGACTGGAGAGGAGGTGAGCTGATCTTTGTTGCTTCGTTTTTGATATTTAGTGCAATCTTGCTCCCCTCTGAAATATCATTTGTTTTTTTTCATGGATATCACTCTCGCTGGACTTCTACTACACCTTCATACAAATTGCAGCAATGCATGATCCACGCGGTGGGACTGGAAAGGAGGTGAGCTGCTCTTTGTTGCTCCTTTTTTGATATTTAGTGCGATCTTGCTCCCCTCTCAAATATCATTTTTTTTTTATGGATATCACCCTCGCTGGACTTCTGCTTCACCTTCATACTACTTGCAGCACTGCATGATCCGTGCGGTGGGACTGGAGACGAGGTGAGCTGATCTTTGTTGCTTCTTTTTTGATATTTGTTTTTTATGGATTTCACCCTCACTGAACTTCTGTTTCAACTTCATACTACTTGCAGCACTGCATGATCTGCGCGGTGGGACTGGAGAGGAGGTGAGCTGATCCTTGTTGCTTCTTTTTTGATATTTAGTGCGATCTTGCTCCCCTCTCAAATATCATTTTTTTTTTTATGGATATCATCCTCGTTGGACTTCTGCTTTACCTTCATCCTACTTCCAGCACTGCATGTTCCGCTCGGTGGGACTGGAGAGAAGGTCAGCTGATCTTTGTTGCTTCTTTTTTGATATTTAGTGCGATCTTGCTCCCCTCTCAAAAATCATTTGTTTTTTATGGATTTCACCCTCACTAAACTTCTGTTTCAACTTCATACTACTTGCAGCACTGCATGATCCATGCCGTGGGACTGGAGTGGAGGTGAACTGATCTTTGTTGCTTCTTTTTTGATATTTAGTGCGATCTTGCTCCCCTCTCCAATATCATTTGTTTTTTATGGATATCACCCTCGCTGGACTTCAGCGTCATCTTCATACTACTTGCAGTACTGCATGATCCGCGCAGTGGGACTGGAGAGGAGGTGAGCTGATCTTTGTTGCTTCTTTTTTGATATTTAGTGCTATCTTGCTCCCCTATCAAATATCATTTGTTTTTTATGGATATGACCCTCGCTGGACTTCTGCTTCACCTTCATACTACCTGCAGCACTGCATGATCCACCGTGCGGTAGGTGACAAGACCACTGCTGAACAATGGCAGATGCACCTAGTAGGTGCGGTACTGCGCTCGGGTTAACGTCACCCGAACGCTAAGGGCGGCTCCGTACAAACACAGAGTCGCTTGGCGAACACTAAAGCAAAGGCGCGGGTCCTGTTAGCGTCACAGAGGCCTGCGTGTGGCATCACAGCCGCGAACACCAATAGCTGCTGTTACTACAGCGCAGCGGCAGAGAAAGCCGCAAGCGTCGGCGCCGACGGACGCTAGTGTAGGCGTGGAGCAAGTGGCGTGTAGCTTGCCACAACCCTGGAGCTGACTATACACACTCGGTCACCACCTGTAATATCAGAGGGTAGGGGTTTCATAATGAGTCAGACACCAGTCCATGCATCCATCACCATACACACACAGAATAATATGCTACACTAGAGCATGGCCGAGCCGCCATGCGGGGCTTTTATAGCCATGCGCTTCCGGGACCTTCCAATACTTTGGGAAGGACCAATCAGATCCGACACAGGACCTGCACATGTGACCCCTGCTCTCCACTGAGAGGGCACGTTGCGGGCATGCCCAGTAGCACGGCTCGAGGACTTTGCCTCTGGAGCGGTTCCCTGCAAAGAACGTTGCGCTACCATTGCTGCACCGGAGGTGGCAGCAACATCCAGGCTCACAGAACGAGTCTGAGGAGAATGCCTGGCTCGCTGTGATTGCTGAGCAGGAGTCCGAGTGGTTGGAGGAGAATGGGAGACCGCAGGATGTCTGGCTCTGGATTCCCGCTGTGCAGTGCCAGGAATCCGACGCCTAACAGGACTGGAGCGGAGGTGATCTGATCTTTGTTGCTTCTTTTTTGATATTTAGTGCGATCTTGCTTGCCTCTCAAATATCATTTGTTTTTTTATGGATATCACCCTCACTGGACTTCTTCACCTTTGTACTGGACTTCTTCACCTTCATACTACTTGCAGCACTGCATGATCTGCACGGTGGGACTGGAGAGGAGGTGAGCTGATCTTTGTTGCTTCTTTTTTGATATTTAGTGTGATCTTGCTCCCCTCTCAAATATCATTTGTTTTTTTTATGGATATCACCCTCGCTGGACTTCTGCTTCACCTTCATACTGCTTGCAGCACTGCATGAGCCGTGAGGTGGGATTGCAGAGGAGGTGAGCTGATCTTTGTTGCTTCTTTTTTGATATTTAGGGCGATCTTGCTCCCCTCTCAAATAGCATTTGTTTTTTTATGGATATCACCCTCGCTGTACTTTTGCTTCACCTTCATACTACTTTCAGCACTGCATGATCCGTGCATTGGGACTGGAGAGGAGGTGAGCTGATCTTTGTTGCTTCTTTTTTGATATTTAGTGCGATCTTGCTTGCCTCTCAAATATCATTTGTTTTTTTTATGGATATCACCCTCACTGGACTTCTTCACCTTTGTACTGGACTTCTTCACCTTCATACTACTTGCAGCACTGCATGATCTGCACGGTGGGACTGGAGAGGAGGTGAGCTGATCTTTGTTGCTTCTTTTTTGATATTTAGTGCGATCTTGCTCTCCTCTCAAATATCATTTGTTTTTTTATGGATATCACCCTCGCTGGACTTCTGCTTCAACTTCATACTACTTGCAGCACTGCATGATCCGCACGGTGGGACTGGAGAGGAGGTGAGCTCATCTTTGTTGCTTCTTTTTTGATATTTAGTGCTATCTTGCTCCCCTATCAAATATCATTTGTTTTTTATGGATATGACCCTCGCTGGACTTCTGCTTCACCTTCATACTACCTGCAGCACTGCATGATCCGCGCGGTGGGACTTGTTAGGGTCGGCGGAACGCACCAAATATAAATAATAGTAGGTGCGTTCGCCGCCCGTGGTCCACCGTGCGGTAGGTGACAAGACCGCTGCTGAACAATGGCAGATGTACCTAGTAGGTGCGGTACTGCGCTCGGGTTAACGTCACCCGAACACTAAGGGCGGCTCCGTACAAACACAGAGTCGCTTGGCGAACACTAAAGCAAAGGCGCGGGTCCTGTTAGCGTCACAGAGGCCTGCGTGTGGCATCGCAGCCGCGAACACCAATAGCTGCTGTTACTACAGCGCAGCGGCAGAGAAAGTCGCAAGCGTCGGCGCCGAGGACCGGGCGCCGACGGACGCTAGTGTAGACGTGGAGCAAGTGGCGTGTAGCTTGCCACAACCCTGGAGCTGACTATACACACTCGGTCACCACTTGTAATATCAGAGGGTAGGGGTTTCATAATGAGTCAGACACCAGTCCATGCATCCATCACCATACACACACAGAATAATATGCTACACTAGCGCATGGCCGAGCCGCCATGCGGGGCTTTTATAGGCATGCGCTTCCGGGACCTTCCAATACTTTGGGAAGGACCAATCAGATCCGACACAGGACCTGCACATGTGACCCCTGCTCTCCACTGAGAGGGCACGTTGCGGGCATGCCCAGTAGCACGGCACGAGGACTTAGCCTCTGGAGCGGTTCCCTGCAAAGAACGTTGCGCTACCATTGCTGCCCCGGAGGTGGCAGCAACATCCAGGCTCACAGAACGAGTCTGAGGAGAATGCCTGGCTCGCTGTGATTGCTGAGCAGGAGTCCGAGCGGTTGGAGGAGAATGGGAGACCGCAGGATGTCTGGCTCTGGATTCCCGCTGTGCAGTGCCAGGAATCCGACGCCTAACAGGACTGGAGCGGAGGTGATCTGATCTTTGTTGCTTCTTTTTTGATATTTAGTGCGATCTTGCTCCCCTCTCAAATATCATTTGTTTTTTTATGGATATCACCCTCGCTGGACTTCTGCTTCACCTTCATACTGCTTGCAGCACTGCATGAGCCGCGAGGTGGGATTGCAGAGGAGGTGAGCTGATCTTTGTTGCTTCTTTTTTGATATTTAGGGCGATCTTGCTCCCCTCTCAAATAGCATTTGTTTTTTTATGGATATCACCCTCGCTGTACTTTTGCTTCACCTTCATACTACTTTCAGCACTGCATGATCCGTGCATTGGGACTGGAGAGGAGGTGAGCTGATCTTTGTTGCTTCTTTTTTGATATTTAGTGCGATCTTGCTTGCCTCTCAAATATCATTTGTTTTTTTTATGGATATCACCCTCACTGGACTTCTTCACCTTTGTACTGGACTTCTTCACCTTCATACTACTTGCAGCACTGCATGATCTGCACGGTGGGACTGGAGAGGAGGTGAGCTGATCTTTGTTGCTTCTTTTTTGATATTTAGTGCGATCTTGCTCTCCTCTCAAATATCATTTGTTTTTTTATGGATATCACCCTCGCTGGACTTCTGCTTCACCTTCATACTCCTTCCAGCACTGCATGATCCGTGCAGTGGGACCTTCATATGCTTCTTAGGAAGCCACTCCTTCCTTGCCCTGGCGGTATGCTTGGGATCGTTATTATGCTGAAAGACCCATCCATGTTTCATCTTCAATGTCCTTGCTGATGGAAGGTTGTTTGCACTCAAAATCCCACGATACATGGCCCCATTCATTGTTTCATGCACAACGATCAGTTTTCCCGGTCCCTTTGCAGAGAAACCGCCCCAAAGCATGATGTTGCCACCCCCATGCTTCACAGTAGGTATGGTGTTCTTTGGATGCAACTCAGCATTCTGTCTCCTCCAAACATGATGAGTTTTGTTTCTAACAAGCAGTTCTACTTTGGTTTCATCAGACCATTTAACATTCTCCCAGTTCTCTTCTGGATAATCCAAATGCTCTCTAGCAAAACTTCAGATGTGCCCAGACTTGTACTGGCTTAAGCAGGGGGACATATCTGGCACTGAAGGATCTGTGTCATAGAATCATAGAATCATAGAATCGTAGAGTTGGAAGGGACCTCCTGGGCCATCTGGTCCAACCCCCTGCTCAAAGCAGGATTCGCTAAATCATCCCAGTCAGATGTCTGTCCAGCCTCTGTTTAAAGACTTCCATTGAAGGAGAACTCACCACTTCTCGTGGCAGCCTGTTCCACTCATTGATCACTCTAACTGTCAAAAAGTTTTTTCTAATATCTAATCTGTGTCTCCTCCCATTCAGTTTCATCCCATTGCTTCTAGTCTTTCCTTGTGCAAATGAGAATAAAGTTGATCCTTCTACAATGTGACAGCCCTTTAGATATTTGTAGACAGCTATTAAGTCTCCTCTCAGTCTTCTCTTTTGCAAACTAAACATTCCCAAATCCTGCAACCTTTCCTCATAAGACAGGGTTTGCAGACCGGTCACCATTCTGGTCGCTCTTTTCTGAACTTGCTCCAGTTTGTTGATGTCTTTTTTAAAATGTGGTGCCCAAAACTGGACACAATATTCCAGATGAGGTCTGACCAAAGAGGAGTAGAGGGAAATAATGACTTCACGTGATCTAGACTGTATGCTTCTGTTAATACATCCTAGAATTGCATTTGCCTTTTTTGCTGCTGCATCACACTGTTGACTCATATTCAGTCTGTGATCTATTAGTATACCCAAGTCTTTTTCACATGTGCTGTCACTTAGCCCTATTCCTCCCATTCTGTATATGCTTTTTTCATTTTTATTGCCCAGATGTAGTACTTTGCATTTCTCCCTGTTAAAAACCATTCTGTTAGTTGCTGTCCACTTCTCCAGTTTATTTAAATCTTTTTGAATCCTCTCTCTCTCTTCTCTAGTATTAGCTATCCCTCCTAGCTTAGTGTCATCAGCAAATTTAATCAGTTTACCCTCAATTCCTTCATCTAAATCGTTGATAAAGATGTTGAACAATACAGGGCCCAGGACAGAGCCCTGTGGTACCCCACTTGAGACATTCTTCCAACTGGATGTGCAGCCATTTACGACCACTCTTTGGGTCCGATCACTAAGCCAGTTATGAATCCACCTAACAGTTGCCTTGTCCATTCCATACTTAGTCATTTTTTCAATAAGGATTGTATGAGAGACTTTGTCAAATGCTTTGCTGAAGTCAAGATATACTATATCTACAGCATTTCCTTGATCCACCCAATCAGTGATACCGTCGTAGAAGGAAATTAAGTTAGTCTGACAAGACTTATTAGTTACAAACCCATGCTGACTCTGTTTAATCACTTCATTCTTATCCAGGTATTGACATACATGTTGTTTAATAATTTGTTCAAAGATCTTTCCTGGTATAGAAGTCAGACTCACCGGCCTATAGTTGCCTGGGTCCACCTTCTTCCCCTTTTTGAAGATAGGAACAACATTTGCTCTTCTCCAGTCTTCTGGCACTTCTCCTGTTCTCCAAGAATTTTCAAAGATTATGGAGAGGGGTTCAAAAATTTCTTCTGCTATCTCCTTCAGTACTCTGGGGTGTAATTCATCTGGACCTGGAGACTTGAATTCATTTAGGTTAGCTAAGTGTTTCCTCACTATCTTTCTGTTTATAGATATCCTGGATTCTTCTATTCCCTTAATAGGACAGTGAAGAACAGTTGATGTTACATTTCCTTTCTGAGAGAAAACAGATGCAAAATAGGAATTTAAAAGTTCAGCCTTCTCAACATCCTGTCTTACCATTTCATCACTTTCATCCTGTAAAAATCCTATAGCATCTTTGACTTTTCTTTTACTTTTGACATATCCCCAAAATCCTTTATTATTGCTTTTGACATCTCTTGCAAGCCTCAATTCATTTTCAGTTTTAGTTAATCTGATTTGTGCCCTGCAGGTTCTGCAGACAGCATTATATTCTTCTTTAGATATGCCTCCCTCTTTCCATTTTATAAACATTTCTTTCTTCCTTTTTAGCATGTGCTTAAGTTCTGTGTTCATCCATCCTGGTTTCCTTAAATGCTTCCTATTCTTCCCTCTTTTTGGAATTGTTAACAACTGTGCTTTGAGAATTTCATTTTTCAAGATTTCCCATCCTTCCTGGACATTTTTGTCTTTAAGGATATCCAGCCATTGGATCCCTCCAATTCTCTTTCTGAATCCCTTAAAATCTGCCTTTCTGAAATCTAACCTTGACGTCTGAGTCTTCACAGGTCTTCCGCCTCTAGTTATCCAAAATTCTAAAATAGCATGGTCGCTACCTCCTAAGGTCCCAGCCACTTTTACCTCCTCAACCATTTCCTCCCTGTTTCTAAGGATTAGATCCAAGGTAGCAGTTCCCCTTGTTTTCTCCCCTACCTTTTGGAAGATAAAGTGGTCAGCAAGAGAGGATAAGAATTTCCTTGACCTGTTAGTTTTGCCTGAGAGAGATTCCCAACAAATGTCTGGATAGTTGAAATCTCCCATGACAACTGTCCCTGGCGGTGTAGTGTGTTACTAATAGTAGCCTTTGTTACGGTGGTCCTAGCTCTATGCAGGTCATTCACTAGGTCCCCCGTGAGTTCCTGGGATTTTTGCTCACCGTTCTTGTGATAATTTTTACTCCATGGTGTAAGATCTTGCTTGGAGCCCCAGATCGAGGGAGATTATCAGGCCTTATATGTCTTCCATATTCTTATTATTGCTCCCACAGCTGATTTCATCACACCAAGCTGCTTCCTATTGCAGATTCAGTCTTCCCAGCCTGATGCAAGGCTACAATTCTGTTTTTGGTGTCCTTCGACAGCTCTTTGGTCTTCACCATAGTGGAGTTTGGAGTGTGACTTTTTGAGGCTGTGAACAGTTGTCTTTTATACTGATAACAAGTTCAAACAGGTGCCATTACTACAGATAATGAGTGGAGGCTAGAGGAGCCTCTTAAGGAAGGTCTGTGAGAGCCAGAAAACTTGCATGTTTTTAGGTGACCAAATGCTTATTTTCTGCCATAATTTGCAAAATAAATCTTGCCAAATCAGACAAGGTGATTTTCTGGATTTGTTTTCTTATTTTGACTTTCATAGTTGTGGTCTACCTATGATGTCAATTACAGACCTCTCTTATCTTTTTAAGTGGGAAAACTTGCACAATTGGTGGCTGAATAAATACTTTCTTTCCCCACTGTAAAGGTACTGTCACACTAAGCGATATCGCTAGCAATATCGCTATAACTTGTGACGTTATAGCGATATTGCTAGCAATATCGCTATGTCTGATACTTACCTACGACCCGCTCCCCCGCTGGTTATCGCTGATTGCGCGAGAACGTTCAGGACCGCTTCTCGTCGTCAGCTTCCTGCGGCGCTTCCTGTGGAGAGACGAGCGTGGAGCCGGGCGGTAGGATGCAGAATCACCTAGTGTGACAGGTAAGTAGCGACCCCCGTCCCCAGCGATGTCGCTGGTGAGATCTGCCTGTGTGGCAGCTCACTAGCGACCACTTAGCGATGTACCAGCGATCCTGACCGCGTCATATCGCTGGTCGGGATCGCTGGTACATCGCTAAGTGTGACAGTACCTTGACTCTTGAATACACCATGAGATGACCAAATATTATTGCTACATGCTGATTAAATACCAATATACGAACACGACTCTCTACCATCACATCCCATCAAATCATTTTCATATTTTACCACCACACAAGGACTATACTGCCATACTGAAATTAAGAAGGACTATATAAAGACTACTATTACCAACATAGAGAGTCTAAATAATATCCCAATGCAGCCTACACAGAGGTCACATGCCAGTTCCACACACTCGGCTCCCTCAGTACCATATATGAGTATCATGAGTTGTCCTGTGTGGCATATTGCATGTATCTCCACCACCCACCTCCCACACTTCCACAGACTTTGGCACCATTCAACCTTCAAATTCTGAAGTTGCTAGAAAAAAAGGAAAGATTTGGAAATGTTTCACTTGTTCGCCCTCCTACAATCTAGTCGCCTTTTTTAGACTTGAAATAATTAAAGCTTGAGACCGTTGTGCCATAGCTTGTGTACATGACAGCAAGGTGCAGAAGTCAGGGTTGTAGCAATATCAACCAGGAGGCTGTGCCTAATTCAGCTGAAAGGCCCTCTGTTACATAAGAAGAAATGCTTATTATTCATGTTCATGGTATGTGCTTTGGGAGCCCTGTTTCACATTGCAGCTAGAGTTCACGTAATTTGCAGAATCTCGTACATTGGCCATGACAGTAATCTGTGGCCACTGAATGTGAGACCTGAGAATGGCCTCTTCTCACCTGATGGCATCCCCAACTCTTTTTTGATTAGTACATGTGAGATTGTGTCAAGCTGGCTAATTAAAAAGAGGAGCCACAATTGTCAGGAGCAAAAACCAAAAGCAATAAACTAGAATATATAATTAAATAAATAACAATAGTGCATGAGAATAATATAGGGTGCTTGGTTAACATAATTTTGATTAAAAAACATAAAAGCCATCCCACCACATCACGGTTACCCTATTAGGGATGGTCCTAACCTCTTGTATTAAAACCTTACCATGTGTCTAATGATGTAAAAGGGTGGCCTCCCTTTTATTTGAGCTGAACATTACATTTATATAGCTGCTCATTGCTCGGTGTCCATTAGTTGGGGTCTTGATTATTCTCAGCACTTATCCATATTACGTATATATCTCAGGACGAGATCTGAACCTGCGCATGCGCCGTCCCCGGACCGGCGGCCATCTTCCCGGCGTCCATGTTCCCGGAGGCCACCGCAACATGGCGGCGGCCAGCAAGGAATGTGCGGGGTCCTCCAGGCTTGGAGGAAATGCCGGCGGAGCCGCAGCCCCTGCACCGGAGCACAGAGAGCCGCCATCCTCACCCCACAGAGCCCACCTGCCCCAGCCCAGCTGCTCCAGCCCAGCACAGCTGCCCCAGCCCAGCTTCTCCAGCTCCAGCCCAGCTGCCCCAGCACAGCCCAGCTGCCCCAGCCCCAGCACAGCCCAGCTTCCCCAGCACAGCACAGCTGCCCCAGCGCAGCTGCCCCAGCGCAGTTGCCCCAGCACAGCCCACCTGCCCCAGCACAGCCCAGCCCAGCTGCCCCAGTATAGCCCAGCTGCTCCAGCACAACCAACTGCCCCAGCACAGAGCCGCCACCGCACGAGCCTGGACCACTGAATGACCCCTGTGACCACTCCTCCACCTGTGCCGGATCCCTTCCCAGGTAAGCTGAATTCGGACTGTAAGACGGACCCCCATTTGACACATTATTATTTTTTTCCCTATTTTCCTTCTGAAAATTGGGGTGCGTCTTATGGTCCGGTGCGTCTTATAGTCCGAAAAATACGGTAATTCCTCATTCCCCTGTAATATAACTAAAATAAAAAAACAACAATGTCGCTCACCTGTCGGTCGTTCTGTCCCACACCATAATCCATGTCCGAGTGGATGAATAGTTTTCCATCTGGGCGGTGCCAAGATGCGACCATCCAGGCTAAGAACCACTGGTGACTGAACTGCTGCCAGCGCAACGTCAGTGACCGAAGGTGACATGGACGACATCACCACCGGTCACTGACTCTGCGCTCACAGCAGCTTAGTCACCAGTGGTTCTCAGCCTGGACAGTAACACGGACTTCCTGGTGAAGTCCGTGTTCGCTGTCCGAGCCCGAACAGTAAGTGTTCAGTACAGACGCCGAACTTTACTGTTTGGATTCATCCATCTCTATATATAATACATTGGATGCAGGATGTGATGTAACTTTTTCTTAATAATTTGGAAAAGTTATGAAACTTCCAATAAATGTCAGTTCTGTTCCTTATCTAAGGATCTTGGCTTTTAGCTGAGATGAATCTATGTTGCACTTTATGTACATGCTCAGTAGTGACCAGTGCTGTACACTAGAGTCAGGAGTCAGGGAAGTTGAGGAGTTGGAGGTTTGGCTGACCGACTCCACAGCTCTGATTAGCAGGATA
The DNA here is from genome assembly GCF_039654945.1 of Dendrobates tinctorius. NCBI lineage: Eukaryota > Metazoa > Chordata > Amphibia > Anura > Dendrobatidae > Dendrobates > Dendrobates tinctorius. The sequence goes on from NW_027361775.1 coordinate 24,763,988, forward strand.
TACACCTGTAATGTGCTGCCAAGAATAATGATTTATGTTCTGCCATAAACAATCCAATCACCCGATGAATGAGCAGCATTTTGCTCATTCGCTGAATGATTGCCAACATGTTTATATATTGTGGTGTAGTAACCACTGTGTCCGCTAGGGGGCGCTGTATGGATGTCCCAGGAGAATGGATGAATGGCGAAATACGGATTGACCGTTATGTATCTCAAGGTGGGTGGCCTTGAGATGGAGATTTATGTGTGTGTTAATCAGCAGTGATACTGCTGAGGTGCTGGTTCAATGTGTCAGGAACTATTTACCTCCAAACCCACCCAGGGGGTAGGTTTATTAATGCTATTGTAAAGTGTATATGTGAGTGGTTGAAGGACCTGTGATGAGGTCATAGTCATGTGACCCGGTGGGCGTGGCTATGGACCATATAATGTGGCCAGGGTGAGTCACATGGGGTGAATGCAGGGACCTGGTTGGTCCAGAGCGGAAGGTCCCGTGAGGAGAGTTGTCTCCTGGGTAACAGCCTGTGTGTGGCTGGGTGTAATGGCTGCCAGCGTCTGAGAGTCCCAGAGGAGAGAGTGGATGTCTGCAGCATGGAGCAACAGCCATGAGAGAACCCTGACGTGGGTGAGATAATGATGAGGTTGAAGAGCCTGAGTGTGGACATTGAGTAACCTGTGTGTGACCACAGGCTTAACCAGAGTGAAGCTATAATGGACGCTATGCTGTAATGCTGTTTATGTTGCTTCTGTGGATTTATGAAGGAGGAATAAACTGCATGGACTGTGTTATGCTTTATGAAAACCTGTGCCGGATCTGGTTTTTGTGGCTGCTGAGCGAGTATCCCCTACTTAGATGACAGCGCTACCTCACATTATACACTGCTCAAAAAAATAAAGGGAACACTTAAACAACAGAATATAACTCCAAGTAAATCAAACTTCTGTGAAATCAAACTGTCCACTTAGGAAGCAACACTAATTGACAATCAATTTCACATGCTGTTGTGCAAATGGAATAGAGAACAGATGGAAATTATTGGCAATTATCAAGACACCCTCAAATAAAGGAGTGGTTCTGCAGGTGGGGACCTGCACTTTTGAATGTTGGTTGTGCTTTCACACTCGTGGTAGCATGAGACAGGCTCTACAACCCACACAAGTGGCTCAGGTAGTGCAGCTCATCCAGGATGGCACATCAATGTGAGCTGTGGCAAGAAGGTTTGCTGTGTCTGTCAGCGTAGTGTCCAGAGGCGCTACCAGGAGACAAGCCAGTACACCAGAATATGTGGAGAGGGCCGTAGGAAAACAACAACCCAGCAGCAGGACCGCTATCTCATCCTTTGTGCAAGGAGGAACAGGAGGAGCACTGCCAGAGCCCTGTAAAATGACCTCCAGCAGGCCACAAATGTGCATGTGTCTGCACAAACGGTTAGAAACCGACTCCATGAAAATGGTCTGCGTGCCCGACGTCCACAGATGGGGGTTGTGCTCACAGCCCAACACCATGCGGCCCTCCAAAGAAATGCCACCCCATACCATTACTGACCCACTGCCAAACCTGTCATGCTGAAGGATATTGCAGGCAGCAGATCGCTTTCCACGGCGTCTCCAGCCTCTGTCACATCTGTCACGTGCTCAGTGTGAACCTGCTTTCATATGTGAAGAGCACAAGGCGCCAGTGGCGAATTTGCCAATCCTGGTGTTCTGTGTCATATGCCAAGCTTCCACCACATACATGGCACACACTTATACACATACGTACATGGCACACACACACACACACACACACACACACGTACATGGCACACACTTATACACACACATATACTTGACACACTTATACACACACGTACATGGCATATACATAAATACATGTACATGGCATACACACACATACACGGCACACACTTATACACACACGAACATGGCACACACTTATACACACACGTACATGGCACATACATACAGTAAATACATGTACATGGCAGACACACACATACATGGCACACACTTATACACACATGAACATGGCACACACATAAATACATGAACACGGCACACATACATACGTGGCACACACTTATACACACACACGTACATGGCACACACTTGTACACATATGTACATTGCACACACTTGTACACACACGTACTTGGCACACACTTATACACACACGTACATGGCACACACTTATACACTCACACGTACATGGCACATACATAAATACATGTACATGGCACACACTTATACACATACACGGCACACACTTATACACAAACATGTACATGGCACACACATAAATACATGTACATGGCACACACCTACATGGTACACACATACATGGCACACACTTAAACACATGTAGACGGCACACACTTATACACACACGTACATGGCACACACAAGCTGCACAACATATGCTCATTTGATACATGTGATTCATATAGACACATAAACATAGCTCACACGTAGCACACACTACACATACCACACACCTCAATTACACAGACTACACACACCTCAGATACATGCTCTGCTTTATGCTGGAGGGAATGAGATGTTCCACACTATAGCTCTCCCTTCCCCTCAGAGGCTCCGTGCAGGAGGACAGGCACACAGGCCAATGAGTTCAAGGCCTGTGGTGACATCATGGTCACATGGCAGGTCACATGATCATGATGTCACTACAGGTCCTCAACCAGTCTCTACATCGGAAGCTTCACTGATTATCAGTGGAGCTTCTGCTGTAGACACTGGGGCCTTCAAGAGAGTGGGGCCCTAGGCAGCTGCCTAGTCTGCCTTGCACTAACGCCAGCCCTGGGTGCCTGTACAGTACATAGTAAAGTGCACATGCAAAAACTAGTAAGCAGCAGTATACTACCAAGAGGACCCCGCAATAGCCTGCACCTGCCCAACATGCATCAAAGCTCAGGCGAAACATGAGTTGGGCAGGTTCACGCTGTTGTAGTCTCCACTTGATGGTCAATAAATTGCTGCTTACTAGTTTTTGCATGTGCACTTTACTATATACAGAACAGGCACCTTATATGTTATACACTCTCTACCTCAGTTTACTTATTTATTTTGATTTACTGAATACTCCTTTGAATCTGTGGTAATTATAACCCTTATGTTTACCATCTATGCTGTGAACCCTGTTATATATAGTCAACACTCTGTAGTGTGGCTAATGGTCACATAGTCGATGGGAGGTATATGTCACAGAGATGGCTTGTCTCTGTGATGTAACTCAGAGTATTTTCTCTAGTGCATGAAAGCACTGAGTGGTTCATTTGTTGCACCTGGGACTGGGTTGTGGGTAGCTATGAGAAATGGGTGGGTCTGGCTTCTCCCATACCTCACCTCTGGGTGTGGTTACAGCCTATATAATGCAGGCTGTTGTTTGGCACATGGTCTATGGTCTGTGTGTTGGGAGGGAGAAGGCCTCCTGTGTGTTTGGCTCCAGACCGAGCTTGAATACTGGACACTAACCCAGCCTGTGTGCCCACAGGCCTGACAAAGCAGAGCCCTGCTATGGACATTGTTACTTTGTTTTGCCTGATCTAAAGGATGTTTATTTTCTGTTTTGTTTCTGGGGTTTATGAAGCAATAAATCCACAGGAACTTTTAAAGGAACTTGCCTCCTGTTTTCCTCCTGTCACACCTGAGTGAGTACAACCCCTACAACTCCTTATTTCCCAGCTGCAGACCATTTAGTCTTGCCATATTTGCACACTTACAGTATCTTATACACCTTTGGCCTTGTCCCACATTGATCCAGCAGGCTTGATGCAATTTTTGATTTATCTCCTATGTGGATACAAAAGTATCTGAAACACACCACTCACAAAAAGAGCGTTGAAAAGGTAACAAATTTTATTCAAATATTAATCCATATTAAAAAATAGTCACAGTCATAAATGACAACATGGTACATATAAAGAGGAAAGGAGTTTTACCCTAGTAAAGTGCACAACGAGGTAATAAGGGAAATGGGTACAGGCTCTGGGACGATATGCTGCTTATATAAATACCAACATATCAGTATACATAAAGTTAATCAAATCCATAATAGTCAGGGGAGTGAAAAAGCGGAACGCGAAACACGCATCAAGGCATCTGTGATATTGTGGGTATGTGCTGTTACATTTCTGCTGACATATACTATTCTTTGCACGAGGCACTTTAATTTGACTATTATGGATTTGATCTACTATATGTTATGTTGGTATCTATATAAGCAGCATATCTTCCCAGAGCCTGTACCCATTTCCCTTATCACCTCGTTGTGCACTTTACTCGGGTAAAATTCCTTTCCTCTTTATATGTACCATGTTGTCATTTATGACTATGACTGTTTTTTAATGTGAATTAATATTTGAATAAAATTTGTTACCTTTTCAACACTCTTTTTGTGAGTGGTGTGTTTTGGATACTTTTGTGTCCACATAGGAGTTAGTTCAAGTTCACACACCCCTACCTCTTTTGCATGTTGGGAGTCTCTTCCATGGTGAGGGGGCCTATGTACTTGCAGTAATATGCTTTTGTACACTTTTGTAATTTTTGATTTATACTGGTTTTCTTATAAGAATAATTCATTTATTTAATTATTTATTCATAAACAATCACACCAGTTTATTATTATTTATTATGCCTCTATTTGGATCATGTATGTAATTTTATTATTGATGCCTATTGATATTTACCCCATACTCCCCTGCACACTTTTTCTACCTGTTGTTTTTTTCCCCTTACCCCCTTTTTCTGATATGCTTTATAATTAGTAAATAAAAATAATTTTAGCAATTTAATTGTGCGTCATATTTATAGGTTTAAGCCGTATACATGTTTTAAACTAGCCAAAGCAAGTGCTTGTGGATTTCTAATTAGACATTTCTTTATTACAGATTTTAGTCCTTGAAACTCATGTAATACAAACTTCAATGCAATTATTTTCATTGATACTCTTCCAGAAGCTCCTCTAATACTGCCTGGCATTTCATCTGTGTGTTATCATGAGTGTCTCTGTGTGCATGTTTGTTTTCAATATTTTTCTTGACTGTTGGAGAACATGTACAAAGTAATAATGATCAAACATGAATGAGCAACCTAACACCATGAATATCCTGCAGAACATGGCTTTCAGATCAACATCTGGATCTCAGCCAGATAGTGACGGTCTTATGACGTGTTTCAGGATAGAAGTGAGGATAGAAGTGAGATTTAATCTCAGCAGTTAGTGACGGTCTTATGACGTGTTTCAGGATAGAAGTGAGAATTAATCATACTTAAAGAAATACTGTACCTAATCCTTGGTTTACTAAAGTGCCTCCATTGATGATAAGGACAAGTTGAGACTTGGAGTAGAACCTATTATTGTTGTCTTTAAAGGAACTTGCCACATTATTCATGCTGCCAAACCACAGGTAACACGAATAAGAGACTGGCTCCTTTTCTTCCAATATCTGTGGTTTACCTTGAAACCCTGCAGCATACCAGAGAACACCATAGCTGAAATCGGTGATGATGATGAGGTGGCTAGTCAAATAGCTACGAGGGGCGATCCAAAAGTAATGATACTCGGTTATTTCTATTGCACACAGAAATTAAAATAAAATGTTTTCTTCTCTCTTAGGTACCCACTAGTCCAGGGGAAAAAAAATCACTTAAATAGGCCACAATTCCCGTGAGCCACATTCATTTGAATATGAACTGCCAAGGAGTGAACATCAAAATGGAAAAAAACGAGCTCAGAGCTGTCATCAAATACCTCTGCTTGAAAAAAATGTCTACCAAAGACATACACAGCGACTTGGTGGAAACATTGGGGTACTCTTCTCCTCCATATTCCACAGTTGCACGCTGGGCCAAGGAATTTAAGCTGGGAAGAACATCGACGGAAGATGAACATCGCGAAGGACGCCCATCCACGTCCCTCAATGAAGAAAACGTGAAAAAAGTTGAAGAAGTTGTGTTGGCAGATCGAAGAGTGACTTTCAGGCATGTAGCTGAGGTCACAGGGATCTCATATGGCAGTATTCAAAGAATCCTTGTAAAAGAATTACATATGAGAAAGGTCTCCGCGCGTTGGGTGCCAAAAATGTTAACCGACGAGCAAAAGAAGAAATGAGTTGACATTTCAATAGCAAATCTCGAAAAGTTCCAAGCAGACACGGAGAATTTTTTGTCACGTTTTTTGACCATGGATGAGACCTGGATCCACCACTTTGATCCCGAAACTAAACAACAATCGATGACATGGAAACGAGCCGACGCCGAAGAAATTCAAAGTGTCAAGCTCAGCAGGGAAGGTTATGGCGTCCGTTTTTTGGGACGCTGAAGGAATTATTATGGTGGACTATTTGGAGAAGGGAGCCACTATTACGGGCTCCTACTACGCAGAACAAATAAGAAGATTGCGGGAGGCTATCAATGAGAAAAGGCGCGGCAAACTGCGGGCTGGAGTGCTGTTTCACCAAGATAATGCATCGGCTCACAAAGCTGCAGTTGCCATGACTACCATTCAAGAAGCGGGCTTTGAACTGGTGGAACACCCCCCCTATTTGCCAGATCTAGCCCCCAGTGACTTCTTTCTCTTTCCTCGGCTCAAGGAACACCTCCAGGGCAAGAAATTTGACGACAATAGCGACGTGATAACCGCTGTTGGGGAGTTTTTTGTGGGTCAAGATCAAGAATTTTTTTTGAAGGGAATTCTAAGTTTAGAAAAGAGATGGACTAAATGTATAGACTTGTTAGGAGACTATGTAGGGAAATAATTTTTTTTTTTACTATATTCATCGTGTTTATTATTGATTATCATTACTTTTGGATCGCCCCTCGTATGTCCCCACCAGCCTTTCCCTGCCCACTCAGGTAGACTTACAGATCTTTCCTTATGTGTATATGGGTAGAGGTCTGTCAATTTAGTTGAGTGCACAGGTAGAAGCCGGTGGGACATAACTCTACAATCAGACACCTCATTCCCAGTCCCATTCAACCTTTTTTTTCAGAAATACTGTGGTGTTTCAGAGTAAAACATTGTAATGCATGAACCAGTCTCCGATTCATGCTGCCCATGGTTTGGGGAGCATGAATCATGAGACTGGTTCCCTTTAAGACTGAAACAGGAGACTCAATCATAGCTCCTTAAAGTAAAGGCGTGTGCACACAACCGATTTTATCACACAAGTGCTTTCCATGGTTTTCATGGGTAGTACTCGCACCCATGATATTTTATAGGGTTGAGCACATGTCTGACTTTTTTTTCCCTTCAACTGAATGATGCGCTGGAAAAATCTTTGACATGTCCAATGCAAGTCTAAAGGTCCATGAAAAAATTGGATGATATCTGAGTGTGGTGCGATTTTCACAAACTGACAGAAAGGATAAGATAAAGAACGTTTTTTTATTTTTCTGTCCATGTCCAAGAAAAACTGATGTCACTCTGATCAAACTCTGATCACAGTCTGAGCAGAATAATCAAACCATTTTTCTCGGATGAGGAGAAAACGGTCATGTTATCCTACCCTAAGGGAAAAGTCAGACGGCTGTATAGCTCTAACAGGTATTGCAACGCAATGCTTGTACTCGCCATTGGCTCTCCCGATCCGAGCATGAGGGATGTATTTCTACGCAGCTATCACTCTTGGGTCGGGAGAGACGACGGCAGTCTGAGCGACGCAATCCCGATCCTCGCCTGAGTTATACGGCCATCTGACTCTTCCCTAAAAAGGATAAGTCTACTTGTGTTAGATTTTGTGGGATAGATAATAAAACACAACTAACTTTTCTTTCTTTGGAGTACAATTACATAGGGACCATGATTGCAGTGGGAGAATTCCACAATTACAATCCATGACAAATGTGCAACAGAAGATCAAATTCACATGCTGAGGACTCCGCAGGCGATGCATGTGACTAAGGGATTTCTATGACCCATTTACATGCTCCAGAAAAAAAATCTGTTTGGATTAAAGAACATGCCACAGATTTTATAGTCTGCTAAATATTTATTGGTCACATGAATTTCACACTGAACAACCACAGATTTGGCCCATTAAACTTCAAATACATGACAGAAATCTAAGTTTTTGCTAAAATTCTGCAATGGATTTGCCTAGACCAATGTGCACTGATATACAAACAGGTATGCATAGGAATTACTGTAAAGGAGTTGACCAGTCATCTGCCAAAAGTCTGCAGCCACTCTTTATGGCTGATTCCTCTTCTGAATCCTTATAGCATGGACATTGCACACTGTTGGGATTCTCCAGTATTGCTGCCTAAAGCGGGCGGTCGTATGACCATAAGTATGCGTTTTCCTTATTTCCGGTTTGACCACACTCAATTCACTTGTATCAAGTGAGAATGAGCACGTCCTTTTGGCATGTTCATGTATGTATGCAAATTGCATATTTGCCATCACGTGACCCACCGCTCTTGGCAGAGCACTGTAAGGATTCAGAAGTCTGCCGTCACATAGAGTGACTTCACCAAAAAAGAAATACAGATGGCACTCACCGGTTAAAGTCTTCTTTATTCTATTTCTTTAAAACATCGGCATAGGGAGGATGGGAGCAGGAGTGGAGATGACGACAGCTGTTTCGCGCTGCAGTGGTGCTTCTACTGGTCACATAGAGGGACTGCAGACTTTTCCAGAAGACTGGAAAACTCCTTTAAATCTGCAGCACAAAAAAAGGAATGTATCCAAGATAAGTATACGCATCCAAGATGGTAACACTCCTTTAAGCTAGGACAACCCCCAGATTGCCTAACTGAAATCCTGTGCTAGTCTGCCCCTTCTTCCTTCTTAAAGTGATTGTCCGGGACTTTAACATTGATGGTCGAATCTTAGGATAAGGCAGAGGGCGCAGCCGGCATGGGGGCGCAGTCGGGCCTCCTAATGCGGCGGTCCGCAGTGTCTTCCCCCGGCGGCTGCATTCTGCCGCCCACCGGCCTGGGAGTTGGCGGTTCTCTGTGTGCCGGCTGTCAAGCTGATGGAGAAGGAGAGGGATTTGGAGGAGGAGGGGGATTTGGAGAAGAGGAGGAGGGGGGGGATTTGGAGAAGAGGAGGAGGGGGGGATTAGGAGAAGAGGAGGAGGGGGGATTTGGATAAGAGGAGGAGGGGGATTTGGAGGAGGAGGGGGGATTTGGAGAGGAGGAGGGGCGGATTTGGAGAAGAGGAGGAGGAGGGGAGGATTTGGAGAAGAGGAGGATGAGGGGGATTTGGAGAAGAGGAGGAGGAGGGGGATTTGGAGAGGAGATGGGGGGGATTTGGAGAAGAGGAGGAGGGGGGGATTTGGATAAGAGGACGAGGGGGATTTGGAGAAGAGGAGGAGGGGGGATTTAGAGAAGAGGAGGAGGGGGGATTTAGAGAAGAGGAGGAGGGGGATTTGTATAGGAGGAGGAGGAGGGGGATTTGGATAAGTGGAGGAAGAGGAGGGGGATTTGGAGAAGAGGAGGAGGATTTGGAGGAGGAGGAGAAGGGGATTTGAAGAGGAGGAGGAGAAGGGGATTTGAAGAGGAGGAGGAGGGGGGATTTGAAGAGGAGGAGGAGGGGGGATTTGGAGAGGAGGAGGGGGGATTTGGAGAAGAGGAGGAGGGGGATTTGGAGAAGAGGAGGAGGGGGGATTTGGATAAGAGGAGGAGGATGGGGGATTTGGTTAAGAGGAGGCGGGGGATTTGGAGGAGGAGGGGGGGATTTGGAGAAGAGGAGGAGGGGAGGATTTGGATAAGAGGACGAGGGGGATTTGGAGAAGAGGAGGAGGGGGATTTGGAGAGGAGGGGGGAATTTGGAGAGGAGGAGGGGGGGATTTGGAGAAGAGGAGGAGGAGGGGGATTTGGAGAGGAGATGGGGGGGATTTGGAGAAGAGGAGGAGGGGGGGATTTGGAGAAGAGGAGGAGGGGAAGATTTGGAGAAGAGGAGGAGGGGAATTTGGAGAGGAGGAGGGGGGATATAGAGAAGAGGAGGAGGGGGGATATGGAGAAGAGGAGGAGGGGGGATTTGGAAAGGAGGAGGGGGGATTTGGAGAAGAGGAGGAGGAGGGGGATTTGGAGAGGAGATGGGGGGGATTTGGAGAAGAGGACGAGGGGTGGATTTGGATAAGAGGACGAGGGGGATTTGGAGAAGAGGAGGAGGGGGATTTGGAGAGGAGGGGGAATTTGGAGAGGAGGAGGGGGGGATTTGGAGAAGAGGAGGAGGAGGGGGATTTGGAGAGGAGATGGGGGATTTGGAGAAGAGGAGGAGGGGGGGATTTGGAGAAGAGGAGGAGGGGAAGATTTGGAGAAGAGGACGAGGGGGATTTGGAGAAGAGGAGGAGGGGAATTTGGAGAGGAGGAGGGGGGATATAGAGAAGAGGAGGAGGGGGGATTTGGAGAAGAGGAGGAGGGGGGATTTGGAAAGGAGGAGGGGGGATTTGGAGAGGAGGAGGGATTTGGAGGAGGAGGGATTTGGATAAGAGGAGGAGGAGGAGGGGGATTTGGAGGAGGAGGGGAGGTATTTGGAGGAGGGGGGATTTGGAGAAGAGGAGGAGGGGGGATTTGGAGAAGAGGAGGAGGGGGGGATTTGGAGAAGAGGAGGAGGGGAGGATTTGGATAAGAGGACGAGGGGGATTTGGAGAAGAGGAGAAGGAGGGGGATTTGGAGAGGAGGGGGGATTTTGAGAAGAGGAGGAGGGGGGGATTTGGAGAAGAGGAGAAGGAGGGGAGGATTTGGATAAGAGGACGAGGGGGATTTGGAGAAGAGGAGGAGGAGGGGGATTTGGAGAGGAGGGGGGAATTTGGAGAGGAGGAGGAGGGGGGGATTTGGAGAAGAGGAGGAGGAGGAGGAGGAGGGGAGGATTTGAATAAGAGGACGAGGGGGATTTGGAGAAGAGGAGGAGGAGGGGGATTTGGAGAGGAGGGGAGATTTGGAGAAGAGGAGGGGGGGGATTTGGATAGGAGGGGGATTTGGGTAAGTGGAGGAAGAGGAGGGGGATTTGGAGAAGAGGAGGAGGGGGATTTGGAGGAGGAGGGGGATTTGGAGAAGAGAAGGAGGGGGATTTGGAGGAGGAGGGGGATTTGGAGAAGAGGAGGAGGGGGATTTGGAGAAGAGGAGTAGGAGGAGGAGAAGGGGATTTGGAGAGGAGGAGGGGGGATTTGGAGAGGGGGAGGGGGGATTTGGAGAGGGGGAGGGGAGATTTGGAGAGGAGGAGGAGGGATTTGGAGAGGAGGAGGAGGGGGGGATTTGGAGAGGGATGGGGGATTTGGAGAAGAGGAGGAGGGGGGATTTGGAGAGAAGTGGGGTGTGCATGTGTGAGGGGATTTTGAGCTGGGGGTGTACATAATGTTTGGGGGGATTTGGAGTGGGGATGGGGGGTTACTTTATGTGTGGGGGGATTTGGAGTGGGCGGTGTACATAATGTGTGGGGGACTTAGAATGGGGATGGGGGTTACTTTATGTGTGAGGATTTGGAGTAGGGAGTGTACATAATGTGTGGGGGGACTTGGAGTGGGGGTGGGGGATACTTAATGTGTGGGGAGATTTGGAGTAGGAACGAGGGGTTATTTAATGTGTGGGAGGAATTTAGAGTGGGGATGGGGGGTTATTTAATGTGTGTGGGTATTTGGAGTGGGGATGGGGGGGATTTAATGTGTGTGGGGGATTTGGAGTGGGGATGGGGGATTTGGAGTGGGGATGGGATTTAAAATGTGGGGGGATTTGGAGTGGGGATGGGGGGATTTAATATTTGTGGGGAGATTTGAGGACACAAAATGAAGAGTATGTATGTATGAGGGCATGTATGAGGAAACAGTATGGGAGAGGGGTGCAGACAGTATGGGGAGTGAATGGGTGAATGTATGTGGACACAGTATGGGGAGTGAGCGTGATGGGATATGAGTGAGGGGGTAAATATATGAGGAAACAGTATGGTGAACAGGTGGGATGCTAGAGGAGACAGTATGAGGAGGGAGGGGAATAGTGTATTGCAGATATTTTTATTTAGGAGCATTATAATGACACTTCTATCTTTAAGGGCATCGTGTGGAGATTTACTGCAGAAGACTGGAGAAGATGGAAGTCTGCAGAGATGAGATGTGGGTGAGAAAATTCATCATGGGGTCTGGACAAGAAGAAAAGAAGGAGAACGACTCCAGAGATGACGTCATCTATAAGGTACCTGGATGTAAATATTATTTGGGATACTGACTTATTCTCTGTATTTATTTATGTTAGGAACATTAATTCTATGTGACTGCAGACTTCTGAATTCTCACAGTGCTCACTGAATGCTGTTAGGATTCTCTAATGCCGGTAATTTACATACATGCGGTCACATGCTGACTAGACATGTGTGGCCTCACTCAATGAAAATGAACGGAGTGAGGCCAGGCACGTCTAGTTGGAATGTGGCCAGAAATATTTAAACATACATGTGCTGACATGACGGTACATCTGCCAGGGAGAATCCTAAATGTGTGCAGTGCATTAGTTGTGAGAATTCAGAAGCCTGCAATGTCAGGATTCAGCTCTGCAGGTTCCAGCAGTTACCACATAGACACTTCACTCGTATGCGATTTTCATACTTATGATCCTGTGACAATGAGCTTCTCTTCCTGCTTCTTTCAGTTTTTCATTGAACATTGAGAGCATTAGGGAGAGCAGCTCGTGGGTACATGACTAAGTGTGCAAATTGCATGTGTGCTGGGGGGGCGCCAAACCGATTTCTTGCCCCGGATGCCAGAAAGCCTAGATACCTGTTATGATTGAGTCACCGTAGGAGGCAAAAACAGAAATGCTAGCTAAGTCCTGAAAACCAGAGAAGTTGGCAACTATCAGATTGCAGACCCCTGAACCTATCAACACAACTAGCAGTAGCCGTGGGGGGTTCCTACGATGACCTAGACCCCTCGATCACAGCCGGAGAGATACATAGGCCTAAAGAAGGAAAGGGGAAATCTAACTGCCCCAGAGCAGACCCCAAAGCAATAGGCAGCCCCCCACATATAATGACGGTGAAGCAAGATGAAAACACTTACACAGACAGAAAGACAGGCTGAGCAAAGACGGGGCCCAAAAACTACCTAGATAGGAACGGATAGGAAGGCTGCTGTCTGCAATCTGCCAAAACCCTATCAGAGACAAAAGCCAACGGAGGTGCCACCTCAGGCACAACTGGCTCAACAAACCTCTTCAACAAGGACTTATGGAACACATTATGGATCTTAAATGTGACAGGAAGAGCCAAACGAAAAGAGACCGGATTAATAATCTCCAAAATCTTGTAAGGTCCAATAAATCTAGGCTTAAACTTAGGAGAAGCCACCTTCATAGCAATATTTTTTGATGATAACCACACCATATCACCAATCTTAAACTGGGGACCAATGGTCCTATGTCGATTGGAAAACCGCTGGGCCTTTTCCTGGAAGAGAGATAACTTATCCACCACTTGGTCCCAGATCTGGTGCATTCTCTCCACCACAGTGTCAACACCTGGGCAGGCAGAAGGCTCCACCTGCCCTGAAGAAAATCGAGGGTGAAAACCAAAGTTACAAAAAAAAGGTGACATCAAAGTGGCAGAACTAGCTCTATTATTTAAAGCAAATTCGGCCAAGGGCAAAAATGAAACCCAATCATCCTGATCAGCGGAAATAAAACATCTCAAATACGACTCCAAGGTCTGGTTTGTTCTCTCTGTCTGTCCATTGGTCTGAGGGTGAAAAGCAGAGGAGAAGGACAACTGAATTCCCAACTTGGAACAGAACGTCCTCCAAAATTTAGACACAAATTGATCTCCTCTGTCAGATACAATGTTCTCAGGAATCCCGTGCAAGCGAACAACCTGTTGCAAAAACAGAGGCACCAACTCAGAGGAAGATGGCAACTTAGGGAGTGGTACAAGATGAACCATCTTAGAGAACCTATCACAAATCACCCAAATAACAGTCATTCTTTGAGAGACCGGCATATCAGAGATGAAATCCATTGAAATATGGGTCCATGGCCTCCTGGGGACCGGCAAAGGCATCAACAACCCACTAGAGCGAGAACAAGATTTAGACCGGGAGCAAGTCCCACAGGACTGCACAAAATTCCTGACATCATGAGACAAGGTGGGCCACCAAAAAGAGCGACTCACCAGATCTCTAGTACCAAAAATACCTGGATGACCAGCCAATGCAGAGCAATGAACTTCAGACATCACTCTCTTCTTCCACTGGTCAGGAACATACAACTTTCCACTGGGGCAACGCTCAGGTTTGTCCTCCTGGAACTCTTGCAGAGCAAGTCTCAAATCGGGCGAGATGGCAGAAAGAACTACCCCTTCGCCTAAGATGGTGGCAGGCTTGGTCACCACAGGAGAATCAGCAAAGAAACTCCTAGAGAGGGCGTCTGCCTTGACATTCTTAGTTCCAGGAAGGAAAGAGACCACAAAATCAAAACGTGTAAAAAACAAGGCCCACCTAGCCTGTCTAGGGTTCAAGCGTTTAGCCGACTCTAGGTAAATCTAATTTTTGTGGTCAGTGAGGACCACAACTTGATGTTTGGCTCCCTCCAACCAATGTCTCCACTCCTCAAATGCCCATTTCATGGCCAACAGTTCCCGATTCCCCACATCATAGTTACGTTCAGATGAAGAGAACTTACGGGAAAAGAAAGCACAGGGATTCATTTTAGATGTTACCGGATCCTTTTGGGACAACACCGCTCCTGCACCAATCTCAGAAGCATCCACCTCTATCTGGAACGGGAGTGAGACATCAGGTTGCCGCAGAACCGGGGCGGAGGTAAATCTATGCTTCATCTCCGGAAAGGAAGCAACCGCCTCCGGAGACCAATTCAACACATCCGCACCCTTCCTGGTCAGGTCAGTCAATGGTTTGGCAATACTAGAAAATTTTGCTATAAATTTCCGATAAAAATTAGCAAAACCCAAAAACTTCTGGAGGGCCTTCAAAGAAGTGGGCTGAGCCCAATCATAAATGGCCTGTACCTTGGCCGGGTCCATTTCAATAGTTGACGGAGACAAAATAAATCCCAAAAAATAAATTCTCTGTACTCCAAAAAGGCATTTTGATCCTTTGACATACAGAGAATTCTCTCTCAAGATCCGGAACACAGTCCGAACATGTTCCACATGAGAATCCCAATCCTTGGAGAAGATCAAAATATCATCCAGATAGATAATCAAAAATTTATCGACAAAGTCTCGGAAAATATCGTTCATGAAGCACTGGAAGACTGAAGGGGCATTAGTGAGCCCAAAAGGCATCACCAGGTACTCAAAATGTCCCACCGGAGTATTAAACGCCGTCTTCCATTCATCCCCCTGCTTAATGCGGATAAGATTATACGCCCCCCTGAGGTCAAGCTTGGTAAACCAGCAAGCACCTCTGACTCTAGAGAATAGATCCGAAATCAGGGGTAACGGATACTGATATTTAATAGTAATTTTATTGAGGGCACGATAATCAATACAAGGCCTTAAAGAACCATCCTTCTTGCCCACAAAAAAAAAACGGCACCTAAGGATGAAGAGGATGGTCTAATATGACCCTTCTCCAACGCCTCCTTAATATAGGACCGCATAGCCTCGTGCTCGGGTAAATTGAAGAGCCGACCCTTAGGAAATTTACACCCCGGGTTTAGTTCAATTGCACAGTCATAACTCCTATGAGGAGGCAAGGACGCAGACTCATTCTCACTAAATACATCATAGTAGTCCGCCAAATAGTCAGGAACCTCATGCGACTGAGGAGAGGTGGAAAAAACCGGAGCCTCACTAAAGGTACACCGGCAACCCCAACTCACCACAGACACAGACTTCCAATCCAAAACTGGATTATGAATCTGCAACCAGGGAAACCCCAGAACAACGGCATCATGCAGACCATGCAACACCAAAAATCTGCAATTTTCTTGGTGGTCTGGGGCGACCCGTATGACCAACTGGGTCCAAAACTGAGGTTTATTTTTAGCCAGAGGGGTAGCATCAATCCCCCTCAAAGGGATAGGCGTCTGCAGAGGTGTCAACGGAAATCCACAACGTTTAGCAAAATCCAAGTCCATTAGGTTTAGCGCTGCTCCCGAATCCACAAAAGCCTTGGCGGAAAATGTGGACAGGGAACAGATCAGAGTAATCGCCAAAAGAAGCTTAGGCTGAACCCCACCAACAGAAAACGTGTGTGCAAAGCGTTTCTCACGTTTGGGACAAACAGAAATAACATGTAAGGCATCTCCACAGAAAAAACACAGCTTATTACGCCTTCTGAATTCCTGACGTTGCGCCTTAGACAAAACTCTATCACATTGCATAGGTTCAGACGTCTGTTCAACCGGTGGCAACACCTCTCGTGTAATCCTGCGTTCACGTAAACGCCGATCAACCTGAATGGCTAAAGACATAGAATCGTCCAGACCAGAGGGAACAGGAAATCCCACTATAGTATCTTTTACGGCTTCTGACAAACCCTTCCAAAAGAGAGCAGCCAAGGAACTATCATTCCAGGTAGTAAGGACCGCCCACTTTCGGAACTTGTGACAGTACAATTCTGCAGATTCTCGACCCTGGTTCAATGCTAACAGGGTCTTTTCAGCCTGATCAATAGCATTAGGTTCGTCGTACAGCAACCCCAAGGCTTGAAAAAATGCGTTCACATTAGTCAGAATAGGGTCATCTGGTTTCAAAGAAAACGCCCAATCCTGGGGATCGCCGCGCAGCAAAGAGATGACAATTTTAACCTGCTGCGCGGGGCTCCCTGACGAGTTAGGCTTCAAAGCAAAAAATAATTTACAATTATTTTTGAAACTCAAAAATTTAGATCGATCCCCAAAAAATACATCAGGTGTGGGGATCTTTGGTTCAACAGCATGTGAACGAGCAAGATAGGCGGAAATTCCTCGCACTTCAGCAGCGAGCTGCTCCACACGATCAGACACTTGCTTTATCTCCATTGAGAGAAAAAAAAATTCCCCCTACGGCCTCAGAGATATAGAGGAAAGAATATACACTTTTTTTTTTTTTTTTTTTAACACAATTCTTTCCTGCTATTGAGTACCCCAGGATCTGCGGTTTGGGCGGGTGATTCTGTTATGATTGAGTCACCGTAGGAGGCAAAAACAGAAATGCTAGCTAAGTCCTGAAAACCAGAGAAGTTGGCAACTATCAGATTGCAGACCCCTGAACCTATCAACACAACTAGCAGTAGCCGTGGGGGGTTCCTACGATGACCTAGACCCCTCGATCACAGCCGGAGAGATACATAGGCCTAAAGAAGGAAAGGGGAAATCTAACTGCCCCAGAGCAGACCCCAAAACAATAGGCAGCCCCCCACATATAATGACGGTGAAGCAAGATGAAAACACTTACACAGACAGAAAGACAGGCTGAGCAAAGACGGGGCCCAAAAACTACCTAGATAGGAACGGATAGGAAGGCTGCTGTCTGCAATCTGCCAAAACCCTATCAGAGACAAAAGCCAACAAGCTGATATAAAAATGGCCCTGAAGCAACTAAGCTTCAAAAACTAAATCAGCGCTCAGGTACTTTCAGAAGACAGAGCTCAAGGAACACTGCACACTCCAGCAGGGAGTGGCAGAATCCAAAAAGCAAGAAAAACAAAAACAAATCTTAGATGCAAAAGGCAAAACAGAAAACTTAGCTTTAGGAGAGCAGGAATCAGACTGGTGTCCAAAAGTCCACAGAGAAATCACCCGCAGGGCAGAAAGGGCGTAGGCTGCCTTAAATCCAGTCAGTGACTCCACTCAGCCAATCGTCTTCATTAGTCCCAGGGGTCTGATAATCAGGCTCACTACCTTCCTTCACTAGAATAGGGAGTTCACCAGGCCTCAGTGACGGAGGGGAAAATGAACTCACAACAGATACCCCTCTGGGATAAGGTCATCAATGTCTGATCGGTGGGGGTGTGATGATCAACACCCCTGTTAGTCGGCTGTTCTCGATGTAGCTGCCAGAACTGCTTAGTTACAGACCTGTACAGCACAGCTCCCTATTCAAATCAATAGCAGGTGGAAGTACTAATTACCCAGCTGCAGCCACTATTGCGTCGGAGCTGTGCAGCAACTGAACAGTTCTTACCGCCGCTGACATCAGGAACAGTTGATCAGTAGAGGTTCCGGGTGTCACACCTTCACCAATCAAACATTTATAGTCTATCTTAAGGATAGGTAATCAATGTTAATGTCTCTGACAATCCCTTTAATATATGGGGACAAATAATACAAATTATATCAACATTATTTAAGGGAACTTATCATCATAAAAAAGTGATGATGTAACTTTTTAAAGCCAAAGAAAAGAATATTTGCACTTGTTTTTGCAAACTCAGATACTCTACTGAAAAGTATGAACTTCTCCATCACCTAAATGAATCCATTCCTAATTTCCCGCCCAGCTTTTATCTCTCAGCCCCATCTGTTTTTCTCACAGTAGAGGTTGTATCTTGTCTATTAGGACAAATGCTCTACATGTTGGATTAATCCAGTCATATATAGCCTACAGGGTTTAGGAGGGAGCGAATGTCTCTGATGCCGACCTCAATGCTGATTTTTTTTCTGCTTGCTTTTCAATGGGGAATGCTCAGTGGAATGGATTGTAGTTAATCTATGCAGGGCTTAAAATTCCTGTGACCCATATCCACATGCACTTGTTAGCATGGTAATAAAATATTAAACCCAATATTAAACCAATGCATCCAACCTGCTAATATTATAACATAGAATAGTAACAAAAATTTTAATAAAAACTAACATTTGGACAAATTGAATACTGAAGATATTTAAAGCACCACTCCATTGTTTTTTTTATTGCAGCTCTGGAGTGGTGCTTCTAATCTAAGTTCCCTGTGCCTACTGTCATATTTACCAGCCACCGTCTTCACCTTATATCACCACTGCTTTTGTCGATCTCCAGCAGTTTTTGACCTGCCGGATCGCTCTAGTGATTGCTGAAGAGAGCCGGAGGTGACTTTTCAATGCAAGTCTATGGCTAGTTTCTCACTAGCGAATGGCAGAGCTGCGGAGGGATGCGGACTTCCTCCATGAAGCTCCGCCCACTGCAGTGCCTCCTCTGTTCAGCTCCGCCTACGTCAGTATGCGGCCTGCATACCCCATCTTTAGCATTGGGTGCGCAGGCCATGCCGATGTATGCGGATGCCTCTGCATGCGTCGTTTTGATGGTGCGGCGACCTGCGTCGAGCGCAACGTGTCGAATTTTGTTGCGATCACCGCACCATAAAAATGATGCATGCGGAGGCATCCGCATACATCGGTATGGCCTGCGTGTCCAATGCTAAAGATAGGGTATGCAGGCCGCTTACCGACGTAGGCGGAGCTGAAGGGAGGAAGCGTGGCAGTGGGCGGAGCTTCATGGAGGAAGTCCACATCCCTCCGCAGCTCTGCCATACGCTAGTGTGAAACTAGCCTATGAGGGTGTAACCAGGTTGCGGGATGCAGTGATGGACAGGAGGCAGAACAAGGGTTGACAAGTTTAATAATTTAATTTAACTCCTTGCAGGGAGATTAAGGGTTAAAGAGTTAGGCGTCGGGTTCCTGCCTCTGCACAGGAGGACTTCCAACCCTTGCCTTCTGCGGTCTCCCATTCCTCTTCGGCCGCAGAGGAGCCTGCTCAGCAAAGACGTCGTTCCCGACGTCTTGCTCAGTCTACTACTGTTGGCTTGGTTGCTGCTGCCAATCTGGGTTCAACTGTGGTAACCTGCAATAGCCAGCAGCGAGCAGCTCTTGCGACTAAGTCCTTCTTTCGGCCCACTGAGCATGCCCGTGGGAAGTCCTCTCATTGGAGGTCTGAGGTCACATGCTCAGGTCCTATTGCTGCTCCCAGTGGACCAATAGAAAGGTCCCGGAAGGACGCTGCTAGAAAAGAGTCACATGGCCGCACGGCCATGCGCTAGTATAGACAGTAATGGGTAGTGATATGTGTGATGATGGATGCTTGTGAACCGCTGAATGACTCATTATGAAACCCCTTCCCTTTGATACGCATGTTAGTAGGGCTTAGAGGTCAGAGTCAACGCCGAGTTGTGGCACTATTGACCCAAAATAAAGCTAACCAAAAAAATGATGTAATAAAATAACACAATTTGATTTAATACAAGAATTAAAAGGACTACATGTCATTATACATAACATACCCCTAGGGGAAAAACAAAATTATGGTGGAATCGATCCTCACTAGAGAATTATTTGGACAAGAAAATTATTCCTAGGGAGTTATGGATCCAGTTGTACACCACATACAATTTGGGAAATAAAGATTTTATGACAAGATGGACATCAGCTGCTTCAAAATGCTCTTTGGAGTTCATCCAGATTTTGATTGATAATAATACGATGTCCCTTTTGGACATTGATAAAGAGCTGAAATGATCTATCAAAGTCTCTAATGAAGGATATGCCGGGTGATCAATTTACTAGGTGGTCCTAAGATTTAGATGGGGATATTTCCAAATGGGAAGATAAGGTCAGCCAAGAAAAATTAAAGAAGTACCAACGGGATGTGGATGACTATGACTCAAATAGAATTTATAGATGGCAATTTAATGGATCGAAGGAAAATCGTAAGAAGAGGATGAGAACACAATCTAGTGTTTCCAATATATCGAATTTATCAGAAGGTGGTAGTAATGTCTCTACTAGTGATGTTGAAGTTTCCCGTGATATACATGTCAGAGTTGGGGATAAGAAATTCCCGGAAATATTTCATAAAGCCAAGAAGGGGCGTGACTCTAGGGATCGTTATCAGGTAATTAACCTTTCTGACCATATTTTAACATCTGACCAACAGTTGGTTTTACAACGGGGTTTGTCTGTCTTTCTCCCCTTCTAATAATTTAGACCAGTTCGAATCGGTGAAGGATATTCACCTTTTTTCAAGGAAATTGATTTTAAAGAAATTGCATACCAAAGTCAGATCAAGGCTCAAATTACACGGAGGCAGAAAAAGAGGCCATAGATGTGCTGACTTCACTACAAGAAGAGAATGCTGCTTCTTCAGAGGTGAATATGATTCCTAGCCATCTGTTTTCTAAATGTAAAACATTTCCATCTCTGGGGCTTTGCCCGGCGGTGGATGTGTTTACGAAACTTGTTTCACCTGACATTGAAAAGTTAGCCCAAAAGAAAGGGGGTACATCAAACTTGTCTAAACAAGAAAGGGTGGCTTTAATGGATCTTAAAACATGGGATGACATAGTTTTTAAGCCGGCTGATAAGGGGGGTAATTTGGTCATTTGGCCTATAAGCCAATATGAGAAACAGGCCAATAAACTCCTTAATGATGCGAATTGTTATCACCGACTAACGTTTAATCCTATATCCTCCTTTCAGAGTCTCCTAGTGGACATTCTTGATAAGGCCTTTATACAAGGCATCATTTCAAAAGAATTGTTGGATCGGATTCGGAATAGTCACCAAAAATTACCTACATTCTACCTAATCCTGAAGATACACAAAAATGCCTTGGATCCTCCAGGTCGCCCTATTGTGGCAGGTAATGATGGACCATGTGAACTGATCGGCCATATAGCGGATTATTTTTTAAAACCACTAGTATGCAATTTGCCTTCGTACATTAAGGACACCACGTCAGCATTAGAAAGATTGGATCAGCTTTCGCTGGATGATAATATGGTAATTGTATCTGCTGACGTGGAGTCATTATAAACGTCTATCCGTCATCATGATGGTTTGGCTGCAGTGAAGTTCTTTTTGGACTCTAGCTCGTTAGATGTATTGTTGGTGGAATTATGACCTTGCTCAATTTCATACTCACACATAATGTGTTCATTTTTAACAAAAAAATGTACCTCCAATTACAGGACACAGCTATGGGGCTTGCTGTGTCCCCTCTTATGCCAATTTGTTTTTGGGGGCATGGGAGAGGGAGGTGTTTCAAGATGATCTCATCCAGGAGTTGAATTATGTTCACAACTGGATGAGATATATCGACAACATCCTCTTCTTATGGGATGGCCCTATGCAAGGACTGCATCAATTCATTGAACATCTCAACAATAATGATAAGAACATCAAGTTGACCTTTAGATTTGGTAGGGAGATGAACTTCCTAGATATTAAAATGAAGGTGGACCCTAATGGGTTTTTGGACACGGATATCTTCATAAGAGCACTTCCACCAATTCATTTTTGGTTGCAGATTCCACACATCCCATTTCTACAATTCGCGGCATCCCAGTGGGCCAATTCTTGCGGGCTAAATGAATCTGTTCGAAGGAGGAGAATTTTGAACAACAGGCCGTGGATCTAACAAGACGGTACACAGATAGAGGTTATTGTAAAAGGATGATAAAAAGGGGTTAT
This sequence comes from Dendrobates tinctorius, assembly GCF_039654945.1. NCBI lineage: Eukaryota > Metazoa > Chordata > Amphibia > Anura > Dendrobatidae > Dendrobates > Dendrobates tinctorius. The sequence goes on from NW_027361775.1 coordinate 24,786,328, forward strand.
CTTAAAGCATCCAAGATGACAAGAAATAGCCTCTTATATGGAACTTCCTTCACTAAGAAACAAAAACAAGATAATCAGATTCGTTTTATAGGCACTTTCAGCAATAAGTGGAATGACCTTAAGGAAATCATACGAAGTCATTGGGGTGTTTTAATGGTGGATCCGACATTACGAAAGATTTTACCAGATCAACCTTCTTTTGTAGCCAAGAAATCAGCAAATCTAAGGGACTCTTTGGTTCATAGTCACTTTGAACCCAAAAAAGAAAAATCAAGGTCTGGAACGCCTGGCTTTTTTGCCTGTGGCCTGTGTAAGGGCTGTTTGAATCATATAAAATTGGTTTCTTTTACTAATCATGATGGATCACGTCTCTTTGATATTCGAAAGCACCTTAGTTGCAATTCCATGGGAGTCATCTACCATGCAAAATGTTCATGTGGAAAAGTCTACGTAGGGATGACAATGAGGGAGCTCAAGGTAAGAACTCGAGAGCATGTTAGGGATATCAAGAAGGCAATAAAGAATGATGATCTCTCTTCCCTTAAACTTCTCCAATGGCATTTTAAAGTTGCACATAATTGTAATGCTAAAGATTTGAAGATACATGCCATAGATCAGGTGGATTTGGGTGTTCGAGGGGGAGATCTAACTAGAGCTTTGTTGTGGGTAGAAAGTAGATGGATCTACCGTTTGGGTACTTTGAGTCCAGATGGTCTTAATGAAACCTTTGGTTTTGGGGCTTTCCTTTGAGTTAGACATGTCTATTGAGGTATTTTATGGGTTAGGGTTTTAGTCTTTCATCTCTTTTTAATGATTTTATATTAAATAATTTTTATTTTTTAGTATATTTTGGGGTCATTTCTGTGCTATTTTCTTGTGCTGTATCCGGAGTCTGCCTGATTTGACTGGCGTGAGTGGTCAAAAAATATCAAGAATGAAGAATAAAAAAATGAAGAAAAAAATAAGAATAAAAAGGAACATGAATTGCTTATTTATTGAATTTATGCTTGTAGTATTTTTATTTTTATGGTTGTAGTTCACTTTTTTGTGCAGTTTGGAAAATTAATTATTTATAATAAATATATTGTATAATGAAGTATGATGTATTGAAAGTTTGGTACTGATTATTATAGATATATACACTTTAGGATATGTATTGTCTGTCAAATAATATTGTAGTAATTTTAATAATATAAATTCATAGGGTTTTTTATATATATGTGTATATATATGTATGGGTTATTGGGTGATTTGCACTTGGATAATTTATAATTAATTTGACTATCTATGGATGGTCTTATTAGGGCATTGGTAGTAGAAATTTATAGATATTAAAATTAAATAAATAATATGAGGGCACGTGCACTTTATTGAATCAATAATATTGATGTATTTAATTAATTAACACAGCATAAATATGGGTAAGCATAAACTTAATTTATTTTTATAATATTTAGGCACTTGCACTTTTTGTATGAATAAAATTGATGTATATGGTTCCATAATTAATTAGTATGGGATTTTATGGTGTGAGTATATGATTTTTTTAAAAATTAAATATAAACATAAATAAACACTTTTTTATTTTATCATGATATTCACTTTCGTTTTTTCACTAGTTATATATTGTGGGGGGGTATATTTTTATAAATTAATATATAATAGATTTATTGGTGGAGTATATTTACTTTTAATTGAGGAAATTATATTATTTCTAGGCAATTTGAGATCTATAATTTGCTTCCATCTGAGGTAGTGCGTATGCGCGCTCTGTCTTCACTCCGTGTACTTCCTACAGTGCTATTACAATGGCCCGTATGTGTTTCAGCGTGTGGCTCATTCTGCGCATGGCAGGAAGTAGATTTATTATCCTGGAATGTGAAGACTGACGCATGCGCCGTGATATCTCTTGGGAACTTAGATATTTTTACTTCACGCTTGTCACTGCGCACTTCCGGAAATCATTTAGGAGGCCTGTTTATAGATGTCACATGACGATGTATGCAGCGCATTGATTGGCCCTTTGTAAATATAAAAATAGTCCCCAATCTGGTACGGGCATGCCCCTGGAAGAAGCAAGAGGGCGAAACGCGCGTCGGGGCGCGGGGTTTTTTGCACAGGACCACGATCATCTCCATACTTTGCTAAGGTAATTATGAGTGGTACCGCTACTGGTTTTGGGCAGCAATCGTTGTTTCAGATATTTAGTAACAGACTTTTGTAGGTCATTCAGGCATAGACATTTTTGCTGATATATTTAGTCCTAGACTATTATGAGAAATGCTGTTATTATCTTTATGAGAAATGGTGTTATTATCTTTGGGTAGCAATTGTATTTGAGGATATTGTAATAGACCTTTTGAGGTAATTTAAGCATTGATACTTTGCAAAACAATATTGCGTACTCTTGATAATTGTATTTTACAGCGATGATGATTAGGTAGCTGGGCATTAGCAATGGTATGGGGTATTTCATTGGTATACCAGAACATATTGTGTCATCTAATGTATATTTATGATCAATTGGGATATTATTGATCTTGGTCTGTGCATTTTTTCCCCTAGGGGTATGTTATGTATAATGATATGTAGTCCTTTTAATTCTTGCTGTATTAAATAAAATTGTGTTATTTTATTACATAATTTTTTTGGTTCGCTTCACTTTGGGTCAATAATTACATCTTGTTGCCCATAAACGTGTATTGTTGTGATAGAAGTGCCAATATATTATTTGTAGGACACTATAGTGTTTCGAGTTGTGGCACTGCCTAGTGCCACAGTGCTCCTAGCTCCTCACACATGCTAGTGTAGGTATGTGTGCCGACTGGGGGGGTCCTCTTTATTGGGCATCCTCCCGACGACCAAAGCAACACAACAGCAGCACAACAGCTTCTACGCACAGGCCCGGGTACCTTTAACCTTCTTCTCTGTCCTTTACAGTGACATCCCTCACGGTTCTTTCACTGTGGCTGCCTTAGGCCCACCACCACAGCGCTTCACCTGTCCGAGTCAGTCCGTCTGGTACCCCCGGGTTTCCTCTGTCCTGCGGCTCTCCTGTCAGGGCCACCCCCCTGACTGTTTCTCCTTCCAGTCCCTCCCGGAGGTCTTCCTCTCTGTCTCTTCCTTCTTCAGTCTCCTGATCTGCTGAATTCCTCCTCCTGGACTGGCTTCCTTCTGGAACTCTCCCTATTTATTCCCCTCCCCGGGAATTCCCCTTCTCAAGTCCCCGTAACTCTGCCCACCATAACTATGTGGTTTCCTAGCCTTAAGCTGCTGTTAAGCCCTTTTCTCACTGCTCTCTGCCTCCATCTTGTGGCCAAACCTTAGTACTGCACCGTCTCCTTTTCCTGCTGTTCTTGGTCTCCCACTAGTGGTCAAAATCCAGTACTTTACCATCTTTCACTGTCTCTAGCTGTCTCCCCACATACATATTCACCAGTTCTCATCATGTACTTATACGGCACATTTTGCATTCTCCTTCCTGCTGCAGACAGGTCCATAGGTCAGTCCACTTCCCTACACTAGCGCCAGAGTGCGCCACTCTACCTAAGGCACTATGCTACCGCAGGTACTGCGGCATCCGTTAGTGTGGCGCCATGCACATCCTATGCACTTTCCAGTCCTGAGTTTAGGCTGGTTAGTGGCGTCCGCCAGAGCTGCGCTGTACACACAT